>NC_086317.1:260505575-260826825 GCF_036172605.1 Pelobates fuscus
CATGACAGGGTGAAGGGGGTAAATAGACAGGGTGACGGGTGGGGTGTTTGTGAGAGAGGATGAGGGACATGGAGTATGACATGGTTTGATGAGGGAGTGTGACAGGGCGAATGGAGGTAAGTGTGTCAGGGCAATTGTGGCATGGTAGGAGGGACGAGTGTGACCGAATTAAGGGGGGTTAATGTGACATGGTGAGTGTGGCAGAGTGAGGGCAGGTGAGTTTGTAGGGGGTGAGATTAACAGGATTAGGAGTGGTTAATGTGAGTGTGGATGCATGATGAGGCTGACAGTGTGGGGGGAGTGATGGCACTGTAGGGAGGGGTGACAATGTGTGGGGAGGTGACAGTGTGAGGGGATGCTAACAGTGTGTCTGGTGAGGCTGTGTGTGTAAGAGAGGTGATACTGTGTGTATGAGAGGGTGATACTGTGTGTGTGTGTGTGTGTGTGTGTATGGCGGGGGGGGGGGGGGGTGATCCTGTGTGTGAGAGGGTGATGGTGTGAGGGAGGGAGGGTGATGGTGAGAGGGAGGAGGGAGAGGGGGTGATGGTGAGAGGGAGGTGGGAGAGGGGATGATGGTGAGAGGGAGAGGGGATGATGGTGAGAGGGAATGATGGTGAGAGGGAGAGGGAATGATGGTGTGAGGGAGAGGGGGTGATGGTGAGATGGATAGGGGATTGATGGTGAGAGGAGGGTGATGATGAGAGGTAGAGGGGGTGATGGTGAAAGGTAGAGGGGGTGATGGTTAGAGGGGAGGGAGGTGATGGGGGTGATGGAGAGGGGGTGATGGTGAGACGGAGAGGGGGTGATAGTGAGAGGGATTGGGGGCTGATGGTGAAAGGGAGAGGGGGTCGATGGTGAGAGGGAGAGGGGGTGATGGTGAGAGGGAGAAGGGGGTGATGGTGAGAGGGAGAAGGGGGTGATGGTGAGAGGGAGAAGGGGGTGATGGTGAGAGGGAGAAGGGGTGATGGTGAGAGGGAGAAGGGGGTGTTGGTGAGAGGGAGAAGGGGGTGTTGGTGAGAGGGAGAAGTGGGTGATGGTGAGAGGGAGAAGTGGGTGATGGTGAGAGGGAGAAGGGGGTGATGGTGAGAGGGAGAAGGGGTGATGGTGAGAGGGAGAAGGGGGTGATGGTGAGAGGGAGAAGGGGGTGATGGTGAGAGGGAGAGGGGGTGATGGTGAGAGAGGGGTGATGGTGAGAGGGAGAGGGGGGTGATGGTGAGAGGAAGAGGGGGGTGATGGTGAGAGGGAGAGGGGGGTGATGGTGAGAGGGAGAGGGGGGTGATGGTGAGAGGGAGAGGGGGGTGATGGTGAGAGGGAGAGGGAGAGGGAGAGGGGGTGAGAGGGAGAGGGGGTGAGAGTGAGAGGGAGAGGGGGTGATGGTGAGAGGGAGGTGATGGTGAGAGGGAGGTGATGGTGAGAGGGAGGTGATGGTGAGAGGGAGGTGATGGTGAGAGGGAGGTGATGGTGAGAGGGAGGTGATGGTGAGAGGGAGAGGGAGGTGATGGTGAGAGGGAGAGGGAGGTGATGGTGAGAGGGAGAGGGAGAGGGGGGTGATGGTGAGAGGGAGAGGGGGGTGATGGTGAGAGGGAGAGGGGGGTGATAGGGAGAGGGAGAGGGGGTGAGAGGGAGAGGGGGTGAGAGTGAGAGGGAGAGGGGGTGATGGTGAGAGGGAGGTGATGGTGAGAGGGAGGTGATGGTGAGAGGGAGGTGATGGTGAGAGGGAGAGGGAGGTGATGGTGAGAGGGAGAGGGAGGTGATGGTGAGAGGGAGAGGGGGTGATGGTGGAAAGGAGGGGGGTGTGATGGTGGGAAGGAGAGGTGTGTGCTGGTGAGATGGGGGGGTGATGGTGAGAGGATTAAATATCTTTTTTTTTATTCCCTGGTGGTCTAGTGTGGGCTCCCTGGTGGTCCGGTGGCCATTATATCCGGTCTGCAGCTCCGCCAGTCCCAGATTGGCCCGTTCTTGCGAGACACATGGTCTGCAATTCTGTTTCTTTTTCTTTAAATTCAGTTGTTGGCAAATACCTATGGAAAAGCATTCTAATTACACAAGGTTACCATTTAAAATAAAAAAAATGTAAATTTGGAGCTTTACAAAATACCTTCCACCCCACACCTAGCCATAGATATAGCCTCAGTTCATTAGTAATAAAACATGTGAAATGACTTATGTGAGCACTAGATGTTCTGTTCAACTGATCTCCCTAAAGAAAGGAAAATCGATAATAGTTGATATGAAACATGTTGTTACTTACGTAAATCTTACTCTGTTTTTGTCTGTTAATAGCAAGTAAAATCAATAAAGTGTTCTCTGGAAATGTGAGCATCTCCATAGATTATTTTTGAGCTTCCCTCTTAGTCTAAATGAGTTAGTATGTGAATTAAAAAAGGGTACACGTAGTTCTGACTTCGCCTTCAAGTCATAATGATAATTCCATATAGCACAGCTGGCCTTCTATATGCAGGGTGTGGTGCATTACAATTCTCGATGGCATGCAGGCTGTATTCCAACTCCATGGGTTTATTCTATTGAATCATTTGTTTGAGATTTCGTGTTAGTGGTTTTACGTTATTACAAAGAATAGAGGTGTCAAACATCTATCTTGAAGGGACTACAAACACATTAAATATTTAATATAATTATCAGATAATTATCAAGTGAATAAAATATTAAATAAAAGAGGAGCTGGACCTGGCACTCAAGATGGCCAGACTTGTATTCTTATAGCTCCGCTCTACAAACCTCAAGCACCTAAATCACCTTTGAGAGGCACAGAAACCACTCAGCTTTAAGCTGCAGACAGACATTATAGTTGCCTGCCGTCACAAACTTACCTGTGTCTGGCGCCCGCACCGCTCTTCTCCTCGAGCCACGCAGGCAAAATGCACCGTGTGACAGCACTACTGCAATCCTCAGGCCACGCGGCCCAACGATCCACATGGTCGCGCTGCCTGAATAGTATAATCCCCTTTGGTCCCACAAATGACTCCGGTTGCTAGTTTGCGGGCAAAACTGCAGCATCTAAAAAAATTTAATTGCAATGATGTCATGCGCCTTAAAGGGACCACGTCATCTAGGCGACCCTATTGTGGTTTCTGTCCTGATACACGTTAGTGCTATATTTAAGTCTCTTTTGTTGTATTCCCATTATTGACCACAACTCGTATTTGACTCGTGATTCCTGGTATCCTGACCTCGGCTTTGTATTTTGACTTGTAATTTCTCATATCCTGACCTCGGCTTCGTATTTTGACTAGTGATTTTCTGGTATCCTAGCTTTGCAAATACTCTGTGTATTTCTGTATTCCTGACTTTGTTTCTCTCTCTCTCTCTCTCTCTCTCTATATATATATATATATATATATATATGTTAAGTCTGGCCACTCGGTAACACATCTTTCAGGTCCGCCTTTTGTGGGTTTCCACTCTTCCTGCGTGTTTGGGTACGACTCTTGTGACACCTGCCCTTTACTCTGTCTGGATTTTTTCAATCTGGCAGACGCTTGCCTCATTTTGGATCTATGGCCTTACATGCCCTCGGACCAGGGAAAACGGTCCATCTCCCATCCCAGTGAGCACAACTGACTGAGGTCAATTTACAGACTTGTTACCCCTTTGGACGTGTGGGGGATATTCCGGACCTCACTGGAGTGCTGATTTACTTACGACCATAAGACCAAATGGACCCACAACACTGAATCCTTGCTGCGTGTATCCAAATATTGCTGCCAAAGGAAGGCATTGTGAAAGGCGTACTCTGCCTCATCTACTGGGGAAAAACACTTTTACATCAAATAAATGTAAAAGTCATCAAATTTTACGCCTGCAAAGGAATAGTGCTAACCTCACGTAACTGCATCCTGGCATCGCTAGGGGCTGTATTTGAAAGTTTCTGGGCTCGCCTGGAAGATCGCTTGGTGGCATCATACCGTCAGCCTACAGGGGGAGAGTAGAGATGCTGGGGTGAGCAAATAAGATGGCCTCTTCCAGCCAACTAAATTGCTCCAATGCAAACCACTCACTTCAACTGCCCACCCAGACTGAGAGACACAGGGGGCTTGCCCCGTGACACCTACCATGCCAACGGAGGACCAAAGGCCAACCAAGACCTCAGGTCACCCAGGACATCCATTGCCCCTCTCCGTGGAAGGACTTTGACTTAAAAAGTCATTTAGGAGTTAAATCACTTTGTTTCTGTTTATGCAGCCTAGCCACGCCTCCCCAGGCTATGATTGACAGAGCCTGCATGAAAATAAAACTGGTTTCACTTTCAAACAGATGTAATTTACCTTAAATAATTGTATCTCAATCTCTAAATTGAACTTTAATCACATACAGGAGGCTCTTGCAGGGTCTAGCAAGCTATTAACATAGCAGGGGATAAGAAAATTGAATTAAACAGAACTTGCAATAAAGAAAGCCTAAATAGGGCTCTCTTTACAGGAAGTGTTTATGGAAGGCTGTGCAAGTCACATGCAGGGAGGTGTGACTAGGGTTCATAAACAAAGGGATTTAAATTCTAAATGGCAGAGGATTGAGCAGTGAGGCTGCAGGGGCATGTTCTATACACCAAAACTGCTTCATTAAGCTAAAGTTGTTCAGGTGACTATAGTGTCCCTTTAATAGAAAATTGGTGACTGGAACTTCATCCATTCTCAGAGGTAAGCACAAAGAGTCAGCTGATTCCTGTAGCTTGCCGGCTCCGATAATACTTGCAAAGTCTGCCAAGAAGGCCATCGCAACTGCGCCTAGGAGAGGCATCCCTCCAGGCCCCAGACTTGTCCTGATCTGTCCGGTGGTCCTCCACTTGCGTAAGTGGTGTATGGGGGGAAAGCCCTTGTTGGCCCTCAGCCCAGGCAGGCAGGCAGTGTGCGATGTGAGGGTAAGCCGAACAATGATGCCTGGAGGGGGACCTCCCGAGCCATTACTCTGCTTCCTCCTAATGACCTCTGCAGACTTGGATATGGGGGTTTCTGAACGCTCACAAAGCTTTGCCCAGAAATTTGTAAAGATAGCCTCCAGTGAGGCTATGGAAAAGCCCCAGGAGCTGTGGAGGTCAGTATGTTGCTCTGCTAGGCCTTGAGATTCAGTGTGTGCGCCCACCAACTTTGTTGTCGCAGAGCCGCCTCACAAGGTTGTTGTAGCAGGCCTCTGTGTACTGAAGGACTATGCGGGCCATGCCAGCGGGGACTGGGATATCCCCCACTGGCTCTATGGGGGGGAGGTAAGGAGCCTGAAGTGTCTAGAGTGAGGAGAGTGGCCGTCTCACCTCAGCTCTATCACCAGTAGGCCCCAGTCGGTCAGTGCAGGCTCCAGTTTGCAGATCGTTCCGGGAGAGGTATCTCTCAATTCAGCATTCCACTCCTATCAAGGTAAGTACACATTAGAACATTTACAAGCTGATTAGTCGGGAATATCATCACATTTTAGACTTAAACTACAGGAGCTCGGCATGTATCTGATCAGCTTAGCGGTCAAGCTCCACCCCCTAATATTTATTGTTAGCATAAACACTCATCAATAGTAAATAAAATAAAGTGCAAACATTAAGATTACCTAAATTGGTTCTCACTCTAATAGAGTAAATTGTCGGCACACATACATCAGTAGTAAACTATAATGAAGTATTGATATGTATGTTACTAAAATGATTGCTATTGAGATCTATCCTTATGCAATAAAGAATCCATATGCCCAGAATGGAACATTGGCCAAATGTATCTTGCAATAGTTTCAAAATAATATGACGAGTGTTTGTACTTGTTTAATATGTAACTAGAAAGGAGAACACTATTAATAAAATCAGAGGCGGCTCTCTAATTAGGCGGTTTAGGCGGCCGCCTAAGGCCTCGCGCTGGCGGGGGCCTCGCGGCCGCCTAAACCGCCTGTTGGCAGAGTGTGTCAGGTCCTCGGTCACTGACCGAGGACCTGACACCAGGAGGGGGCCCGGCGGCTTGCCCGGTATGCCGCCGGGTGCGAGTCCCCTCCTGGCTGCCCGGCCACCATCGCAGACACTGGTCTGCAGCTCCGCAGTGTGCAGAGCTGCAGACCATGTGACTCGCGAGAATTGGCCAATCAGAGCGTTGCCGCGGGTTACCACGGCAACGCTCTGAAATCTCGCGAGATTACATGGTCTGCAGCTATGCGGAGCTGCAGACCGGAAGCAGTGACCACCGGACCACCAGGGAACCCACTGGACCACCAGGGAAAGGTAGGCTCTCCCTCCCCATCACACTCAGCCTCACCCACAGCATCACCCCCCACCACCCTCAGCCTCACCCCCCACCACCATCAGCCTCACCCCCCACCACCCTCAGCTTCACCCACCCTCAGCCTCACCCCCCCACCATCACCCCCCACCACTCTTACCATCACCCCCCACCACTCTCACCATCACCCCCCACCACCCTCAGCCTCACCCCCACCACCCTCACCCTCAGCCTCACCCCCACCATCCTCAGCCTCACCCCCCACCATCACCCCTCCCCACCCTCACCATCACCCCCCACCACTCTCACCATCACCCCCACAGCACCCTCAGCCTCACCCCCCACCACCCTCACCCCTCCCCACCCTCACCATCACCCCCCACCACCCTCAGCCTCACCCCCCACCACCATCACCCCCACCACCCTCAGCCTCACCCCCCTCAGCCTCACCCCCCCACCATCACCCCCCACCACTCTCACCATCACCCCCCACCACTCTCACCATCACCCCCCACCACCCTCAGCCTCACCCCCACCATCCTCAGCCTCACCCCCCACCATCACCCCTCCCCACCCCCACCATCACCCCTCCCCACCCCCACCATCACCCCTCCCCACCCTCACCATCACCCCCCACCACTCTCACCATCACCCCCCAGCACCCTCAGCCTCACCCCCCACCACCATCACCCCTCCCCACCCTCACCATCACCCCCCACCACCCTCAGCCTCACCCCCCACCACCATCACCCCCACCACCCTCAGCCTCACCCCCACCACCCTCAGCCTCACCCCCACCACCCTCAGCCTCACCCCCACCACCCTCAGCCTCACCCCCACCCTCAGCCTCACCCCCCCACCATCACCCCCCACCACTCTCACCATCATCCCCACCACCCTCAGCCTCACCCCCACCACCCTCAGCCTCACCCCCACCCTCACCCCCCACCACTCTCACCATCATCCCCACCACCCTCAGCCTCACCCCCACCACCCTCAGCCTCACCCCCACCACCCTCAGCCTCACCCCCACCACCCTCAGCCTCACCCCCCACCCTCAGCCTCACCACTCTCACCATCACCCCCCACCACTCTCACCATCACCCCCCACCACCCTCAGCCTCACCCCCCACCACCCTCAGCCTCACCCCCCACCATCACCCCTCCTCACCATCACCCCCCACCACTCTCACCATCACCCCCCAGCACCCTCAGCATCACCCCTCCCCACCCTCACCATCACCCCCCACCACCCTCAGCCTCACCCCCCACAACCATCACCACCCTCAGCCTCACCCCCTACCACCATCACCCCCCACCACCCTCAGCTTTACCCCCCACCACCCTCAGCTTTACCCCCCACCACCCTCAGCTTTACCCCCCACCACCCTCAGCTTTGCCCCCCACCACCCTCAGCCTCACCCCCCACCACCCTCGGCTTCATCCCCCACCACCCTCAGCCTCACCACCATCCCCCACCACCCTCATCATCACCACCATCCCCCACCACCCTCATCATCACCACCATCCCCCACCACCCTCCTCATCACCACCACCCTCAGCATCACTCCCCCCACCACCCTCAGCATCACCCCCCTCACCACCCTCAGCCTCACCCCCACCACCCTCAGCATAACCCTCCGTCACCACCCTCAGCCTCACCCCACTCACCATCACCCCCTCCTTCTCACATTACCCCCTCTCACTCTCACATTACCCCCTCTCACTCTCACATTACCCCCTCTCACTCTCACATTACCCCCTCTCACTCTCACATTACCCCCTCTCACTCTCACATTACCCCCTCTCACTCTCACATTAGCCCCCCCACTCTCACATTACCCCCCCACTCTCACATTAGCCCCCCCACTCTCACATTAGCCCCCCCCCCACTCTCACATTAGCCCCCCCCACTCTCACATTAGCCCCCCCCCACTCTCACATTAGCCCCCCCCCACTCTCACATTAGCCCCCCCCCCCACTCTCACATTAGCCCCCCCCCCACTCTCACATTAGCCCCCCCCACTCTCACATTACCCACCCACTCTCACATTATGCCCCCTCACTCTCACATTATGCCCCCTCACTCTCACATTATGCCCCCTCACTCTCACATTATGCCCCCTCACTCTCACATTATGCCCCCTCACTCTCACATTATGCCCCCTCACTCTCACATTACCCTCACTCTCACATTACCCCCCTCTCACTCTCACATTACCCCCCTCACTCTCACATTACCCCCTCACTTTTACATTACCCCCCCTCACTCTCACATTACCATCACCCCCCGCTCCCTGTCACATTACCATCACCCCCCGCTCCCTGTCACATTACCATCAACCCCCCGCTCCCTCTCACCATCAACCCCCCGCTCCCTCTCACCATCAACCCCCCGCTCCCTCTCACCATCAACCCCCCGCTCCCTCTCACCATCAACCCCCCGCTCCCTCTCACCATCAACCCCCCGCTCCCTCTCACCATCACACCCCCCGCTCCCTCTCACCATCACACCCCCCGCTCCCTCTCACCATCACACCCCCCGCTCCCTCTCACCATCACACCCCCCGCTCCCTCTCACCATCACACCCCCCGCTCCCTCTCACCATCACACCCCCCGCTCCCTCTCACCATCACACCCCCCGCTCCCTCTCACCATCACACCCCCCGCTCCCTCTCACCATCACACCCCCCGCTCCCTCTCACCATCACACCCCCCGCTCCCTCTCACCATCACACCCCCCGCTCCCTCTCACCATCACACCCCCTGCTCCCTCTCACCATCATCCCCCCGCTCCCTCTCACCATCACCCCCCTTTCACCATCACCCGCCTCTCACATTACCGCCCTTTCACCATCACCCCCCCCATACACACAACACACTTCAAGCAGCTACCCCATACACAGGGTCCCAGACAAAAATGCAAACATGCTCACAGAGACATACATTCACACACACAATGATACTCTCTGTCAGACACACTCTCAGGCACATACACAGGTAGACAGTGCATCAATGTGTATATGTGACACTTTTTTGTTAGTGGGGCCTCATGTTTACGTTTCGCCTAAGGCCTCATAAAGTCTAGAGCCGCCTCTGAATAAAATTATCCTTATTCAAGCTTGGTAAAAGTATGCAACTACTTAACTACTTTCACCTAATTGTATTTGTTGATGCAGTATTTGTAAATATTCAGAGGTATAGTTTGAGGATACAACTGCAGGAATATAGGTAATATGTGCTTAGGAGACAAGTTATTTAACTCTAGACAGTCCAACACAATCAACCAATGATGAGAGTTATAGTCTAATGAAATACACCACTGTGTCTATTATCAACTAAAGTGTCTAACTGTGCTTAAACTCTGGTTGTGATCAAACCATTTGTATACTACTCCAGTCTAGAAAAAATAAAAAATAACTTGACTGCTGTATGTTTTAATGTAGAACATTTCTGGAGACTGCCATAAATGTATACCTATGCCGCGATTAGGGGCATGTCGTCTAAACAGCGAGCAGCCAGTGGGTCCCCACCTGCCATCGTTTAACACTAAATATAAATCAGTATGGAGGTCACTATGACCCCCATATTGATAAAAGGGAGGTTAAATCCTCCTGCATCACGGCATGCCGCGATTAGGGGCATGTCGCCTAAACAAATTTAAAACTACTAGTGACTAGTGCAATAAGGGGGAACCTGGCACAGGTTAAATCCTGCCGCATGCCCCTACATGTGCCAGGTCCCCCCGTGTAGACCTATTTAATGAAATAAATAATGGACGGGACCTGGCTGCTCGCTGTCTAGGCCACGAGTAGGGGCATGCAGGAGGATTTAACCTCACTTTTATTAATATGGGGGTCATCGTTATTACAAGGAGGGAGCTGGTAGCGCTGCCGTCTCTTTCCTTGTTTGTTTTTTTGTTTTGTTGCGCATGCGCACTGTTATTTCTTCGTGCTGTGAGGTAAATTCCCCTGCAGCACAGAGTCTATGAAATGAACGAAACGAAAAGGTAATGTATTCGACATTTGCCCTTTCATTTTGTTTATATTTAGTTTGTTGGGCTTTCGTGTACATTTTAGTAAACGAATACGAAAAAAACAGAATTTTCGGACTAAATCATATTCATACGAAAATGAATGCACATGTCTAATAATAACAAAAAGGCTTGTAGGTATCAAAAAGACTAATAATAAATATGGGTTGCTACACACTAAATCAGGGCAACTTAGATAGAAATATCATAAAACGGAAAATGTGGTGTGTTTGCGCCAAAAACATTATGAGTACTTAAAGGGAAACTATAGTCACCAGATCAACTACTGTATTTGTTCTGGTGAGTATAATCATTTCCTTCAGGCTTTTTGCAGTAAAGGCTGTGTTTTCAGAGGAAAGGCAGTTTTTACATTACAGCCTAGGGATACCTTCACTGTCCACAACTCAGATGATTACTAGAAGTGCTTCCTGGGGCAGTGCTACACATCCTAATATAAAAATCATATAATTTTCCTATGCAAATGTATTCTTTAGATCTTATTTCACACATTTCAATTAAACAAATGTTTAATAATACTTTCCTATTCCTGCCTATAACAAAATACCAAACAAAGCAAACAAAAACTCTAATAACCCCAATGACACCAACACCCCAGTCAACTCTGAAAATTGTGATACACAACTAAATACCAAAAAACAGAAAATTGATGTGGTTATATACCGTAATAGCTAGAGATCAGTGGAGTGGAGCTGAATAAAATGTAGTGCTTATACCTTGGGATATTTTCCTTTAATGGTAACTCACAATCCACATAATATATCACAGCTAAGGAGTTCCAAATCTTTCCAAACTTGAATCAAAGGAGTAAACCACTACAAGTGGCCAGAAGGGCTCATAGTTAAGTCTAAAAAGATCTCCAATATGAGTAAAAAAAATTTCCAGCAGTCCACTCAGTCCCCAGTCCACCTGTGTATTCTGGGTCTGGATCCCTTGTGGCAGGGGAAAAGTCTTGTCCTGATATAGATGAAGTGTCAGACTAGAGAAAGATAAAATACTTGGTGTTAAATGTGCCGCCTTATAAACCGCTCCAATCAGGGGTGATGAACTTCCATACTCCTCTCAAATGTGTTTCCTGTATTCAGCTACATGTCTCACCAACAAAATGTCCATCGGGATCATATATGGCGACCATTACTTGACCACAATGTCCTGACTACAGGGCCCATATTCCGATTTAGCAGTAGTATAGCTCAAATAAACAAACATGCCCCCCACTTAGGAGGTGCACCTTCATGTAATGTGAGGAAAGCGGAAATCAAACACATAGCTGCCGAGGTTTATTGTGGTGACTGAAAGCTTTACCAGCTAAGTCCGAGCCACAGATCATTACCTCGGATGCTTACTCTTAGATACAGAATTCCGCAAAATAATACAAAAGGTAAAGTATACTATACATTAGAAAGGCAAACCAGTTACAAATAAGATAGACTTAGAGAATATAGAAACCATGCTACATAATGATACAGTGAAAATATATATCAGTGAAAATATATGTGTATATATATATATATATATATATGTAAAATAAAAATTACATATTAAAAAAAATGAAAAACAAAAGACGTGAAAAATATATGCTATACCTCAAAAAACAAGGTATAGAGAAAATATGTTAAAAAAAAAAGGGGGGGGGGGTATTTTACCAGGGTGATCTAGGTACAAAAGGTAAACTCCAGAAGACCATATTTAAATATTACAATAATGAATTATATATAAACATAATACAGCACAGAGAACAAAAGAGAGAGGTAAAGGAAAGTGAAGGAGAATAATAGTACATCTGCATAAAAGCTATGATGTCAAGATCAATATTGAGACCCCAATTAGTATATGTACGGTATTTAATTTATATATCCACATAGTTTCACATTGACACACTTTTTTTTTTTTTTATCTTGTCATATTCTCTCCTTTCACAACATATTGGGCTCAAGCTGACAAAAGCAATTTCTTCCGGACAAAAGTAGCAAACAACTACAGCTGTGCTAAAATTCCCATAATATTCAGTATATGTGTCCCAGGTTAATTTCATTATCACTTGCCCGCAATGTGATTATGTTTCAGGGATTTTATGACATTAGTTTTTTGGTTTTTTTTTTTGCTGATGCATTATCAGGTCACATTAAGCCCGTAGTAATACATTCAATACATATGTTATGGTACACCGAGTACCCTGGTTCCTCTCTCCTTGCAGATGAAAAATCTTTCAAGATCCATCCAACTTTAGAATGTGACTTTCACAGGCAAACCAGGTGCATTCTGTACAAGTCTGCTTGTATGCAGATTTGGTGACTTGAAAGATCTCTGCACACTGCTGAAAGTTTATTGAGCAGTTCTACTAATCCAATACCCTCTAGAATGTAAGCTTATTGAGCAGGGCCCTCAACTTCTCTGTTCCTGTACGTCCAGTTGTCTGGTTACAATTACATGTCTGTTAGGCCACCCATTGTACAGCGCTACGGAATCTGATAGCGCTATATAAATAATAAAATATTAATAATAATGAGTGGAGTTGCAGCTTTAAGCTGACCCTCTCTCCGCTGCTGAACGCTGATTTATGAGAGAATAATGCCAACATGGTCTAGAATGATAGGCTTCTAATTAGTGGAATATGGAATTTGTTCCTTGTCTAAGAGGGATCTACTTTCTGATCATGCTTCCAGAAAATTAGCAGAAGCAGATGAAACTTTGAATATCATTTTTTTTTCTTCATTTTGTCTATTTTTAATGCATTATCCCTGTCCATATCCTAGAATGGTGGTTTCCAAACATGTTGCTCAAGGCATACCTACCAGTCTAGGATTTAAGAATTACCCAGTTGTGTCAAGGTGTGTTTTTTTTTTCTTTCTAAAAACACCTTGACACAACAGGATAATCGTTAAATTCTGGTCTGGTAGGCGTGCCTTGAGGACTGGTTTGGTAACCACTGTACTAGAGTGTTTTTCTAACCACTTTATGTTCTATGTTCCTGAGATATGTTCATCTATTAATCTTATAAAAGCTATTGTGCAGAGAGAGACATCTGCTTACGGTGATCTGTTGTATTTACATTTTTTTCTGTTTGTTTGTTTTTTAGAATGTGCTGTAGTTATAGTAGTAGTGTAAGAAAGCTGTGGAGCAGATGATCATCCTTGCCATATCATGTTTTGTCTATGTGAAATTTTCTGTCACACCTTTAATTGAAAGTGCCTGCTAGTCATTTTCTGTTTGTAGCAAAAAATCTGATTTATTTTTACAGACTGAGCGCGTAGCAGAGCTTGAATTACATCCACAGACAAATAAAATCCTGCCGCAGACAGAAGAGAGCAGCCCTGCCAAAAAAGTAAGATGAGTGGCTTGCTTTTTGTGAGCATGTATTACCTACATTTTAAAGTTCATGAGTATGTTTTGGGGAGGAGGTAATATTTCAGCTCCTGTGGACTGCAAGCCTTATAAAGGCCATCCATTCTTTAAAATGTCTGTAAATTCAGGACATATTAGACACAGTCCTGCACATCCACATCCTGTTAAGAAATAATCTAAAAATGCAAAACTGTAGCAAACTTTAGTGTACCTCATATTGGGACAAAATGTTCCTTTAGTGTGCTGCCAACAAGGGCAAAATATCAAACTCCCCATTTATCAAGTAGTTGTCTCTGATACTTTATAATGTGACAACTCTGTACATATTGACTCTCTTTAATTATACAGGGTGGGACAAAATTCAGAGTAAGGTTTGTGGAGTCAAGAACATTTTTATTATTTAACCATTTTCAATGATATTACTTACAATGAATGCTTAACATGTGGAGGCTTGTTTGACACTAGGTACAGAAGATGACATCTTATAAATGAGCTACGTTTGACATTTTGACAAGTCAGGCTCTTTCGATTACATTGTTCAGAACATTAGTTAATGTTTGAGGCTCTAGCGCTTTATTTATCCCTCTTTTTAACAAATATGTATTTGTGATGTGTGAAAAATTAAATTAAATTAAAAAATGCACAACTCTTTATTCTACAACTGGACATCTCCGTCTTAGCTCCGTGTCAGTAATTGTTACACGCTCTGCCCTTTGCACCTGACAGTTCAAAATTAGTTAATAATTATAATATTAGTGGAATATTTTATTCAAGTTAGCAGCTACACAAAAACACAATAAAAATGTTCAATTAGAAAAGCTCTAATGACAAAGGTAATAGCAAAAATATCATAAAATGATGCAATAGTGCATACATATACAATCAGCATAAAGGGAATGCAGTGTATATAATAGTAAAACACAATGTAGCAACAGTTTTAATAAATAACATAGTCCACTCTGTAGAATAGGCAACACAACCCCATATTATAGAAGAAGTCATTAAAACCCCCAATTGGAATACGGGGTTATGGAGACTAGTAAACCACAGGACCAGATTTTAAAGTATTGTCATCAGCCGTTTGAAATGCATAGGTTTAACTTCATTACGTATGAAGTTGCCATGGCAGGAAGTCTTCAAATATGTCATCCAGTCTGCTTGTGCTGACTGCCACCCATGAAGAAGGAGAAGGGCAGGCCTCACTTGCCATCACCGCTGAGATGTAGAGCTTAGGTAACTATCCACCATTTGAAGTGAACTCCAAGGGTTCAAGAAGGGGGATGCAGGGGCACTTGCGAATATGTCTGGACGTTCCGGGCAGCAGAAGAGTGGCCATTTCTCCTGCACCTTCTCCTTGGGGATGCTGCCAGTAAATCAGAGCCGATGAGCAGTCCAGCTCAGTAAATAAAAGTGTAACGCACTGTTTCGCCCACAAGAGGATAAAAAACAGTTTAGGCGATATCCCCCTTTCCAGATACACAGGCAGCTAGTGTAAGCACCAATCTCCCGAATTGCAAACTACACGAACCTGGAAACAGCCGAACAGGAAAAACCATACGAAAGGTTTACACTCCTGGCAGTCAGCATACAATCCAATTCCCCCAATAACGAGACGACACTTCGTTTTGAGGGTCAAGCAGAATCTAACTGTACTGGCACATACAGTCTCTTTTATTCCCAATCCACAAACCTAGTACAGCCCACAGGGTTTTACAAAACAACCAATCAATCCGTAAAATACACACAGACACTCCCACACAAAATCCTCCCCTCTGCCTGTAATATTATTACTGAACACAATGGGTAATCTCATTATCACAGACAGAGGAATACAGTTTTATAAAACACATCACAGGGACCCCAAAACATGCAACAATTCACCCAGATCCGTTCAGTAGTTTGGAAGATACAGTTTAATGCAGATTCCACAGAACATATACAGATTATATAAAGAATAATTACTGTATAATGTGTCCCCTGTTGTATAGTTTAAAACTACTGCATGATGTCTTTGTGCACCAAATACCGGCGAGATGGCACCGTGTAGAAAAGTCACAACAGTGTCTGTGAGTTAAAATGGCCGCCATCCATTGTTCTCACCATGTGCTTCATCCATTGTTCTCACCATGTGCCTCTGATACATGAAATGGTGGCCACCCAGTAACTCCACAGTATGTCCCCAGATGGTTCTTAAAGGGCCAGTAGCAGCATAATACAATACAACATGCCCAACTATTGCATTCCAAAAGTACAAGTTTACCAGGGGCCATAGTCAGCAGGTAGGAGGCGGGCAACCAGGCTTCTCCAGTGGACAGTGGCGAGGTTGGTTTCGCCACAAAAAGCGTTGGAGCAAACACTTAAGTGATCCAATTGGGGAACTCTGGGTGGTATAAAACATAAACAGAGTTCCCCCATTGGATCAAGACATCAAGTATATCCACAGGCAGAGATTGTACCATACATTTGGAGCTAAATATCAGCACCCTAAAAACTGTAAGTGCATTACTTTTTATTCAATTATCCTGAACTTCAACATACTACACTATATTTTGAACTTTGTCTTTCTTTCTTTCTTTTACACATTCACCTGGATTTGGATTGGAGGACACTCCTAAGGTGCTGCTTAATACTAGCCTATTGCTTGAGATAATACAGGCTGTGAACAGCATACAATAAATGGAATACAATATTTCTAATTTGCACCAATCTTTTGGTAATAATTAGATGTTTAAAATATATATTAAGTGATCAGGCAGGGCTCCAATCCTACATTAAATGATGATCAGATCAGCCATGCTTATTTTTCCCTACAGTAATGGGACATCTGATATAAAATTGCAGAGGGGGGCAATCTGTAGCATAAAGTAGTAGAAGAATAGTGAACTAGATGGAAAATTGTACTTAATGAGTATTAAGGAAATGCAAGAACCACTTTGAAGAGTAAATGCACTGTTAAAGTATAAGACATACTGCAGTGACGTCTACATTATTTGGTCGGAGTATTGATTTCAGCCATTGTGACCTATTTTTGTAAGATGTTATATAGTACATTTTTCACAGTGGAGCAAAGTGTGCCTTCTGTGTATTGGTATTGACAAGTAAAAGTAATTTAACACCATAACACTATATTTGATTTCAAAGGGCTATGACCATTTGATGCATTGTCCCCAGGAGATGATATTTATGACACTGATCAGGTTCCTCACACGTGAAGTAGGTTGTTATTTGCCCAGTGTGCATGAGAAATGTGTGATCTTTGGACATCATTTCACATTTCAAGGATAATTTAGATTCTTCAAATACCTCATTACAAGTCTAGAGTTACTGCACCATTTCTAAATCTTTTTTGAATTTTTTTTATGGTTTTGTTTTTGACCGTTATTATCTGCAGGATCCAAGTCAGATAATGCCTGTGTAAATTTTTTGAGGTATTCATAAAGTGAAGCAGTATAATGGACATTATGTATACGTGATTGTTACCCTGGAGACCTATGATAACTTGGGAATTTTCCCTCTGTCATTAGTAGAGGAATGGGAACCTGTTGTAAGCAAAGTGGCATTCTTCTTGAGTAAATGTTTGGTGGTAGCTTGATAGGAAGATACTTGAATTGTAGACTAGCTGCACATATAGCTATATTGAGGGGCTGAAAAATGAAAGGGCGGTTATTTACATTATTCAGTAGAAGAAGAGTAGAGTAGGCAGTAAAAATGTGTTTTACTGTTTACCCATGTGGTTATGGTATTTTATAGGGCAGTACCTGGTCATATTCATATTGATGAGTGGCAAGGTCAATTGATTTTACTTTTCCCTCTGTTAACTTGTCACTTCTAGCGGTGATGTAGTCAAAACAAATATTAGCTCTGATCAAGGGTATATGTGGTTAAGGACCACACGCCTTCTTTAAAAGAGCAGGAACGATGCCAGCAGTGTTATAAAAATATATAAATGTATTTTATTTACATAAAACTATATATAACAATATAAAAACACTGAATAGGCATATAAAAAGTCCAAATCAATAAAGACCGATCTTCTCCAAGCTCCAGGACGCGTTTCGCTGTAGCAGCTTCTTCAACTGGATATATAAAAAGTCGGAAAAGTCTCTACCACTAGATCTATTCTAAAGATAAGAATTTGGTGTTACAGCTGCTCATCCGTTTTCTTCATCTTTAAAATTAGCGCTAGTACTACCCTTTTTCGTTTGCACAAATATTAGCAATTGTTGGACCACTGTACACAGACCTCCACCATTACCATCTGTTATTTGTAAAATCTCCCTGTGTTGTCATTGTGCATTGCCATTAGGGAAACTGCCCTCCCTGAATTCAGGGATCGCCTATTAAATAATTTGGCAAGGCTAGAGAGAGTATTTTTTTTTTTATTTTTTTTTTAATAGTTCATCTAATAACAGGTTGTATCAACCATGCATTCACTCTCCTATGCATTAATGTACATAGGGCTTGCATAATTATTACTTCTGATGAATTGTCTGCCTTTTTTATTATTATTATTATCATTATTGGCATTTACATAGCTCCAATTATTCCTCAGCGCTTTACAATATTATAAAGGGAGAAACAACAATAAATGAGACAGTTACAAAATGTTAAAGGAACCTGCTTAAAGGGACTCTATAGTCACCATATAAAAGCAAGAAAGACAGGTCCCCCAGCCTTCCTTCTTGCTTTTATATGAACTTTCATTAATTAAAAAAAAAAAATCGGTGTTTTTATATTAAAAACTTACCTCCGTTCCAGCGCCGAGCTCCCCGCTAGGCCGCGCCCCCTTTTTCGTCAAAATGACGAAATCGCGGGGCCCAATGGGACTGCTTCGCGCTGGACCAATCGCGTTCTTCATAGAGCGGCATTGAATGCCGCCCTATGAAGAACCTGAGCGCTTTACCGCGCATGTGCGCGGAATGCGCGTTCGCGAGCTGAGCTGTCTGACTGACAGCTCAGTTCGCTTTCTAAAATTATCAATAAGGGGGGGGACCTACTGTCCCCCCCCGGCCCCCACCCCTGTGCGGCGGGTGGGGGCCCTAAAATGATCAATGAGGGGGGGGACCTACTGCCCCCCCCGGCCCCCACCCCTGAGCGGCGGGTGGGGGCCCTAAAATTATCAATAAGGGGGGGGACCTACTGTCCCCCCCCGGCCCCCACCCCTGTGCGGCGGGTGGGGGCCCTAAAATTATCAATGAGGGGGGGGGACCTACTGCCCCCCCCGGCCCCCACCCCTGAGCGGCGGGTGGGGGCCCTAAAATTATCAATAAGGGGGGGACCTACTGTCCCCCCCCGGCCCCCACCCCTGTGCGGCGGGTGGGGGCCCTAAAATTATCAATGAGGGGGGGGACCTACTGTCCCCCCCCCCGGCCCCCACCCCTGAGCGGCGGGTGGGGGCCCTACAATTATCAATAAGGGGGGGACCTATTGTCCCCCCCGGCCCCCACCCCTGAGCGGTGGGTGGGGGCCCTAAAATGATCAATAAGGGGGGACCTACTGTCCCCCCCGGCCCCCACCCCTGAGCGGTGGGTGGGGGCCCTAAATACAAAGGGGGGGGACCCTAGTTAACCCCCCCCCCCCCAAAAAAAAAATATCTCCCTACCTACCCCCCTCACCCTAAAAATAATGAGGGGGGACCATTAACTAACTACCTGTAAAAAAGAAAAAATGAGATAAAATCAACTTACCATTCGATGTTTTCTTTCTTCTAAAATCTTCTTTCTTCAGCCCCAAAAAAGGCCAAATAAAAATCCATAATAACCGACGCAATTAAAAAAAAAAAAAAAAAAACCGAGCGCAAAAAAAAATAATCCATCTTCACCCATGGAGGGCTCCGCGCAGACTGAGCTCCGCAGGGTGGGGAAGGCTTATAAAGCCTTGCCCCGCCCTGCAATTAGGCTAAGAACACTCTGATTGGTGGGTTTGAGCCAATCAGAGTGCTCTTTGTCATTTTACAAGCGTGGGAAAGTTTTTTGGAATTTTCCCACGCTTGTAAAATGACACAGAGCACTGTGATTGGATGGATTTCAAGCCATCCAATCACAGTGCTCTGTGTCATTTTACAAGCGTGGGAAAGTTCTTTGGAATTTTCCCACGCTTGTAAAATGACACAGAGCACTGTGATTGGATGGATTTCAAGCCATCCAATCACAGTGCTCTGTGTCATTTTACAAGCGTGGGAAAATTCCAAAGAACTTTCCCACGCTTGTAAAATGACACAGAGCACTGTGATTGGATGGCTTGAAATCCATCCAATCACAGTGCTCTGTGTCATTTTACAAGCGTGGGAAAATTCCAAAGAACTTTCCCACGCTTGTAAAATGACACAGAGCACTGTGATTGGATGGCTTGAAATCCATCCAATCACAGTGCTCTGTGTCATTTTACAAGCGTGGGAAAATTCCAAAGAACTTTCCCACGCTTGTAAAATGACAAAGAGCACTCTGATTGGTTTAAACCCACCAATCAGAGTGTTCTTAGCCTAATTGCAGGGCGGGGCAAGGCTTTATAAGCCTTGCCCACCCTGCGGAGCTCAGTCTGCGCGGAGCCCTCCATGGGTGAAGATGGATTATTTTTTTTGCGCTCGGTTTTTTTTTTTTTTTTTTTTAATTGCGTCGGTTATTATGGATTTTTATTTGGCCTTTTTTGGGCTGAAGAAAGAAGATTTTAGAAGAAAGAAAACATCGAATGGTAAGTTTTTTTTATCTCTTTTTATTTTTTTATTTTTTTTACAGGTTTTTAGTTAATGTTCCCCCCCTCATTATTTTTAGGGTGAGGGGGGTAGGTAGGGAGATAATTTTTTTTTGGGGGGGGGAGGGTTAACTAGGGTCCCCCCCCCTTTGTATTTAGGGCCCCCACCCACCGCTCAGGGGTGGGGGCCGGGGGGGACAGTAGGTCCCCCCCTTATTGATCATTTTAGGGCCCCCACCCACCGCTCAGGGGTGGGGGCCGGGGGGGGACAATAGGTCCCCCCCTTATTGATAATTTTAGGGCCCCCACCCGCCGCACAGGGGTGGGGGCCGGGGGGGGACAGTAGGTCCCCCCCCTTATTGATAATTTTAGGGCCCCCACCCGCCGCACAGGGGTGGGGGCCGGGGGGGGACAGTAGGTCCCCCCCTTATTGATAATTTTAGGGCCCCCACCCGCCGCACAGGGGTGGGGGCCGGGGGGGACAGTAGGCCCCCCCCTTATCGATAATTTTAGGGCCCCCACCCACCGCTCAGGGGTGGGGGCCCTTATTGATAATTTTAATTTTAGGGCCCCCACCCGCCGCACAGGGGTGGGGGCCGGGGGGGGGGGACAGTAGGTCCCCCTTATTGATAATTTCAGGGCCCCCACCCGCCGCACAGGGGTGGGGGCCGGGGGGGGGGACAGTAGGTCCCCCCCCTTATTGATAATTTTAGGGCCCCCACCCGCCGCACAGCGGTGGGGGCCGGGGGGGGGGAAGGAGAGTAGGTCTCCCCCCCCCCCCCCCCCCTTCAACCACTATTGTGGACAGTCAGCTCCCTGTGGGTTCGGGCTTCAGCTGTCAGCTGAAGCTGAAGCTGTCAGCTGAAGCCACGCCCGCAGCAGTGCTGACAGGCTATCAGCACACAAAGCGCGTTCACAGTGCTTTGTGTGCTGATAGCCCGTCTGATGCATTCACCCAGAATGCATCGGACGAGAGGCCTTTTTAGGGCCTCTGAACTCGGAAGTCCCTCTGGTGGCCGTCTGATTGACTGCAACAAGAGGTGTTCCAAGCTTCCAATGTAAACACTGCATTTTCTCAGAAAATACAGTGCTTACAAGAAAAAGGCTCCGGGTAGCTGTAGCACTCACCTGAACAACCTCATTAAGCTGAAGTTGTTCAGGTGACTATAGTGTCCCTTTAAGCAATCTTACAACCTGTGTGAGTGGGGGATAGCAACCAAGCATCAAGGTGGAAAAGTAGCAGAACTTGAAGGTGAGAGTTGAGAGTGGCCGTTTAAGAGTGAGCTAGAGACAGGTTTGTGAAATAGAAGTTACTCTGAGAAGCTGTAAGATTCTCTGAAGATATGAGTTTTGAGGGATTTTTTAAGAGATTGAAGCCTAGGGGAGAATCTGATGGTAGGAAGATTGTTCCAGTTGAAGGTAGCCACCCACAAAAAGTTCTGCAAGTGCTAGTTAGCAGTGAGGGTGTAAGCAGTGGACAGGAGAAGATCACCAGCAGAGCAGAGAGATTGAAAAAAAGGGCACACCCATGAATTAGAGAGGTAATATTTTGTTGGTTACAGTTGTAATAAAGTTTTATTGACTCCTACAGGGTACCAGAAGTCAATGTAAAGATTGACAAAGGGGTGAGATGTGAGAGAAGTGGCAAGAAAGCAAAATCAGTCTGGGGGCACCATTCATTACAGTCTGTAGCGGAGCAGTACGGTTTCTGGGACACCAATTAGGAGAGAATTACAGTAATCAATCAGAGATTACTAGAGCATTAACATACTCTTTAGCAGCATCTTCTGTAAGAAAGCGGCAGATGCAGGCAGGGCCGGTGCAAGGATTTTTGCCGCCCTAGGCAAAAAAATTTTGCCGCCCCCCCATATGTCCAGCCCACCATGTGACATCACAATGCCCCGCCCATATGCTCTGCCATATGGGCCAACGCCAGTCTTCACAAAGTGTCTTATCTGAAAAGACAGTGTGTTTACATTAGAAAGCCTACAGGCACAGGCTATAGACACCAGAACCACTACATTATGGTATCCATTTAATGTGAGGTAAATTAGAGATTAGTGCCACTAATAATATATTGGATTGCCTACTTACCACCAGATGAGGACAAGAGGCTGATGATGGGCTCAGTCTGGCTCCACAGGTCTGGTGTAGAAGAGGCTCTCTAGAGACTGTTTTTAACAGTGCTCACAACAATTAACGAACAGGAAGCAGCTCCATTTTTTAGGGCCCCTTACACAGCTCAAGGTCTGGGCCCCCAGGGGGCATACGCCTACAATGCCCACCCATAAATCCACCTACATGGCCCATCCGTGAGTTGGGGATGTTTTATGTGTGCAATTTGTTTAAGGGATGTAGTGTGTTTATAGGGGATGTAGTGTGTTTTTGCTTGTAAGGAATGCATTGTATGTTTCTGTGTGTGTGTGTGTGTGTGTAAGGGGTGCAAGGTTTGTTTCTGTGTATGTAATTGAATGCAGTGTGTGTCTGTAAGGGGTGCATTAATTATGTAAGAGAACGTAAGGGATGAATTGTGTGTTTCGGGTGTGTCTGTGTGTGAGTAGGAATGCATTGTTTGTTTCTGTGTGTGTGGGGGGGGGGATGCATTGTGTATGTGTGTAGTGTAAAAGAGAGGGTTTGTGGGGTAGGATAGGGTCCTTATCCCCCCCTCCCTCCTATAGTGCTCCTTATCCCCCCCTCCCATAGTGCTCCTTATCCCCCCCCCTCCCATAGTGCTCCTTATCCCCCTCCTCCCATAGTGCTCCTTATCCCAACCATCCCTCCCCTAGTGGTCCTTATACCCCCCCATCCCTCCCCTAGTGGTCCTTATACCCCCCCTCCCCTAGTGGTCCTTATACCCCCCCTCCCCTAGTGGTCCTTATACCCCCCCATCCCCTAGTGGTCCTTATACCCCCCCTCCCTTAGTGGTCCTTATACCCCCCCTCCCTTAGTGGTCCTTATACCCTCCCCCCCTCCCTTAGTGGTCCTTATACCCTCCCCCCCTCCCTTAGTGGTCCTTATACCCCCTCCCTCCCTTAGTGGTCCTTATACCCACCCCTAGTGGTCCTTATACCCCCCCCCCTAGTGGTCCTTATACCCCCCCCCCTTAGTGGTCCTTATACCCCCCCTCCCTTAGTGGTCCTTATACCCCCCCCTCCCTTAGTGGTCCTTATACCCTCCCCCCCTCCCTTAGTGGTCCTTATACCCCCCCTCCCTTAGTGGTCCTTATACCCCCCCCTCCCTTAGTGGTCCTTATACCCCCCCCTCCCTTAGTGGTCCTTATACCCCCCCCCCTTAGTGGTCCTTATACCCTCCCCCCCTCCCTTAGTGGTCCTTATACCCCCCCTCCCTTAGTGGTCCTTATACCCCCCTCCCTTAGTGGTCCTTATACCCCCCCTCCCTTAGTGGTCCTTATACCCTCCCCCCTCCCTTAGTGGTCCTTATACCCCCCCTCCCTTAGTGGTCCTTATACCCCCCTCCCTTAGTGGTCCTTATACCCCCCCCTCCCTTAGTGGTCCTTATACCCCCCCTCCCTTAGTGGTCCTTATACCCCCCCCTCCCTTAGTGGTCCTTATACCCTCCCCCCCTCCCTTAGTGGTCCTTATACCCTCCCCCCCTCCCTTAGTGGTCCTTATACCCCCCCCTCCCTTAGTGGTCCTTATACCCCCCCCCTTAGTGGTCCTTATACCCTCCCCCCCTCCCTTAGTGGTCCTTATACACCCCCCCCTCCCTTAGTGGTCCTTATACCCCCCCTCCCTTAGTGGTCCTTATACCCTCCCTCCCTCCCTCCCTTAGTGGTCCTTAACACCCCCCCCCTTAGTAGTCCTTAGCACAGCACCCCCCCCCCCCCTTAGTGGTCCTTACCCTCCCCTCCTGCCCATGTAGCGTGGCCGGGCGGCGCGGAACGCGGGGCAGGAACCATTGTTTCCTGTACCCGGCCGCCGGCGGAATGACAGGAAATGCTCACTGAGTGAGCACTTCCTGTCATTCCGCCGGCGGCCGGGTACAGGAAACAAAGGTTCCTGTCCCCGTTCCGCGCTGCCCGGCCACGCTACATGGAGACCGGCAGGAGGGAGCGCTCTGCGCTTCCCTCCTGCCGGTCACTCAAACCTGGCCGCCCTCACACCGCAGTGCTGCGCCGCCTGGGGCTTGCTAAAGCGCTCAGGCGGCGCAGCATGAGGAGGCGCACCGGGGACAGGGATCCGGCGCCCCGTAGTAAGTGAGTGTGTATGTGTCGGTCAGTGGGGGAGTGCATCTTTCAGTGAGTGTGTGGGTCTGTCAGTGAGTGTGCATCTGTCAGTGTTTGTCCAAGTAATAGTGTGTGTGTATGTCATTGTTTGTCAGTGTATATGAGAGTGTGTGTCTGTCAGTGAGTGAGCATCTGTCAGTCAAAGTGCGGCCTTGACAGATGCTCACTCACTTGGTTACAGGCATGTACACACACACACACACACAGTTAAAGGCAGTCACACATACAGGCACAGGCACACACAATGGCACAGCTACACACACAATTAGAGTCACACACAGACAGTTATACACACACACAGGCAGTCACACAGACAGACAGTCACACACACACAGACACAGTTACACACAGACAGACACACACAGGCAGGCAGGCAGTCACACACACAGGCAGTCTCACACACACACACACACAGGCAGTCACATCCACAGACAGTCAGACAGACAGTCACACACACCACACACACACACACACACAGACAGTTATACACACACAGTCACACACACACACTTACCTCTTTCCAGTGGATGCAGTTGGCTGATGGGTAACCAGGGTCTCCTTTCCTCTTCCTGTGCTGCAGGGGCTTCGGGAGGTATTAGCCCCACCTCACGATAAGCCCCGCCCCTGCTGCTCGGTAAGCCCGCCCCCTCTGTCGCAATTTTTTTATTTATTTTTTTAATAGACCCGGGTGGAGAATAATTAATCTTCCACCCGGGTACCTGCTTTAGGTCCCCTGACACCGGCCATGTGTGAGCTGTGTCGGCCACAGGGCGCCCCCTGTTCCATGGCGCCCTGTGCGGCCGCACAGCTCGCACACCCCTAAGGCCGGCCCTGGCTGCACAGTTATATATTTTTATGTATTTTATTGTATTTTGCTACCATGTGGCTAATGGAGTTTTGCCTCTGTCCTTGGAGATAATTTGATTACTTCTCAATTATCTCCAGGATAGAAGACTCTGTGGAACTGGTTTTGGGTAGAAAAGCCATGCTTCATTTGGTCACAAAGGACGTTGATCTAACTTTTGACCCACTGGACCAATTTGTATGATTTTGACGTATGTGTGTATTTGGAGTATGCTGATTCTGAAAATGTAAGTTTTATGTGAATGTTATGTATACTTTTAGAGTTATGAATATTGTGTAAACCTGTGTATTTTCCTGCCTGTGATAATTAAGTTAGACCATTGTGTTCAGTAATTATATCACAGGCAGAGGGGAGGATTTTGTGTGGGAGTGTCTGAGTGTATTGTACGTATTGATTGGTTGTTCTGCAAAACCCTGTGGGCAGTACTATGTGTGTAAAATGTGCATAAAAGCAGAGTTTGATTTAAAGTTTCAGTTCTACTTCACCCGCAATTTGGAGTGTCTCTTATTGGGGGAATCTGCTACAAGGGATTGCTATGCTTGTCATACTCCCTTGCTAAATCACTACTAAGCTCTTGTAAGAGCTTGTTCCTGTCCTGCTCTCTGAAGGAGTCCACGGTGGTTATGGTGTCGGCTGGAGTGCTTGGAGCCCTCAGGAAGCGCTAGGAGCATCCTTCAACGGAGGTACCCAGTCAGGGTGCTAGGTGATCCGTTACAGAGATGTCATTAGAAAAAGAGACACTGAATGAGCATTGGGAGAGATATAACATAAACCATTAGATGACAGTGTCACAGAGACCAATGGATTGAAGTTTTTAAAGGAGGAGGACCTGATTGTCTGTGTCAAAGGCAGGAGAGAGGTATAGAAGCATTACCATGGAGTAGGAGGCTTTGGAGTTAGTCGAGCGCAGTCTCCATGGAATGGAGAGGGCAGAAGCCAAATTGAAAAGGATCGAGGAGAGAATTGGAATTGAGAATGATGCCAGATGGGTAAAGACAAGTAATTCGAGAAGCTCTGAGGAGAAAGGGAGCAGAGATATTGGAAGGTAGTAAAAAGGGGAAGCTGGATCAAGAGATGTAGGACAGGTATGACAGCAGCAAGTTTAAGGGAATTGGGGACAATTTCAAAGTAAATAGAACAGTTTAAGACATGCATTAAGGACAGCACAAGACAAGAGGAGAGAGGAAAGGAGCAGTGCAGCCACCTCCTGTTCAGTAGCTGGGGAGAAGGCCTGAAGGTTAGGAAAGGCATAGCCCAAGTGTGATTGAGAGAGACAAGAGCGTGTAAGTTGTCACCAGTATTGGTACTAAAAACCAAGGTGTGGTGTGCAGCGATTGGGGATTCCACAACCTGATTGATTATTATTATTTATAGAGCATCAACATTTTCTACAGCATTGTCTAAAGCACATTTAGAGAAACAGGCTATTCCTTTATCAGTAATGTGCAGTCTGTATTATAGCGCTCTAATGAGTTTAGAAGTAAGATTTGTTTGTTATTGCTTTTTTTTGCAATTGAATTAGAAAGTGGCATCTGCCCTCTATTTCAACTCTTTGTGTTTTTATTAGAGAAAATTATAATTCAGTTTTACTGCTAAAGTAATCAGTAATAAGAGCTTTTGAGAGAAAAGTGCAGATATTTAATCAGCCAGGTGTGTAAACAAACTAGTTTAACAGTTAGTTTGAAAACTCCCATTTAAAAGAGGCTGATTAAAGTACCGTATATACTCGAGTATAAACCTACCCGAATATAAGCCGAGGCCCCTAATTTTACCCCAAAAAACTGGGAAAACTTATTGACTCGAGTATAAGACTAGGGTGGGAAATGCAGCAGCTACTGGTAAATTTCTAAATAAAATTAGATCCTAAAAAAAATGTTAATTGAATATTTATTTACAGTGTGTGTATATAATGAATGCAGTGTGTGTGTATGAATGCAGTGTGTGCGTATGAATGCAGTGTGTGTGTATGAGTGCAGTGTATGAATGCAGTGTGTGTGTGTATGAGTGCAGTGTGTGTATGAGTGCAGTGTGTGTATGAGTGCAGTGTGTGTGTGTGAGTGCAGTGTGTGTGAATGCAGTGTGTGTGTGAGTGCAGTGTGTGCATGAGTGCAGTGTGTGTGTATGAGTGCAGTGTGTGTGTATGAGTGCAGAGTGTGTGTATGAGTGCAGTGTGTGTATGAGTGCAGTGTGTGTATGAATGCAGTGTGTGTATGAGTGCAGTGTGTGTGTGTGAGTGCAGTGTGTGTGTGTGAGTGCAGTGTGTGTGTGTGAGTGCAGTGTGTGTGTGTATGAGTGCAGTGTGTGTGTGCAGTGTGTGTGTGCAGTGTGTGTGCGCAGTGTGTGTGCGCAGTGTGTATATGAATGTAGTGTGAGTGTGTGTGATGCAGTGTGTGTTTGTGTATGTGTTGGTGGGGGGTCGGCATTTTGATTATTGTTTTTATTAATTATTATTTAAATCATTGTTTTGGTCTTTTATTTATTTTTAAATTATTATTTTAATATTTTTTTTTATTATTATTTTTATTTTATAAATATTATTTTATTTTATTATTTTATTTATATTTATTTTTTTCGTCCCCCCTCCTTGCTTGATACATGGCAGGGAGGGGGGCTCTCCTTCCCTGGTGGTCCAGTGGCATTGGTAGTTCAGTGGGGAGGGAGGGGGGCTGGCTGAGAGTTTACTTACCTCTCTTGCAGCTCCTGTCAGCTCCCTTCTCCTCCGCGCCGGTCCGTGCAGCTCTTCTGTCAGCTCACATTGTAAGTCTCGCGAGAGCCGCACTATGACCCCGCGGCTCTCGCGAGACTTACACTGGGAGCTGACCGAGGTGCTGAACGGACCGGCGCGGAGGAGAAGGGAGCTGACAGGAGCTGCAGGAGAAGTAAGCGCTCGCTGCCAGCCCCCAGTCTGTATTATGGCAATGTAAATTGCCATAATACAGACAGTGACTCGAGTATAAGCCGAGTTGGGGTTTTTCAGCACAAAAAATGTGCTGAAAAACTCTGCTTATACTCGAGTATATACGGTATTAAGAATGGATATATAATGTTACCCAGTATTCAGATTTGTTAAAGGAACACTATAGTCACCTAAATTACTTGGGACAAGATGGACATAAGGTACAGAATCTAATTTTTCAGTGGTACCTCTGAGGAGTAGACAACATTCCCAGATAGATTTATGAGGAAAAGATTTGAGGATGTGCTTGAACATCTTGAAGAATCATGCTCTTGGTGTAGATACTTCTAAATATTTGTATGGAAATAACTTTTCCAATGAGAGAGAGGATTTCTATAAAATTGAGGGTTAGGAGACCAAGATAGGGATATTAGTTTTACATTAAGTGGTTTTCACAAATTGTTAGAATTGGATTGGAAATATAAAGCAACAATTTAAAAAAACTAACTATAACAAATATTATTTATAGCTAATCAACATTGTCTTGCAGCATAGTACAATGGATCTTGAGGAAGGTATAGCTAACATAATGCAATGTGTAGTCATTAATTATTCATTAATATCATGGAAAGTGGACTGAAAGCACCAAAAATACTCTGTCTGAATGCTGTTAACTTGTCGCAAGTGAGGAGAGTCCGGAAAGAGAACATTTCTGTCCATGTAGAAAAATGACTATTTCTGGGGAGTGGGCATCAGATAACTTCCACTCAGGATAATTAATAAAACAAAAGATTCACTGGCGGCTCTTTACTCGGGGCACTGACTCTATGATTGAGTGCAGATTGAGTAGATAAAGAGTTTTGGAGGCAGCAGTGGCACAGATGCTCCATTCTAAGAATATATTCTCCTGCAACTGTGTCACCCTCCACCATTCTAGCAGCCTACTTTTCTTGTGCATGAAATACATTCGGCCCTTACCAATTGTGTGTCAGGATATCGTATGACCTAACACACAGAATGAAGGAAAATAAAAGAAATAAACAGCAAAAGCCAAAGAAACGTATATATATATAAATCTTTATTTTCATTTGTTAAAAGCCAAAGAAACGTATTACTGAGTGTTAGAATGGCTAAATTTAACATGAAAAAAAAAAAAATAGTCAGGAACAAGTTGAGGTCAGGGACACAGAAATTGACAAGAATGAGAATACAAGCCAAAAGGTCAAGGATACCAGAATACGGAATAGTCAAGAACAAGCCAAAGTCAATATACCAGTAGGAAAAACAAGATGAATATTTGATAACCCAGATTGATAAACACAAGTGGAAAACATGACAGGGAACAGAAGAACTGGTAAAAGATCTTTAAATACTTGGCTGTGAATGGTAGATTCAGGTCACATGACGTCGTAATGTGCACGACGTAAAGGTGATGATGCACGCACGTCATTGTGCCACTTTACCCCACTCCCTCTACAATGTAAGTTCGTTTGAGCAGGGCCCTCAACACCCTCTCTGTTCCTGTGCGCCCAGCTCGTCTTATTTGAAATACATGTCTTTTAGTCCACCTATTGTACAGCACTAAGGAATTTGTTGGCACTTTATAAATAATAATAATAATATCTCTTGTAGAAGTGACAAGCATTGTAGCTGCAGATAGCACCACATTGAAAGTAATAGAGCAGACACTTGCTGAGCATCTATTAAAGATGTGCTGATAGACAGATACCTAGTGTGCTTACTGGGAAATCCAAGTCTGGCCCAAAAGATGTTTCACTGCATGTTGTGAAAACTTCAGAAAAAATAATTTACAATATGCTATTATTAAGGTAAAAATGTGTTAATTGCTGATGCCCTAAGTGGTTGACTTACCTGCCAAACACAAAGTAGGACTTGTGCCATAAAAGCTAGAAATACAGTCTACAATTAATTGCTTAGGCCTTAACAACAACTGGGTAACTAAACCACTCCCCAGTGAATTAATGTGCTATTTTATTGTTATTATTAAAGATAATTCAATGTGCTGCAGTTGAAATTGCTGTGGAGCTTTATTAGACATTCATGTGTACTATTCAGAGAAAGAGATGTACCAGAACGGGAAAAAAGATTGGGTTGCATGTAAGGTCCAGTTATATCCAGTTATCTAAACAGTGCTGAACAGCTGACCTGTTGCTTTAAGAAAAAAAAATGTTAGCAAGAAATTGAGCATTTATAAAACCAGAATTACCATTGTTAAAATTGTGATATTTGTAGCATGAAATAGTTTGGTGTTGACATTTTGTGTTTCATATTTTGCCTATCTTTTATTTTCTATATTCCTCAGTTGTACTACTTATGTTTTACTACTTTTTTTTTTTATGTGTTATGTTTCTTTATTTATTTTTTTTTTTGTTCGAGAACACAAACTATTGCAAGAAATCAAAGTGAAAGCAAGCAATGACATACAGTTGCAAGAAAAAGTATGTGAACCCTTTGGAACGATATGGGTTTCTGCACAAATTGGTCATAAAATGTGATCTGATCATCTAAGTCACAACAATAGACAATCACAGTCTGCTTAAACTAATAACACACAAAGAATGACATGTTGCCATGTTTTTATTGAACACACCATGTCAATTCACAGTGCAGGTGGAAAAAAAGTATGTGAACCCCTAGACTAATGACATCTCCAAGAGCTAATTGGAGTGAGATGTCAGCCAACTGGAGTCCAATCAATGAGATGAGATTGGAGGTGTTGGTTACAGCTGCCCTATAAAAAACACAGACCAGTTCTGGGTTTGCTTTTCACATGAAGCATTGCCTGATGTGAATGATGCCTCGCACAAAAGAGCTCTCAGAAGACCAACGATTAAGAATTATTGACTTGCATAAAGCTGGAAAGGGTTATAAAAGTATCTCCAAAAGCCTTTCTGTTCATCAGTCCACGGTAAGACAAATTGTCTATAAATGGAGAAAGTTCAGCACTGCTGCTACTCTCCCTAGGAGTGGCCGTCCTGTAAAGATGACTGCAAGAGCACAGCGCAGACTGCTCAATGAGGTGAAGAAGAATCCTAGAGTGTCAGCTAAAGATTTACAAAAGTAGCTGACAAATGCTAACATCCTTGTTAGCGAATCTACAATACGTAAAACAAGAATGGATTTCATGGGAGGATACCACAGAGAAAGCCACTGCTGTCCAAACAAAACATTGCTGCACGTTTACAGTTTGCACAAGAGCACCTGGATGTTCCACAGCAGTACTGGCAAAATATTCTCTGGACAGATGAAACCAAAGTTGAGTTGTTTGGAAGAAACACACAACACTATGTGTGGCGAAAAAGAGGAACAGCACACCAACATCAAAACCTCATCCCAACTGTGAAGTATGGTGGTGGGGGCATCATGGTTTGGGGCTGCTTTGCTGCGTCAGGGCCTGGACGGATTGCTATCATCGAAGTTTCCCAAGTTTATCAATACATTTTGCAGGGGAACTTAAGGCCATCTGTCTACCAGCTGAAGTTCAGCAGAAGATGGGTGTTGCAACAGGACAATGACCCAAAGCATAGAAGTAAATCAACAACAGAATGGCTTAAACAGAAGAAAATACGCCTTCTGAAGTGGCCCAGTCAGAGTCCTGACCTCAACCCGATTGAGATGCTGTGGCATGACCTCAAGAAAGCAATTCACACCAGTCATCCCAATAATATTGCTGAACTGAAACAGTTCTGTAAAGAGGAATGGTCAAGAATTACTCCTGACCGTTGTGCACGTCTGATCTGCACACTACAGGAAACGTTTGGTTGAAGTTATTGCTGCCAAAGGAGGTTCAACCAGTTATTAAATCCAAGGGTTCAAATACTTTTTCCACCTGCACTGTGAATGTTTACATGGTGTGTTCAATAAAAACATGGCAACATTTCATTATTTGTGTGTTATTAGTTTAAGCAGACTGTGATTTTATTAAAGACACGGAGGCTCATATTATGCATAACTCTTTCTTTATTTCCTCAGCAGCAAAGATAGAGGAATATAAATATTATCAAATTGAAAGAAAAAACTGTATAGGTACACAGGCAACCAATAACATAACAGAGGAAGTGGCTATATAATGCCTGTGTCTCCCACAATCCCCCTCTTTCTTTGCTGCTTCCTCAGACAGCTAAGTATCCTGTTTATGCTCTCTCACTCATTGCATTTTACTTGTGATATTTTATTGTAATTCTTGTTATTTTGCTTATTTTTTACCTATTACTGTACTTAATTGTCTTGGTACTTTACTGTACTTTGTCCCTACATCGTTGGTGTACTGGGGTGCTCTCTGGGGTTTTTGCCCGCGACCGCGGGCTCTCTCTTTCCCCCCCCACCCGACCCTGTCTGTATTCCCAGTGCTACCCTCTGCCGCACGGTCCTTTTTCTGCCTCGCGGCTGCGGCTGGGTTCACTCGTGTCCCTCTCGCGGGCTGCCCGTGCGGGTGGGTGCACGCGCCACTTCCCCCGCCGGGAGCCTGTCCGCAAGCACACTCTGCCACGTGCGGCGGCCATTTTGGGCGGTACTTCACATCGCCCACCAGCCTGCCGTGCGGTCAGTCTCTGTTCCTCTGGGTTCGCCCTGCTACACCAACGATCAGGTCCCTTTTCTGTTTTGCTGTGGGTTACTCAACCCTTTTGTTTAGTGCTCCTTTTTCTCAGTGCCACTTAGTGCTGCTTTCCTATTGTGATTGCTGCCATTATGCAGGATAGGGAAGATGGGCCTACTGACCCCTCTGGGGATTTTCAAGTGGATAACCCTGAGAGTGCTATGGCCTCTCAGGAATTCCAAGCCTTATTAGAGGCCACTATGGCTTCCTCCATACAAAAGGCTATTGCCTCAGCCATGGGGGCTGTTTCATCTTCCTTTTCCCAGTCACTACACTCTATGATTTTGCCTTCCATGGCTACCCCTGCCCCCCTGGGTGTGGGGTCCCCTTCCCCTGCCCAGATTGTGCCGGGTGCCCGTAAGGCGAAGGCGAAGTCTCGACATATCGGCTCCCACTCCTCGATGCAGGTTTTACCTGCCATGACTGACACGCCTCTGGCAGTCGCAGATAGCGCGCCCCCCACGCGCACAAGAGCCCCTGGCCGGGCTAAAAAGGCTAGATTATGGAAACAGGCTAGAGCCCTGGATGATGGGTCGGATACCGACCGGAGTGTGGAAGATGATTCTGATGTTATGGAGTATGACTCCTTTATTGAGGGTGAGTCGGGCGATGACTTACCCACTATGGGTATCACCCCTTCTGGGTCCTCTGCCAACCCCCGAGGGAAGGTGCCTGGCCCCGCTGGGGATAGTAAGGCGCTTTTTGACCCACAGGGTAACCCCCTGTTCGACCTCCGTCACCCACGGTCTGCTGAATGGGTCCCTCCGGACTATATCGCCCAATATGTAGCTAAACGGATACGCACACCTCTCTCCAAAGAAGGCCGCAATAAGTTGCGCGCCGAGTGCCCGAGGCCTTCCCTCCCTGGCGCTGCCTGTAAGACCCCGGACATTGATCCCCAGATTGCCCAATTTCTAAATATGTCGGGCTGGAAGCCTAAGAAGGGTCTTGACCACTCCCTGAAGGGATGCCAGGACAAAATCCTAGATACGCTGGGCCCCCTGTCAAAGCTGTACGTGCTTCTTGACGCCGCTAGAACTGGGGACTCTGTTTTGGACGTCGATGTGGCCATTGGGTGGGTCCAGCGGGCTGCCTTCTAGGAAACGCTAATACGGCTATGTCTTCCGAGAGACGCAAAGCGATTCTCCTAAAGATAGACCCTAAATTGGCTGCTATGACCGTGGCGGAGCCTGATTCGGCTGATGAGGGGATGTTGTTCGGCACATCCTTCGTGAAGGACATGGGATCTTATGTCAAGACCTTTACAGCAATTCACAAGGCGCATGCAAACAGTAAGCGCGTGTTCGCGCCCAAGGTTTTCGGAGTGGCCGGGCGTAGCAGGAACCGTCCACCCGGCCGTGGTTTCCGAAGCTCATTCCGTGCCACCAGAGGTTCCTTTTTTCCCTCCCGAGGATTCCAAGATCCAAAAACGCCTCCCTTCTTTCCGGCAAGAGGGAGATCGTGGGGCTCCAGATACCCCCGTGGAGGCGCTTCGGGCAGACGCCCTTACGGTGAGTACCCTTTCTTCCCCTCTCGCTCAAGTTTGGGTAGCGGGGAGGCTGGCTTTATCCTACCTAAGGTGGGCAGATATAACCTCCGATGCTTGGGTTATGCAATGCGTAAAGGGTTATCAGCTAGAGTTTGTTTCCCTGCCTGTCCAATTTTCTACCCCCAGGGAATTATCTCTTCCACCGGAGCAGGATGTGATGATCTCCACAGAAGTCGAGGAGATGTTCTCGAAGGGCGCCATCGAAGAATTGCCGTTCGCCGCCCCAGGCTTTACGAGCAATCTCTTCCTAGTGCCCAAGAAAGGGGGCGGGGTCCGTCCGGTGATAAATCTCCGCCCTCTCAACGCATTCCTGCGCTACCAGCATTTTCAGATGGAAGTCATTCATTGTCTCAGAGATCTGAGACCTGAAGGATGCGTACTTCACGGTTCCCATCGCGGTGGAGTTCAGGGACTACCTTCACTTCACCTGGCACGGACGGTCTCTCCTCGGCCCCTTGGTGTTTCACCAAGATAATGAAGCCGGTGGTGGCGTACCTCCGTACCCGGAGGGTTCGCCTGATTATTTACCTGGACGACATCTTGATCATGTCCCAATCGGTGGAATGCCTGAGACTGCATTTGGACTGGACAGTCAACCTTTTGCAAAACCTAGGTTTTCTGATCAACTGGGATTCCAGGTGGATTCCATACGGCAATTCCTGTACTTGCCAGAGTCCAAGATGAAGGCCAACCAGAAGGAGCTTCGACGAGCTCTGCGAGCTTCAGACTTGTCGGTACGGCAGTTGGCGAGGATCATCGGACTGCTGGCGTCCTCCATTCAGCCGATATTCCTGGGCCCATTGCCTTACCGGGCCCTCCAGCGGCTCAAGGGGTCGCACCTCCGTTCGGGTCACTCATACGAGTCACGGATATGTTTGGACGAGGAATCCAGGGACGAGCTGGTGTGGTGGCTGGCGCACATGGAAGCCTGGAATGGAAGGGCAATTTTCGGTTCCATTCCGGACGTGGTCATAGAATCCGATGCCAGCTTGCACAGCTGGGGTGCTCGTTGTGGCGACGTTTCCACAGGAAGCAGATGGTCTGACACGGAGAAGTCGTTGCACATCAACTAGAACTCCTGGCGGGGGCTTTTGCGATTCGCAGCGTTACCCCTGGGCGGGCGAACTGTTGCGTTCTCCTCAAGTTGAACAACGTATCTGCGGTCCGCTACATAAATCACCTGGGAGGAACCAAATCCAGGATGTTGGCTCTCTTGGCAAAAGATTTTTGGCAGTTCTGCCTTTTCAACAACGTTTCGGTGACGGCGGAACATATTCCGGGTCTGGACAATTCGGGAGCGGATTGGAATTCCAGACATTTAAGAGACTCGGGAGACTGGCACTTGCACGCCTCAGTCTTCCGAAGCCTGGCTAGTTTGTGGGGACGATTCGAGATGGACCTGTTCGCATCTTGCCTGAACACTCAATTACCGAAGTTCTACAGTTGGAGGCCAAACCCGGCGGCGGTGGCGATGGACACTTTTCTTCAGGAATGGCCGCCGGGCCGCCTGTATGCCTTTCCTCCATTCAACATGATTGCTCGCACAATCTCGAAATTGGTTTGTCATGATTGTTGTCTGGCTCTGATCACCCCTCTGTGGAGATCCCGACCATGGTTCCCTCGACTGATGGAGTTGTCGATAGACTTCCCACATCTGTTACCGAACTTCCAGGACCTCCTTCTGGATCCACATGAACTGGTGTTACGTCATCAGTTGCCCCTGGTAGCATGGTTCCTTTCAGGGGATGCTGGGTTGTCCCAGACGTTCCACAGACAACTCTCTTGCTCCTCGATAATGCCTGGGCTCCGGGCACGCGATCAGCTTACCGTGCTGCATGGAAGTCTTGGTCTGGTTGGTGCATGGAACGGGCAATGGATCCCGTATCTGCCCCTCTCCATTTGATCCTGGAGTTCCTCACGTTCCTGTTTGATACGGGCAAGGCGTACAGAACGATCAATCTTTTCCGCTCGGCTATCTCTGCCGGACACGGTGGTTTGGACGGTTTACCCGTCGGCAGGCATCCTTTTGTATGTCGCCTTCTTAAGGGTATTCGCCTCGCCCGTCCGCCTCGGTCGCGTTTTTCGGCCTTTTGGGACGTCAACGTTATGTTGCAGTTCCTGTCGGCTTGGTACCCTAACCAGGAATTGACTCTCAAGCAGTTGTCCTCCAAGCTGGTTATGCTACTTTGTTTGATCTCTTGTAAGAGGGTCTCCGATGTCAGGGCCCTGGCCTAGGGTGCCATTGTGTTTACTCCTGACGGTGTTGCTTTCAACGTATCTAGGAGGACTAAGTCAGCATCCAAATCCTTCATGTATCCCAGATTCTCGGAGTGCCCAGCACTCTGTCCAGTGGATTGTCTGAAGGCTTACCTGGATGCTACACAAACGTTTCGTTCGTCAAATCGACATCCTCTCTTCATCTCCTTTAAGGCACCTCATCGGCCGGTTTCGACACCGACCCTGGCACGTTGGATTCGTTGGCTTTTATCCCTGGCTGGTATAGACACATCTATCTTTACACCTCATTCTGTATGAGGTGCCATGGCCTCGAAGGCATCTACAGTAGGTTGCCGTCTAGAGGACATCATGCGCACAGCTGATTGGTCGCGAGAGTCGACCTTCCGGGACTTCTATTTCAAACCAATTGAACACATCGCATCTCAAGTGGTGGCAAAGCTTTGAACTTGCATAATATGAGCCTCTGTGTCTTTAATAAAATTCCCAGATTTTTCTAGTAACATGACGTAAAGTCATGATTTTATTAAAGACACGGAGGCGAGTATTATTCCCTCCCACCCTCCCGGTGTGGGGTCTGCGAGTGAGATGCGCTTTGCACTCTTCAGGTATGTTGCATATTGGTCCATTTTTGGTGATTACTTACGTATGCTGTGTATGTTATTTTTATACTAACTATATTTTTTGTATTTTCAGATTTCGGTTCTGTTTCTATGAATGACCAACAGTTTTGACTGGTAAGCACACAGTTTTGAGTTTGGTTATTACCATATTTCTCTCTCTCTTTTAGCTTGAAGTTATTGGAGTGCTTCTGTTTCCTGTTCTGGCCAAGTGGGATATCATTCGTCTTACCTGGTCTTCGGTTTTTGCAAGAAAGAGGGGGATTGTGGGAGACACAGGCATTATATAGCCACTTCCTCTGTTATGTTATTGGTTGCCTGTGTACCTATACAGTTTTTTCTTTCAATTTGATAATATTTATATTCCTCTATCTTTGCTGCTGAGGAAATAAAGAAAGAGTTATGCATAATATGAGCCTCCGTGTCTTTAATAAAATCATGACTTTACGTCATGTTACTAGTAAAATCTGGGAATTGTCTATTGTTGTGACTTAGATGATGATCAGATCACATTTTATGACCAATTTGTGCAGTAATCCATATCATTCCAAAGGGTTCACATACTTTTTCTTGCAACTGTATATGAACTGCTACTATATTTTTAGCAATCTTACATTCTTTTATTGATGGTTAGTTTTATTATATATAACTTTATGTATAGGACTACTATTGGTGTGTTTCCATATTTGAGGACCTGGCAGTGAAGTAGATTTCTATAACTTTGTAAGATACAGTAGAGTTAAATCACCAACTGCAATTGTCATTAGACTTGTGCGCAGTAGAGGAATTTAGGGCGAACCATTTTTCAGAAAATGAAATTTAGTTCAGAACCCTCGACATTTGCTCAATTGATGGTTCATGATGGTCACAATGAGTTGAAATTTGTCTGAATGTATGTTGTACTACTTTTGTGTATGAAAATATAGCTTTATCTTATACCAAATATTCAGTCTAGTTGTTAAAAAGGCCATTGAGTTGCAAATATTTCAAAGTAGACTCATCCATCCTACTCTTCTGAGCAATGTAAAAACTTGAGATCTCATATCAATATTTTTCTTAAACACATATTTAATTTGCGATATAACAATCTACATTATCATCACAAGATATATTAGTAATGCATTAAGGCTGTTTTACTGTGCCTTTAGGAAATCTTGCTTCACCAGCCACCCACCAAACCACTAAGACGGAAATTCCATGCAGAAAGTCAAGTATTAGAAAACCACGAATTATCATCTGCATCCAGTGTGACCTCATCATCTGCGGCATCTCTAAAGTCCCATCCTGCAACTCAAAGGTACTGTAAATTAAACAAAATTCAAGTATGTTGTTTGTACAGATAGCTCTCCAAATTAAATGAATACAATTGTCTGTCAGTCTAATCTATCTGTCTGTCAGTCTGTCTGTCTGTCTATCTATCCACTAATGTACTCAAAAGATGATTTTCATATTTAAGATCACCTGAATTATTACAATAAACTGTACCTGGAAACATGCCATTTACCTTGCAGCTGCAACCATTCCGTGTAAAGATGCTTGTCGTCCAGCGACTTGCAAAACGTAGCAGGAAAGCATTGATTCCATATTTTTATATGGGTAAGGCCGCGCATGCACATTAAGTTCCCCCTTGCGATGACGTGGGAGGACGCAGAGACAGAGACAGTGCCGAGACGATAGAGTCAAGCTAGTGTTTAAAGGGTTTGTAACCCTTTCAGTGCAACAGGGGGAGGGGGGAGCAAGGGGTAGAGGGACTCTATTCTCTAAGGGATACAGCTTTGTATTCCTAACACTATAGTGTTCCATTAGGTAAAAGGGGCACACCATAGACTTTATAACTTAGTGTAGTGGTTAAGTTGTATAAATCCATGAGCACTGTCCCACCCAGTGCTGTATTTACAGCAAGGCTAACAAAGCAGCACTTTCAGGTTGGCAGAAAAAAACACTGCCCCAATGCCCTGGCAGATGCCTTGTTAGCATCGATTCATGGGGGACCCAAGAGCTGTCCGGTTGCCACCTTAGGGCCTTCCCGAGGCGGGCAGCTGCTTATATTACAGGCGGGTGGCGAGGGAGTGCTGATCTCTGAGCTCTTCATGCTCAGCTCCCTCACGCGCCCTGCAGTGATGCCATGAGCCAGGATATGATGTCACTCCGACTCCCGGCATCACTAAGCGGCGCTCAAGGGAGCTGGGAAAGCAGAGCACAGCTCACTCACTGCCTTCATTGCCCAGCGAGTGCAGCAAGCCCAGAAGCACAGCCAGGAGCCCAGCAGCCACACTGGACCCCAGGGAAAGAATCTACTCCAGTTCTCCCAAAGGTAGGGAGATTGGTTTGAGCTGGTTGGATTTAAATAAAAAATTTGAACAGAAAGTGTATGAGAGAGAGCTTGTGAGTGTGAATGTGTCAGTATCAGGGTGTGTGTGTCAGTGAATGTGTGTGTGTCTACCAGTGTAAGTCTGTAAAGGAATGTGTGTGTCTGTAAGTGTGTGTCTGTCATTGAATGTATGTATGCAGGGGCGTATTTCCTGCGAGGCAAACAAGGCATTTGCCTTGGGTGGCAAAAAAAGACACCCCCCAATCGCCCTGGCAAATGCCTTGCCAGCCTCTTGTCCTGGGGGACCCAGGAGCTGCCCGGGTGGCCACCTCAGGGCCCCCCAGGCTGGCAGCAGCAGAGCTTTCCGGGCCGGCAGCGAGGGAGCACTAATCCTCCTGTTCAGCTCCCTTGTGCGCACCGCAGTGATGCTGGAGCCGGAATATGATGTCATTCCGGCGCCGGCATCACTACGCGGTACGCAAGGGAGCTGAACAGGAGAATTAGTGCTCCCTCGCCGACTGCACTCACCGACCAGCCGGCCGCCGCCCAGCAGCTCCACTGGACCCCAGGGAAAACAAGAATCCACCCCAGCATCCCCCCCCAAATTTTTTTTTTAAATGTGAGTGTGTTTGTCTGTTAGTGAGTGTGTGTCTGTGTGTCTGTTAGTGTGTGTGTCTGTTAGGGAGTGTCTTTCTATGTGTGTGTCTTTTAGTGTGTGTGTCTGTTAGTTAGTGTGTCTGTCTGTTAGAGAGTGTGTTAGTGTGTGTGTCTGTTAGTGAGAGTTTATGCATGTCTGTTAGTGAGTGTTTGCGTGTCTGTTAGTGAGTGTGTGTGTCTCTTAGTGTGTATGTTGTCTATTAGTGAGTGTGTGTGTGTATGTGTGTCAGTGAGTATGTATGTCTGTTAGCTAGTGTATGGGTGTCTGTCAGTGAATGTGTGTGTCTGCCACTGAGTGTATATGTGTCTGTCAGTGAGTGTGTATGTGTATTTAGGCGGGGGGTGGGGGAGATATAGGGAGAGGCCTGAGTTTTGTGATGCCTAGGGCAGCACAAAACCAGCATACACCACTGTATGTATGTCTGTATGATCAAAAAACATTGCCCTTTTTTCAATAAATCTGCTGCATAAATGACCCTTGACTGCCTGGACCACAATTTTGTTCAACTATCATAGTGGGGGTTGCCAGCCCCAGGTCTTTTTTCACCAGGATCACGGTAAGAGTGCGGTATTCCTTTTCTCTTTTTGTCAGTGTGTCTGTCAGTGAATGTGTCTGTCAGTGTGTGTGTCTGTCAGTAAATGTGTGTGTCTGTCAGTGTATATCGGTGAGTGTTTGTCAGTGAGTGTGTGTCTGTCAGTGAATGTGTCTGTCAGTGTGTCAAATCAGTGAATGTGTGTGTATGTCAGTGTATGTCTGTCAGTGAATGTATGTCAGTGTATGTGTATCTGAGAGTTTGTGTCTGTCAGTTAAAGTGCGTGTTGGTCTCAAACAGGAAGAGGTGCAGAATGACAGGAAGCCGTGGGACAAATAATTTATATTGGGGGGTGCCCAAGTTTCATCATACCTAGACCAGCACAAACCCAAAATACACCACTACTCCCACCGATATATCTCATGCCACTTATGAGCGTTTTGAAAAAAACTAGGCTTTCCACAGAACCCTCCTTAAGCACACTGATAATATGGAAATTACACCTTAACATTATTAATGACAGCTTTGTCTGACTTGTGCAGCTGAGAACCATCATAAAGATGGCTGTAAGGATTCATGTTTGATAATGTAAAAGTGTTGTCTCCTGGTGCCCAGGAGAGCTTCAGTTTTTATAAAAGTAGTTACACAAAAACATAGGGATGGCACCATTGACTTCTAACACCTAAATGCCCTCATAACCCTTCAGCTTGCTGAAAAGCTTCAGTGGTTAACAAACTGTTCCCCTTTTCATACTTTATAAAAGTGCAAATTCAAAAAGAAATTAGCACTTTTACAAAAAAATTGATCGAACCCTCTTGGTTGTTGAGAAGCATTGGATTTGATGCTTCTCTATAACAAGCATTGCAGGCACAGCAAATCCCAAGCATTTTCCCTGCCTTCCAGTGCTTCTCTATGAGAAGTACTGGATAGGCTAGGAGATAATCATTAGTGATGATTGCCCAGGGGAAGAGTTGAGGTGTCTTAAAGAGACCCTCTCATGCTCGATTAGAGATAATGGGGATAAATGGGGAGCCCTTTAATCTAAATAATGTTTACAACACTCCAGCATTATAAAGACATTTCATTAGTTATACCAATGGAGTGTTCTTTAATCATTACAATGAGATGTAGGGGTTATAGTGCTTAACCCCTTAAGGACCAAACTTCTGGAATAAAAGGGAATCATGACATGTCACACTTGTCATGTGTCCTTAAGGGGTTAAAGTGTCCCTTTCTGAAATAATTAAGCTTGTGTTGCATCAGTATGTGTTATGGGAATGGGATGTGTGATACCTGATATATGTAAATAATCCTGTTGTCATTTTGCTTTTCATTAGGCTTCAACACTACAAATTTGAATGCTATTGCTGTATTTTTTAAGAAACCATATTATATTTTTTCCTTTCTTTATTTTTCATCCTTTCTATATTTATATGTATATTTATATATTAGCATGTGAGTCACAGCAGCATATTCCTACTTCATATAACACTTTAGCTACAAAGTAACAAAACATTATACATGGAATGCCTGGTGCAAAAGCAAGATGGCTGCTTTTTACATTTTTTTTTTTTTTTAAAGCTGTAATATGAGAGTTAAGGTATGTTAAGCTCTGGTGTGTAATTCTTCAGAATGGTTCTTTAGAATGTTAAATGAACATTCTAACTTTAAAAATAAATATTATTTTGAAGTTGGATGTGTTGTTTACACCAGGATACACTCCACTCTGCAGCCCCTGCTCCCGATGCTCCCAATTTCATTAAGAATATAGTGATGGAGTTTTGTATGCATAGACCCTGTCTCTACAGGCTAACAAATGTAAGTAGTTCCGTTTGTGAGAAATGGCAATGTTTACTCAGTGACCCTTAAGGATTTTATTTCCAGACTAAACTGAATAGTGCTGCTCAATTAAATAATAAATAATTGTGTCAAATTAATCAAGAGGAGACATGATTAATAGAAGGTAGTTTTCCTCGGCTGTTGGAAGCTGCTGTTTTGAAGAGGGCAAAGTGCTGCATATTTTTTCCAAGCTATAATAAATATTGAAAGAGTGTGATTTTATGTAGGCTATCATAAACAACTGCCAGAAGGAAATCCTTCTGTCACTGGCGCTAGAGTGGAGGATTGTTGTATACACTTAATTCTGTTGTTTAAACACATTATGCAATTCTCCATATTGCCAGTTCTGCATTCCCAAGCATGAATTTGTGTGATGCCTGGTGATTGATGAGCATCGCAATAACAGGAGAGGGCATCTGTGTATACACTTATTCCCCTAATACACTATGGGTGTATGTATTAAAAAAAAAAAAAATACCCCATTCATGCTATATTTAGAATGGATAAAAAGCAAATAAAAAACTATCCAATGTTTTACATTCAGGAACACTTTAAAGGGACTCTATAGTCACCATATAAAAGCAAGAAAGACAGGTCCCCCAGCCTTCCTTCTTGCTTTTATATGAACTTTCATTCATTAAAAAAAAAAAAATCGGTGTTTTTATATTAAAAACTTACCTCCGTTCCAGCGCCGAGCTCCCCGCTAGGCCGCGCCCCCTTTTTCGTCAAAATGACGAAATCGCGGGGCCCAATGGGACGGCTTCGCGCTGGACCAATCGCGTTCTTCATAGAGCGGCATTGAATGCCGCCCTATGAAGAACCTGAGCGCTTTACCGCGCATGTGCGCGGAATGCGCGTTCGCGAGCTGAGCTGTCTGACTGACAGCTCAGCTCGCTTTCTAAAATTATCAATAAGGGGGGGGACCTACTGTCCCCCCCCGGCCCCCACCCCTGTGCGGCGGGTGGGGGCCCTAAAATGATCAATGAGGGGGGGGACCTACTGCCCCCCCCGGCCCCCACCCCTGAGCGGCGGGTGGGGGCCCTAAAATTATCAATAAGGGGGGGGACCTACTGTCCCCCCCCGGCCCCCACCCCTGTGCGGCGGGTGGGGGCCCTAAAATTATCAATGAGGGGGGGGACCTACTGCCCCCCCCGGCCCCCACCCCTGAGCGGCGTGTGGGGGCCCTAAAATTATCAATAAGGGGGGGACCTACTGTCCCCCCCCGGCCCCCACCCCTGTGCGGCGGGTGGGGGCCCTAAAATTATCAATGAGGGGGGGGACCTACTGTCCCCCCCCCGGCCCCCACCCCTGAGCGGCGGGTGGGGGCCCTACAATTATCAACAAGGGGGGGACCTACTGTCCCCCCCCCGGCCCCCACCCCTGTGCGGCGGGTGGGGGCCCTAAAATTATCAATGAGGGGGGGGACCTACTGTCCCCCCCCCGGCCCCCACCCCTGAGCGGCGGGTGGGGGCCCTACAATTATCAATAAGGGGGGGACCTACTGTCCCCCCCCGGCCCCCACCCCTGTGCGGCGGGTGGGGGCCCTAAAATTATCAATAAGGGGGGGACCTATTGTCCCCCCCCGGCCCCCACCCCTGAGCGGTGGGTGGGGGCCCTAAAATGATCAATAAGGGGGGGACCTACTGTCCCCCCCGGCCCCCACCCCTGAGCGGTGGGTGGGGGCCCTAAATACAAAGGGGGGGGGACCCTAGTTAACCCTCCCCCCCCCCCCCAAAAAAAAATATCTCCCTACCTACCCCCCTCACCCTAAAAATAATGAGGGGGGACCATTAACTAAAAACCTGTAAAAAAGAAAAAATGAGATAAAATCAACTTACCATTCGATGTTTTCTTTCTTCTAAAATCTTCTTTCTTCAGCCCCAAAAAAGGCCAAATAAAAATCCATAATAACCGACGCAATTAAAAAAAAAAAAAAAAAAAACGAGCGCAAAAAAAAATAATCCATCTTCACCCATGGAGGGCTCCGCGCAGACTGAGCTCCGCAGGGTGGGGAAGGCTTATAAAGCCTTGCCCCGCCCTGCAATTAGGCTAAGAACACTCTGATTGGTGGGTTTGAGCCAATCAGAGTGCTCTTTGTCATTTTACAAGCGTGGGAAAGTTCTTTGGAATTTTCCCACGCTTGTAAAATGACACAGAGCACTGTGATTGGATGGATTTCAAGCCATCCAATCACAGTGCTCTTTGTCATTTTACAAGCGTGGGAAAGTTCTTTGGAATTTCCCCACGCTTGTAAAATGACACAGAGCACTGTGATTGGATGGCTTGAAATCCATCCAATCACAGTGCTCTGTGTCATTTTACAAGCGTGGGAAAATTCCAAAGAACTTTCCCACGCTTGTAAAATGACAAAGAGCACTCTGATTGGTTTAAACCCACCAATCAGAGTGTTCTTAGCCTAATTGCAGGGCGGGGCAAGGCTTTATAAGCCTTGCCCACCCTGCGGAGCTCAGTCTGCGCGGAGCCCTCCATGGGTGAAGATGGATTATTTTTTTTGCGCTCGGTTTTTTTTTTTTTTTTTTTTTAATTGCGTCGGTTATTATGGATTTTTATTTGGCCTTTTTTGGGCTGAAGAAAGAAGATTTTAGAAGAAAGAAACCATCGAATGGTAAGTTTTTTTTTTATCTCTTTTTATTTTTTTATTTTTTTTACAGGTTTTTAGTTAATGTTCCCCCCTCATTATTTTTAGGGTGAGGGGGGTAGGTAGGGAGATAATTTTTTTTTTGGGGGGGGGAGGGTTAACTAGGGTCCCCCCCCCTTTGTATTTAGGGCCCCCACCCACCGCTCAGGGGTGGGGGCCGGGGGGGACAGTAGGTCCCCCCCTTATTGATCATTTTAGGGCCCCCACCCACCGCTCAGGGGTGGGGGCCGGGGGGGGACAATAGGTCCCCCCCTTATTGATAATTTTAGGGCCCCCACCCGCCGCACAGGGGTGGGGGCCGGGGGGGGACAGTAGGTCCCCCCCTTATTGATAATTTTAGGGCCCCCACCCGCCGCACAGGGGTGGGGGCCGGGGGGGACAGTAGGTCCCCCCCTTATTGATAATTTTAGGGCCCCCACCCACCGCACAGGGGTGGGGGCCGGGGGGGACAGTAGGCCCCCCCCCTTATCGATAATTTTAGGGCCCCCACCCACCGCTCAGGGGTGGGGGCCGGGGGGGGACAATAGGTCCCCCCCTTATTGATAATTTTAATTTTAGGGCCCCCACCCGCCGCACAGGGGTGGGGGCCGGGGGGGGGGGGGACAGTAGGTCCCCCTTATTGATAATTTTAGGGCCCCCACCCGCCGCACAGGGGTGGGGGCCGGGGGGGGGGACAGTAGGTCCCCCTTATTGATAATTTTAGGGCCCCCACCCGCCGCACAGCGGTGGGGGCCGGGGGGGGGAAGGAGAGTAGGTCTCCCCCCCCCCCCCCCCCTTCAACCACTATTGTGGACAGTCAGCTCCCTGTGGGTTCGGGCTTCAGCTGTCAGCTGAAGCTGAAGCTGTCAGCTGAAGCCACGCCCGCAGCAGTGCTGACAGGCTATCAGCACACAAAGCGCGTTCACAGTGCTTTGTGTGCTGATAGCCCGTCTGATGCATTCACCCAGAATGCATCGGACGAGAGGCCTTTTTAGGGCCTCTGAACTCGGAAGTCCCTCTGGTGGCCGTCTGATTGACTGCAACAAGAGGTGTTCCAAGCTTCCAATGTAAACACTGCATTTTCTCAGAAAATACAGTGCTTACAAGAAAAAGGCTCCGGGTAGCTGTAGCACTCACCTGAACAACCTCATTAAGCTGAAGTTGTTCAGGTGACTATAGTGTCCCTTTAAGTGTGCCTCTCCCCCCGTTCTCTCCTCAAGCAAAGACTAGAGACTATCTTAACCCTGCAATGTAAACACACTGCACCATACACACACAATACTTCCAAACACATTCATATTATATATATACATATATATATACAAATATTTACAAATTCTGGCACTCTTCCCACAAAAATGCACTTAGAAAAATTCAGACCAAGGTGCTTCACAGTGCTAAATATATAAAAATCAAAAAAATGAGAGCACTCACTGGTTTTGCAAAAGCTGTGTATTCAAGTTCTAGGCAAACAAATCAGATTTGTTTGCCTAGAACTTGAATACACAGCTTTTGCAAAACCAGTGAGTGCTCTCATTTTTTTGATTTTTATATATATATATATATATATATATATATATATATATATATATATATATATATATATATATATACCAGTGTGTGTATATATATATATATATATATATATATATGTATATATACTACTTCACCCCTCACACACATACTGCACACCTAAACACATTACATTCCAGACACACACTAGATCCCTTACCAAACTCTGGATCATCTACACACATATACAAACTAGATCACTATGTACACTCTGAATCCGCTATATACACACACTCACTAGATCTCCTATACACATTCTGGGCCCTTCAAACACACACTAGACTCCTATACACACACACACACACACACACTGCACCACCTACACACACACTACATTCCTGACATACACACTTTGGATCCCCTATACACACACTAGATTCCTTGTAAGCAAACACATACTACACCCCTAAACACACACTCTCTACAAGCACTATATCACCTATATACAGACACACACACACACACACTATAGCCCATATGCACACACTTGCTACATCCCCTATACACACATTCTCTACAGTCCCTAGCCACATATGCATTACATTACTCCACAAACACTACATGACTAAAACCGACCTTATTACACAATACCACACAACAATCAGCTCACTCTACACACACACAATCCCACATGCAGGCTCCAAACACATGCACAATACTCTTTTCTGGCCCTTTTGTCTCCTGGTATCCCATTTATAGAGACACAAGAGACAAGTTTCAAGGAAACAGTGCAAGCATGTTAATAAATTTGCTTGCACTGTGCAGAACAAATATAGGGCTTTTTTCTCATGCTACAGCTCTTTAGCAGAGCTCTGCGCATGGTCTGCCCTGGAAGAGCATTGAACCAACATGCTCACTTTGAGAGGGGGCGTGTTTGTCATTGGTGATGACAAAACACACCCTCTCTGCCCCGCCCCCCTTCTTAGTGGGCCGCTGTGATAAAAAAATGCCCAGGTCGAATTTTTTTCCCAGTCCGGCCCTGGTCACCACAGAAAACCAGGTATGAGCTGCCTGTGGATTTAAGTCCTGTATGCATATATTACTCCAAATAAAGTCACCTATCCACAAATTCTGGCAATTGTTTAAAAGAGCTTAAAATTACATCTAATGTTTGTTTGTTATTTTCTCCATGGCAAGTTCCAGCTCAGATTTAAGTGACGTTGTTTATGCAGCTCTAGACACACCTCACCTAGCTGTGACTCCCATGGCTGTGACTTACAAAGTCTCCTTACACACTTCTGAGAAATAGCCTAAATGTTTTACATCCCCTTGTTGCACAGTGTGTTTAATTTAGAATTTTGTATATCCTGCACTCTTGATTGCCGGCTAGAACTGCTTTTACTGAACAGGCTGTCTGCAGACAGTCAGGAAAACTATAAACAGGTAGTAATATCCATAGAATATGTCTTCCTGTGTGTCCTTTCCTTTAAATGCAAGTTCCTTTGTAGATCACGTCACTTGTATAGGTGGCTGGGGTGTCCCTTTAACTTATAACTGAGGCTTGTCACCACAGTGATTGGATCCAAGGGCAATTAGGAAACGTGTAGGCATATAGGCCACTATTACTGAAATGCCACAATGCTGAGGTCATTGACAGCTGATGCTAACATGCACTATTGCAGTCAGGCATCAGCTGTCACTATTGGCAAAGACAGGGTCCAACATCGATTCACATATTTTAAAGTTCTCAAACTGCCTGATTTTCTTTGCACTGTGAAAGAGGAGGGCATGATTAGCAGGTTTCAAAGCTGTCTGTGCATAGGCTCAGTTCTGCTCAGGGTAGGGATTTCTGTGACATAATTCTATATTTAAAAATATTTAATTTGAATTAAAATTTATAGAAAGCTTTGTTTTGCTCTTTAATGACATGTACAATTATATTATTGTATGAGCAGAATATAAGAGTGGGGAAGGCTGATGGATGGAGTTTATATATATATATATATATATATATATATATATATATATATATATATATATATATTGGTAATAAGTAACTCTATTCCAAAGTAAAAATGTTCTAAAATGGGAGTTGCGTTAGTGTCTGGGGTGTTCCTGTAAGTCTTATTTTCATTTTTGCACGATGTCTGCGCTATCAGTTTGATAGGATATACTTTCTAATCTAGAAATATTTGATGATTGACAAGGTGCAAACTTTAGGCCACAGTAGCCAATCTGGGAAAAATAGATTAACTCTTTTTTTCCTGTCTTTATTTTCCCATGGTGGGCATAGGAAGAACTCCTACAATGCTAATTTGCCCAGTAAGTGTGGAATGCTAGTCAGCTGTTTGTTTAACCAACAGGTTGATTTCCAGCCATTCAGGGATCTCCTATGTTAGTGTACCAGACTTGGTCTAGCATTGAGAGAGATGTAGTTTCTCCCAGTATTGGGACGAATGGAATAAGGACATGTGTGCGGAACTTCAAGAAGATGTCACTGGTGACATCTGTAATGGATGGGTCCACCAAAGTGTGTGTGCCCATCAACTGACGGGGCATGCCATCCTTCATCAAGCAACATAGACAGCTTCCTGGATGGCCCACAACATACAGAAGCATGCAAAGGGCACTGCTGAAGCAATGTCTGCCTGCCACACAGTGTGGTGTCTCCAGATGTGGGATACCAGGGAACTAAATCAGGACAGGCACCTGAAATCAGAACTTTCCCGCAGAAAGCAGGACACTAGGAAGCCCTGCTATTCCTGGTCTTATGGGAGTAGTAAGACATGTGACTTGGGGGTAGTGGAGCCACTTTAGTCCTTGTCTGCTCCCTTACACACCTCTGTTACTTCAGTGCCAGGAAATTAAGCCAAAGAAAAGCAGTAGGACAGATTGTTGGCATTGCTTACACATGTATCCCATGTTCTAGTTCCCTTCAGCTAGACCACATGCAAGCAGGAAGGGCCAACCACTGCAGTCTATTGATACCTACAACACCCATGAACCATTTTTACACCAACGGGTGCACTGTATATCTTATAAGGTTTATGGTTGCACCTTATACATTTGTCTTTTTAAGCATACTGTAAATTATAATAGGGGCTATTTTACACTGCTATACTGTCTAACTAGAGGAGTAACTCTATCCATTGTATACTCTACAGAGTCTTCTGTCATTAGGCACCTTCCACTTTCCAGAGCTGATTTGAATTTCTTCCAGCATAAAATAGTGTTTTATGAAGCATAACTATTTCATAAATATAGCCATGTGTTTTGGCTCAATCACACTCTTGACGTTCAACTCAGTGCACATAAACCTATTGCTACAACATCTGCAGATTTGGATTACAGTAATACGTATGTATATATACACTGCAGGACCCGATCTGGCAGGGAGGTCTAGGACTCACCCTATTTTTCACTGTCTCACTCCCTGACACGTATTAAGTATAGCCACAATTCCAGAAGACTTTATGAATAGCAATGTAAACTGTGTTATTAACACAAAGTGTTAGACTTGGGCATGGAATGTTCATAGCGGAGGCTGCAGGCGTATCCATGCATAATGAAAACACAGGATTAGCTTTAGATATTTTCGTACCCCTCGACTGGTCATTTAAAGTGTAAGCTCACCTGGCAACATCAAGAAAACCAATTAGAGTCCTATGCTTAAAATCCACCTACCTGCTTTCAACTAAAAGACAAAATCTCCAATCTGATAGAAGAGGATATGCTTATGAACGTCTATAAGCTAAAGAATAAAACTTAGAGGATTATTTAATAAAGTGAGATTTCAAAGTGAATATAAAACTTATAATCAAAATAGCCGAATTGGAAAAATCCACCATGCCAACTACACTTCCAGTTTGGTTACTCTGACCTTAAATTGAAATTCACTTTGAATTCTCACTTTAGTAAATAACCCTCGTAATAGGGCCCAAATGTAGTGGGCTGTAATGTAACACATGTAATAAAAAAGCAAATAAAAACACATAAAAAAAACCAAAGGTAATAAAAACCCTGCATTCAAACTCCCACTTCTCTTGGGTGTCAGGATTCACCAACCCAAAATTATAAACACTAAGAAAACCAGAAAAAAAAAAAAAAAAGTTACAGAAAGTTCTAAAAAGAAGTAGTGCAAGAAATAGAAAAACATGATTGTTTATGTAAAATATATTCTCTGACAAATTATGATTTAAAATATGATTGATTCATTTTATACTTACAACTTAGCAACTTAAAGGACCACTATAGGCACCCAGACCACTTCAGCTCAATGAAGTGGTCTGGGTGCCAGGTCCCTTCAGAGAAACTGCTATGTTCCACTGAGGGCCGCTAGAGGCGCTTCCGCGATTCTCACTGTGAAAATCGGATCTGACGTCGGCAGGGGGTGGAGAGTTTCCCAGCACAGAGGGAGCCTGGCTTTGGAGAAAGGTAAGTGGCTGGGGGGGGGGGTGAGGGGAGGAAGGGGACCTAATAACCCTATAGTGCCAGGAAAACGAGTTTGTTTGCCGTGCACTATAGTGCTCCTTTAAACCCATAGATAATGATTTGTTTCTGAATCTTCCTCCATAGAAGATATGTTATCCTATCCTTTCTAAATCCATAATAACTTCTAAAAAATGATACTTATACTTGCAACAACGTTGGGGGCTTACATTGAGTTATATAAAGGCAATCATTTTTTTTACACAAATTAACAAATTTTTATACATGATCATACATTACTAGCCTTTGCAGCTACTGATTGGCATTAAACGTTGCTGTCTGTTATCTTTAAAGTGGCACTGTACCGTCTGGAGATTTTGCATAATTTGCAAAAACCCTGACAGTGACATCGCCACTGGTGGTTCGGTGACCATGTGGGTGGAATGGGCAGGGAAAGATGAGATTTCATTATGGCTGGCCCTCTTCTGACCCTTTGCTTCAGAGCCACAAGCCAATGTCAGCGCAAGAGTACAGCATTGAGGTCTATGGAGCATCCCACGAGACCAAAGGATACTCCACAGAGACATCTAATATCACTGCAGCCATCACTGTTGACAGCTAGGAGATTGACAGTTCTAGACAGCAGTAGCTCGGGCCAGTGTCTAGAAGTGTCGGGCGTAGTAAAAAAAATCTGAGTCAAAGTAGTCCTTACTTTGTCTCAGTATATCTTATGACTGGGTTATAATTTCAGTGACATTCCAGCGGAGTCAATATGAGTATTTCATAAAGATTTTGCAGCGGGGGTGACAGTGCCACTTTAATTATATTCATTGCTCCTTTTTATATATTAATATCTATATATTGCATGTTTCATTCCTTGTCTCAAAATGAATAGCTTTGAATTATATTCATTCAAGGGTATCTGTCATGACAAATACAGCTTGATCTTTAATGATAGAGAATCAAATTACAAGTATACATTGTGGTAGCAAATGTCTAACTGTCTCTAAAATCAAAGATTAAAAAACAGCCCTTTCCCCATCCTGTCAGTCAATTCAGACTGTGCCAATCGGCACAGAGATAACAGACATGCAGAGCACTGCCTTCTTATCAGGAAAACCCTACTCTTACCTTCTTACCTTCGGCCTATGGGGAAAGCAATGACTACAAGGGGAAGGAGGGAGGATGGGTAGGCTATGTGTGAGAGCAGCAGCAGAGAAAGATATACATTTCCATTTATATAGCGCCGACAGATTATGTAGCACTTTACAATATTATGAGAGGGGGGATTTAATTATAAATAGGACAATTACAAAAAAACTTACAGGAACGATAGGTTGAAGAGGACCCTGCTCAAACAAGCTTACAGAGGGGGGTTAAGCTGAGGTTGTTGGGTGAGGGTGTACTCGAGAGCAAACGATAAGAGGTTGTCGATCAGAGAGAGGAAATGGAGTGTTGCGGATATTAGATACTGTACATGCATTAGAGAAAAGGAGGTCGAGGGTATTGCCAGCTACATGGGTATTGCAGGAACTTTGGACGGAGAATTTGAGAATGGAGAGAGAGAGAGTGCACAGATACGTTTTACTTAATTACAATAAAGCCTACATAATGTTTTGGAACTTTTAACATTTTGGAAACAAGTCTGTACGGGAGAGGTGAGTATTATAGCACAACACCACCTGAAACTTGATTGATGCTTTCAGCATGAGACAGGGCTGATAGAAATAAATTAAAATATGAGCTTTTAGTAGTACTAAGGGAATAAACACTTAAAGGAACACTCCACACCCATAATGCATTTCAGCTTGTTCACATGCTTTATGTGTTAGGCGTATCCTACTTCAATTCCAGTTTATAAAAGTGCCAATATCTATGAGAAACGTTTAAAAAGCAGAAGTGGTCACGGTGGTTGGGGTAACCCTTTGATTGTGTAACATGAGTCAAGCCATATGGTTAGAAAACTGGTTCCCTTTAAATCTTCTATAAGAAGAATGCTATGCTCCTCTCAAAGACACGTTTATGCAGGTAAAAATTGGTTCACCATTGCAAATGGCTTTCGGAAAAATCTATACATAAATAGGAATTACAATGCCTAACACTACATTTGACCTTATGACTTCTAAATCAATAAAAAAAAAATCCATAGCACAACAGTATTTTTCTATTAAGAACACGCTCACTTATTCCAAATTAACTTAAGCCCTCGGCTCATTATACATGCACAACCTGGGCTGCCATTATAACATATTGCACCTTCTTTCCTTGCACCTTTACGCAGGGCACTGCAGGTAATTAGACCAAGCAGAAGCTGGAAGATGTCCGTACACCCGGGTTCTCAACAGTCACGATTTTGTTATTTATTTTTCAGTCCTTTCCCAATTTAGTCCCCTGGTGTCCGCATTTAGGGACACCAGTGAGCTATAACTGGCAGTACAGAGCGAGGGCATCATTAGATGCGATCGTGCTGTACAAGAGCACTAGGACATTGCAGATAGAGCTTCAGCTGTGCTCTCAGCATGGTCCAGTATGTGGGGAGATGGCTAGGAGGCTGTTGGTTAGGCCTGGCATGTTTGACCTCAGGCTGGCATTCCCCTTAAGTAAGCTGGCATACCTATTATGTGCAATGTCAGTTACCACAAGTTGCGACACTGGCAAAGCCCCCTGAATGTATGCCCACACTACCTGATTTCAATGTTGGGAATTATCCTTCTACTTTCTCCTATCCCACATTTTGTGGTGTCTAACATTTAAAGATACAGTGGAATAGGGAATCACTGAGCCCATCCACTACAGAACAAGGGGATGCCCAACCATTGAAACATAGAAACATAGAATGTGACGGCAGATAAGAACCATTCGGCCCATCTAGTCTGCCCAATTTTCTAAATACTTTCATTAGTCCCTGGCCTTATCTTATAGTTAGGATAGCCATATGCCTATCCCACGCATGCTTAAACTCCTTTACTGTGTTAACCTCTACCACTTCAGCTGGAAGGCTATTCCATGCACCCACTACCCTCTCAGTAAAGTAATACTTCCTGATATTATTTTTAAACCTTTGCCCCTCTAATTTAAGACTATGTCCTCTTGTTGTGGTAGTTTTTCTTCTTTTAAATATAGTCTCATCCTTTACTGTGTTGATTCCCTTTATGTATTTAAATGTTTCTATCATATCCCCCCTGTCTCGTCTTTCCTCCAAGCTATACATGTTAAGATCCTTTAACCTTTCCTGGTAAGTTTTATCCTGCAATCCATGAACCAGTTTAGTAGCCCTTCTCTGAACTCTCTCTAAGGTATCAATATCCTTCTGAAGATACGGTCTCCAGTACTGCGTACAGTACTCCAAGTGAGGTCTAATCAGTGTTCTGTACAATGGCATGAGCACTTCCCTCTTTCTACTGCTAATACCTCTCCCAATACAACCAAGCATTCTGCTAGCATTTCCTGCTGCTCTATTACATTGTCTGCCTACCTTTAAGTCATCAGAAATAATTACCCCTAAATCCCTTTCCTCAGATGTTGAGGTTAGGACTCTATCAAATATTCTGTACTCTGCCCTTGGGGTTTTACGTCCAAGGTGCATTATCTTGCACTTATCCACATTAACCCCTTAAGGACCAAACTTCTGGAATAAAAGGGAATCATGACATGTCACACATGTCATGTGTCCTTAAGGGGTTAAATGTCAGTTGCCACAACTGCCCATTTTTCTAGTTTACCTAAATCATTAGCCATTTGGCTTACCCCTCCTGGAACATCAGCCCTGTTACATATCTTAGTATCATCAGCAAAAAGACATACCTTACCATCAAGACCTTCTGCTCATTTCTTTGCTCTAGCCAGGTGATCCTAAACTCCCTTCAATTTATTTGAAATAAAATGCCTATTGTGCTGACTAGTACAAATATACAATCCAAAACTGCAGCTCACTTTAATAGTTGAAAGAATGACTATTCTTATTAAGAATAATCAAATTTATTAACCACTTTTAGGAAATGATCTGCAAAGATCGAAAGTAACATTATGACATATGAAACACATTGATCTTTGGGAGTAATTTCTGTGGTTACTGTGATTGACACGGGTGACGACAATATTTTTCTTTTGAAGGTCTGTGTGAAAAATATTGCATTATAGGAATAATAATGTTTTATTCTCCTAAATTGGAATATTAGTTTCAACTTTTTAACTGAAGCTGTAATTTTTCTTTGATTGATTGCCCAAGTACTCTCTATGTAGAGACAGATGAGACAAATATTAGAACATGTTTTTTATCTACACGTCTTTAAAGTGCTGATACAATGGTCATTTTATCTGTGAGTCTTTCTACAGTAGTTGCAGTTTATTATTTGGAGCAGTGCCTCTATGTTGCCAAGTCTCGCATGGATAAAAATAAATATCCTGCTAGCAGAGGCATTACATTTCACGAAAATATTATCTGTCTGGTTTTGGCAGACCATCCTGAATCCAGGACCTAAGCAGGAGTCCCTGGTTATCCCAAGTATGATTTGCTATTGTAGGTATTGAGCAAGAAACTAAATGCAGGAAGCACTTGTGGAGATCAGACAAAAGTTTAATTTAATTTTCTATGTATTGTATTGTATTTTTTTATTTTTTTTTAAACAATTTAGTTGAAATACCCTCAAAGAAAACACACATGTATTTTTTTTCCGGAATGTTTTGTTTCAGGGTATCTGAGAAAACAGCTTGCAAAAGCAGCCCTCCCCTCTTTCCCCAATGCAGACATTCAGTCTGTGCCAGGGAATATTGGAGTATCGCACATGATCATGGCTATCCAGTGCTCTCCTAAGGAGCTATAGTACAATCTGTGTTCATTTAACATATCAGCTTGGTCCCACCCATATTTATGATATATACTACAACCCTAGGTGATCGTGTAGGCTTTCACAATGAAGTATAGCTTGTATAACTCCAGGCACGGTCCTTACCTAGGATAAAGATACTAACTAGTCTCATGAAACCATAAAATCAGAAATTAGAAGAAGCAGGATGTAAGAGTCACATTCATTGTGGACATGATTAGCTTACTTTTCATAGTGTTGCTAATTTAAGAAAAGTTTGCTAACCAAGGTAAGTTAATGTTTGGAATGTTTGGATATTTTATTTAGTATTTCTTTTGGATTGTGCATATGCCTACTTAAAACGGCACTGTCACCGTGTGGCCGGGGCAGGAGGCGGGCAGAAAGGTGAGTTCTAATTACCTTAAGCTATCCCTCGCAGGCATGGCTATATTCTTCTGCTGGGTCCTCTTCAGCTCCTGGTGCCAGGAGCCTGCACCACAAGACCGTAAGGCCGCACGATTCTCCATAGACAGAGTCAATTCCCTGCAGCCGTCACTGGTGACGGCTTGGGGAATTGACATTTCTAGACAGTGGTAGCTCTGCCCAGTGTCTAGAAGTGTCAGATGGAGGAATTATACCGAGACAATGTAGTCCTTGCTTCGTCTCAGTATATCTCTTGACTGGGTTGGAATTTCAGTGAAATTCCAAGACATTAAAAATTAGTATTTTGGGGGGCGTGGCCGACAGCGAAACAGAGCGGACGTCTTCTCACGGAGCTCCGCTCAGACCCAGAGCAAAACACGGGAAAAAAACACAATACTGTGGAATCCCGACCCGAGAAACAGACACCCTCCAAAGCAGAGACAATGGGGAAGAAAAATAAGAGGCACCAAGGTCCAGCCAAGCCCCAACAGCCTGACATCAGACTAGCTTTTGAGAGGCCTGCAAACTCACAGGGACCTAAGATGGCGCCTGAGGCCTGCTGCACACCCGAGGAATCGGAAGCCTCCCTGGAAGAGGAAGACTCAACGCCCTCTCGTAGATCCTTGGCAACGGACTCGGAGGAAGATGAGGTACCTGCCACAAGAGGCGATATAAAACGGCTTCTGGTAGAGATGAGACAGATATGGAGGGGCGACCTTCAGAAAATGCAGACAGAGGTGGAGGGGGTACGACAGAAAGTCACCACCCTAGAAACGAGAGAAACCGCCAGAGATGACAAAATAAGCACCGCAGGCCGAGACATACAAGAGCTTACCTCACAGGTACAGCAAATGAGACGCACACTCACTACAATGGAGGTCAGACACAGGCGGAAAAACTTACGCCTCAGAGGCATCCCCGAAAAAGTCGACAACACGCAGCTCTTGCCCTACGCCCACAGCCTCCTGACAGCCATGGGCATTGCCGGCAACCCCGACCTACCACAGATCACTTCGGCATTCAGAGTGCGGAAGTCAGCGGCGGCACCCGACTCAGCACCTAGAGATGTAATCGTGCTGACCCGAGACATCTCCGTGAGATCTATCATACTCACAAAATCCAGAGAAATGGGGACAATATCAATTGAAGGCCACAAGATAGCTGTCTACCCAGATACTCCATTCTCCGTCCTCACAGAAAAGAGACAACTGGCACCTATAGCCAGGAAGCTAAGAGAAGCCAATATCAGGTATCGGTGGGGCATGGAGGGGTCCCTCCTTATGGAAATTAAGGGGGACTCACCTCGGGGGACGACCTGGAGCTCTTTCTACAAAGGGCCGGCCTGACAGCCACTTCACAGCAAAGCACCTCACCTCCCACCAAACACCCGGGGGACTAAGAGTGTTAACAAACGCCGACACAGCATGACATCCAACATCACAATTAAGAAGCTGACTCCAATACCTAAGGCTGCGAGACCCAGATCCGACAAGTAACGGAGACCACACAGAGATAGGAGTTATAGAAACCCCTTTGCGACACACCATGCAACAATGGTCCACAGGAATCTGCCACAGGACACAGATCCTTAGGGTCCTCTAACGACCACAAGCAACAACATGAAAACAGCAGAGACTGCCCTATACTTTGTTATCAATTCCTAATGTTGCACCCATTAATTTTATACCCACTACGATGTCAATATGCTCACGTCTTGCACTTAATTTGAATAATTTGAATATATTGGAAAATTGCATATGTTATTCTAAAATGAATAAATTATAAATAAAAAATAAAAAAAAATAGTATTTCATAAAGATTCTATCTTTATGAAATGTAATATTTTTTACGGGGCTGACAGTGCTGCTTTTAAGTTTTTTGTAATTTTTATTGTTCGTGAATGACATCCTGGTTTATAACTTGCACTGTGTGTATGCCCCTCTAAAGAGACAAATTGTTCACCATTCTGGTAGATGTGCATTTAATTTTACTTTATCAAATGCTAGATTTAGTCTAAACAAAACAAAATGTTCAAAACTTTCCTCGTGTTAGGTAATAAACTCTAATTGCACATAGGAGTCCTGTATTTCTTTGCCATTTCTTTGTGAGTTTACAACGCCATTTTTACATTTGTGCCAGTGACGACACACTTTACATCGTAAATTAGTTTTAACTTTCTTGCAGAAGAAAGCTGTATCTTAATTATACTATGCCAGCTTTTTAAAACCTTAGTAGTGGAGATAAAGAATCCTTTCTCCTGGGTTACAATGGCAACTCTCTTACACTATGTGTAGTGCCAGAGCTTACAAGAGACATACACTGTCTGTCCCCGGTAGAGGTGCAGAGCAATTACTCTGCCCACTGGCCCACCATATCAAGTTGAGCAGAGAGAGTTGGGGAAAAACATCATACAGCCCCTATAGAAACACACACACTAAAGCCCCAAGCCACAAACTTAATGCCCCAAGATTCGTCCAAACACATATAAAACCACAGCCATATAACACTGCAGCCTCCCCATACGTGCTAAACACCCCTTACCGGCGGTGTCCTTCTTTTGTTCTCTGGTATCCAACTTATTGGGACACCAGAATTGTCACCAACAAACACAGCACAAGCATGTCATTAAATTTGATCTGTGCAAAACAAATACATGACCTTTTCCCCATACAAAGAGCTCTTTAGCAGGGCTTTGCACATGGGCGGCCAGGAGGGGCATCAAACTAACATGCTTACTTTTAGATGGAATGCTTGCCATTGGTGGACATGACGCACCCCTATCTGGCCCCGATACCTCATGTTTGGCTGCACTGTATTTACTTGCCTGAGCTGAATAAACCTCACAAATCTGGCAAAGTTCAAACTGTGCATGTGAATACAGAAACCTTAATTACCAATGGTTTGAATAAAAACATTAAGTATTTTAACCTATTAGTAAAACGGATTTAATTCACCAAAAAGCAAGCAATGTTGGTTATGCTGACCTCGAAATTCTGCAATACAGAGCTACAAGAGCACACCCTGAGCTGCTAACAACTTAGTCTAATCCCATGAACAAATAGCCTGATTACTGATGATTATCCCTATTCTAGGAAATAGACACAGTGTGTATCCCTGAGGCTATTGCAGCCATTAGCTGTAGTGGGAGATGTCCCGTTAAACGTGCGCAAAGCCTATTCGTAATGAAAAGATATTGCATCATGGTCAGGCTGTATTAACCCAGGGTGCTGACAGAGGCAAATCACGGTGATTAAAAAAAGTCAAAAGGCACTGCGAATAAATCCAGCTTCCTCAGCAACATGCAAAGCAGCCCTTGCACAGATTACACATGGGGAAGCAAGCTGCTTACTGCTACTGAAAACCGTAACCAGCTAAACACTGCCAGTCAAACCACACAGCAATGTTTGTACCTTAATTGGCATCTTAATCCTGATTGGTTCTTCTTCTTGTACTGTTATGTACTAGCATAATGCAGTGGGTTTGGCAGGTGACCTTTTGTTATCGTAACATTTTTACATGTATTTGTTTGTTCTTTCTTTGGGAGTTTTAGTGCATGGTCGTGGATATATGTTTTGGTAAGGGTTTTTGAACAGTGACACCGTTTATCTAGAACTACAACCCCCACAATTCATTGCTAACTTGAAAGTAAGGGAGTTGCAGTGCAAACAGATGTGGCCTGCAGTTTAACACCCCTGCTTTATAATGTTACTTTTAATTAAGAGGACCATCATTAGAAATCCACTCCAAAGGCCCTCCATCCATCAACCTATGTCCATGGTACTAACCTAATATATGAATCTTATTCTCCTGGTGAGGGTTATATACCAATAAGAGATGGTAAACAGCAATATCTATTTACGTAATCCATTTTTCCAGAAAGGGAAGGTAAAGGGCTTGGTACTTACTCTCACACATAAACCAGAGTGGCAGCTAATAACGGTTACCATTACACAACACAACAGTACTCATTTTATTGTCCTCTGAATTTGTTTGTAGGTTATTGGACCTGCTACCCAGAGGTTAGAACAGGTACAACAATTAATGCCTTAACTAGTCAATCTCTCACCATGTAATGAATAGGGATATGAAAAGGGGAGGTAGAGAGGACAAATACCATTAAGCAGTCATTCAGAAAGCAATGTTAGTACCTTGATGACTTGGCTCACTGATCCAGCATACTTCTCTGGCAAAAAACAAAAATAAAATGAAATTGCATTCCTTCTAGAAGAAATATTGCTATTCAGACTTTATAGGAAATGAGATCATCTTGACTATCTGCCACTAAGTTTACAGTGTCTCCTTTAATACAATCCTTAATAAAATAATGATCTAATTTTACAGAGAGCAGCATTCACTATCATTTATAAAATCTAGTATATACATGTGCAAGGCTCGAGAAAAACACTGCTTTTAATCATCGTGTAACTGCATTGGCATAACATTTGGCAAGTCAGCATGGTTTGTGGACCTTGCATTGTCAACTAATTACTGACATATGTTTAGGTGGGTGTGTGGTCTTTTGGAATTATGTAAAATTGAATCTATCTTTGGTGTGGTCTTTACGGGTTTATACTCCTTGCAGGCACCCTTCCAAGCAGAAAAAAGCTATCCAGACAGCCATCCGGAAAAATAAAGAGGCTAATGCTGTGCTCGCCAGGTTGAATAGTGAACTCCAGCAGCAATTGAAGGTGAGGAATGCATTGACAATATCAGTTACACACTGTGACAGTCAAGGGGAGGGGAGGCACTTTTGAGTTTTAACCCTTTGGGTTTAAGAAGAGAGTGGAATTCCTTGTATTACTTAACGGTGAATACACCTGATGGACCCACAGGGGTTTAATTTGTAAACGAGGGATTGTGAGGAAGTAAAACTCCAATTTATATAATTTAAGCCAGAATAACTAAGCTATTATTATGACATAGTTTACCTCTATTTCCGTTTCCACAATCTTGACAGAAATTTAGTAAGTTCCATTAACAGTCCATCACAACTCACAGCATCGAAAACACACCCCAGACCATTAACTGGAAAGAAAATATAATAGTTGTGTTTGTATGGTTAAAAAAAATTATCTTAATGTTGCGGTGCTACTTGTTTTCATTAGGCAGCGGCTTGAAAGCAGAATAAAAATGCTTGTGCAATCTGTGGTCCATAACAGAAAAAACCCACAGCCCAAACCGCACGGCAGATCTTTTAGAACATATCTTAATTTTCTGTAAAAACAAGTGAAACTGTAGCTAAAATATTTCTCCTTTATGAAATAGTACTGTATAACATTCCAAAGTATGTATGTAAATGCTTCCATATTTTAAACTGGTTTGAGATAGCAATTTTGTATTCAGTCATTAATCCAATTCGGCTAAATTAAAGCTAAACTGAAATAGGATGAAACATAAATATTCAGAAATGATCCTATGTGCAACATTTTGATATAGAAGTTTACTTTAGTAAATGAAAGTCTATTGCATTTTACAATAAACTGGTTAGCAAAAGCAAACACTTGTTATGCTCCTTCTGAGCATCAGAAATGCCTCTTCCCTGCCATTCTAACCCTAAGTGGTATTTTGGGGGCCAGTGGGAACTGTCCAAAGTTTATTGGACTTTTAAAAGATTTTTTTTTTCACAAATAAATGACAGAATCAAAAGATGTACAAGAAATAAAGCAATAAAAGAGCTTACAATATAACAGTGTTAAGTTTGACTGCAAATTTTAATTTAGTTTTAGTCATAGTGTAAAAGTTTTACAAAGGTCCTTTTACCAACTCGCTCTGTAGGTCAGACTTGTATTATTGACCGAATCCAAAATAGTGCTATAGGAAACGAGATCAAGCCCTTAAAGGGGCACTATAGTCAGAGCCACTACTTATTAATGTAGTGGTTCTGGTGTTTACAGCATGTTCCTGTAGCCATTGCACTGATAACATGGCAAGAGAAAAGAGAAAAGGCACTGTTAACATTGCTGGCTAGTGACACCTCTAGTAGCAGTTACTCACAGTGTGACCGTACAGTGTGTAGCACTGTCGTTTAGCATCTTCACGCTCTGCATGGAGCATTGATTCAGTGCACCTCTATGAGGAGATGCTGATTGGAGCAGTACAGTGTTTTGCCATGCATGTGCAATAGCCTCCCAGTACTTCCCAATGAGTCAGTGAATTGGCTGAGATCATCAAAATTGATCTCAGCCACAGAGGCAAGCCAGGCAGGGTCGAAGAGAGAGGTGGCCGGGGGCCTAATGCTGCATTCCAGCACTAAATACAGATTTGTATTCCTGACACTATAGTGTTCCATTGATATTTGGAAATCTTCAAATTGCTGTAGAACATACAGTTGTGCTCAAAGGTTTGCATACCCTGGCAGAAATCATGACATTTTAGTACTGATTTAAAAAATATGACTGATCAGGCAAAACCATGTATTTTCTTGAAGGGTAGTGATCATATGAAGCCATTTATTATCACATAGTTGTTTGGCTCCTTTTTAAATCATAATGATTGATAACAGAAATCATCCAAATGGCCCTGATCAAAAGTTTACATGCCCTTGAATGTTTGACCTTGTTACAGAAACACAAGGTGACAAACTCAGGTTAAAATGGCAATTACAGGTTAATTTCCACGCCTCTGGCTTTTTAAATTGCAATTAGTACCTGTGTATAAATAGTCAATGAGTTTGTTAGGTCTCACTTGGATGCACTAAGAAGGCTAGATACTGAGCCATAGGGAGCAGAAAACAACTGTCAAAAGACTTGCGTAACAAGGTAATGGAACTTTATAAACATGGAAAAAGATATTAAAAGATATCCAAAGCCTTGAAAATGCGAGTCAGTACAGTTGAATCACTTATTAAGTATGTGGAAAATTTGGGGATCTCTTGATATCAAGCTAAGGTCAGGTAAACCAAGAATGATTTAACCCACAACTGCAAAAATAATTGTTTGGGATACAAAGAAAAGCCCACAGGTAACCTCAGGAGAGATACAGGCTGCTCTGGAAAAAGACGGTGTGGTTGTTTCAAGGAGCACAATACAACGATACTTAAACAAAAATTAGCTGTATGGTCGAGTTGCCAGAAAAAAGCCTTTACAGCACCAATGCCACAACAAAGCCCGGTTACAGTATGTCCGGCAACACCTTGAAGCACCTCACAGCTTCTGACACACTGGCTGGAGTGACAAGACCAAAATAGAACTTTATGCTCACAACCATAAGCGCTATGTTTGGAGAGGGGTCAACAAGGCCTGTAGTGTAAAGAATACCATCCCCACTGTGAATCATGCTGGTGGCTTGCTGATGTTTTGTGGATCTTGTGAAAATTGAATGCAGCATGTTATCAGAAAATACTGGCAGACAATTTGCATTCTTCTGCACGAAGGGCGCACATGGGACGCTCTTAGACATTTTTTAGCACAATGACCCAAACCACAAAGTCAAGTTGACCCTACAATGGTTACAGCAGAAAAAGGTAAAGGTTCCGTAGTTGCCATCACGGTCTCCTGACCTTAATATCATTGTGCCACTCCCGGGAGATCTTAAATGAGCGGTTCATGCAAGACGACCAAAGACCTGGAGGCATTTTGCCAAGATGAATGGGCAGCTATACCACCTTCAATAATTAGGGGCCTCATAGACAACTATTACAAAAGGCTGCACACTGTCATTGATGGTGAAGGGGGCAATACACAGTATTAAGATTTAAGAGTATACAGACTTTTGAACATGATTCATTTCATTTTTTTTCTTTGGTGCCATGTTTTGTTTTATGATTGTGCCATTCTGTTATTATCTACAGTTTAATATAAATCCCATAAAAAATAAAAGAAATGTGTTTTGCCTGCTCACCCCTGTTTTCTTTGAAAATGGTACATATATTACCAATTCTCCAAGGGTATGCAAACTTTTAAGCACAACTGTAGGTAGTGCCTAATTTACACATAAGAAGTGTCTGAGTAATCTCATACGTACACCTGCTTTTTATACTGTCTATCACTTGCACTTACCCTTCATCTGTAAACCAAAGATATGTAATTTCTACACTCCTGACCTTTAGCAAATCCGAAACTCAAATCCACCTCCTCTGATGTCTATTTCAGACTGGAACTGACTGAGAGATCCTCTGAAGTATCTATTCTTCCTTTGTAACCTAGAGGAGCTGCACTCCACACTCCACATAGCTCACATTGATTTCAATAGGAGAGCACCAATCAGGGCTGTTCTGAATAGAAGACAATTATGACTGTGATGCTCATACAGTAGTGGCATGCAAGTAGTGGTGCAGTCACTATGTAAAGGTTAGAATAATAAAATAAAAATCTGTCTGACAGACAGAAAGCTGCAGTAGTCCGTGTCGGAGGTAATGAGGACAATATAGTTTTCGCAGCATGTCACAGATTCTAATATTTATGATTGGGGGAAGCAGAACTGGTGTGAGGTTTTGAATTTAAAGGAGAGATAGAGAAAGCGGAGTCAATCGGAAAATGTGGACCTGTGTCATTAAAAAATTCCGACCTTGTCTCATTAAATTAATTATGAATGCTACTTTACTGGTTCAGTATATCTTAACTATATCTGTCCAAAAACAAAATTTCTGTCATTAATATTTGATGAAAATGTTTCCACCTCTATATCGGTCCATAAGCCCAACACTTCATATCGATGTGTAAATTAATTACATTTTACACTGCATTGTTATGGTTAGTTGAATGCTTCTTCATTTATTGGTTTTTCAGGAAGTTCACCAGGAAAGGATTGCCTTGGAAAATCAGCTAGAGCAGCTCCGGCCTGTTACTGTGTTATGACCTCCAGCCCTCCAGAGGAAGTAACTCGCCCAGAGAAACGTTATCACAATTAATATTACTATTATTATGGTGCTGAAAGCTGTATATATTGGATCGAGACCATGGATTGTATTCTATTACTAGTTTTACAAAGATGCAAAAAAAATAAAAAATCTTATCAATTAAAGTCTGTGTAACGCGGTATCTCCAGTGACTATTTTGAAGTTCATGCTGCCTCCGTGGGCTCCAGCATTCTTCAGATTACTCACTATGAAGGGCTAGTAATCCTGCAAAATGCATTTATTCTGCCTGTTTTCTGCTTTCAAATGTGTTAATAACCATGTCTGTATATTGATATATGGAGATATATGTATATTTTTAATTTTTTTTTTTTTAAACTATTGTGATCTGTCTTGAGATGTTTTGTGATGTGTGCATGTGATAGATCGGGACGTAAGGTATAACATAAAGAACGAACACAGACAAATGCATAATTTTCTCCCATTGGGATCTCTACAGAGCCTTAAAGGTGCCAGGTACATTTTTATTTTTGTTATATTGTGCGTATGGTGTACTATATAACTTAACTTGTGCACATGCTTTAACTATTTTGTGCACACAAAATAACTAAATTGCGTGCACAACTTAGTTAATAGCTTGTGCATGCAATATAGCTAACTCGTGCACACAATGTACTTACTCATGATCTCATCACAAGCACACCGAATGTAGGACGACCTCCAGTGCAAATTGACTACTTCAAGTCCTCTGGGGCTCATTAGATCTCTGTATTTGTCTATCATTAGTTACATTCAGGAAGATTCCATGATTATATAGCAGCCATTCTGAGTTATTTTATAGTTGTGTTGCCACCATGGCAACTTTGGATCATCTTAAATAATCTTTATCAAGATCCTGATGTTACTCTAAATGTCCTATTTAAGGAATGATATATCAGTGTGTTTCTAAAGATAACATAAAAGAGTACATACCTGTAAATAAGATTTTTTTCATCAGACAGCACAGTGATTGCTCAGTTTTAGATTTTATGGATATATGTCGTAAATTGTTTTTATTGACTTTGATGACATTGTTTGAGCTTGATATCAGCTTTAGAGGTGTCATCATTTTACATTGTCTATCATTCATGCAATATGTCACTTGTATAAATGTAAGCAATTCAGGACGCAGACCGGGAATAGGATTAGGGTGTGTTTAGGGAAAAACTGTTATAAAGAAATAATGGGGTTTTAAAGAAGGATAGTTTAAGTATATAGTAATTTAAATCATTAAATCATTTGACACAGAGTTTCAGACATTCATTTCATGAAAACAATGCTTCTTTACTTGTATAACATTTAGAACATTTTGCCCAGAAATTTCACTGATGTGTTTATTATTTACCGGTAATTGCTGAATGTGTTTAAAATCCTGTAGTATCCTTTGACTATGTTTAGTCACCCAGCCAACGTATTTGTATTCTTGCTGGACATTTATCACATATAATGAATACACATTTTCTTTCTCATAATTGATATATCTGTGATTTAGAATGTATCCAAATACAGGCTATGCAGCTCTACCCATCGATACTTGCCTAATTACGTAATTGCCTAGCTAATTAATTAGCTAGATAAACCTCAATCATGCAGAGCGTCATTACACAATGTTAGTGCTCACCAACATGAAATGTTGAAAATACAAAAAAAAATAGATATTTGACAGTGGGTTTATTCACTAAACATCATATTTCTGATATCAGAATTGCAAAATGAAAGGGACATTATAGGCACCAAAGAAACTTTAGCTCAAATCTCTGCCATTTAGGAGTTAAATCACTTTGCTTATGCAGCCCTAATCACACCTCCCTGCATGTGACTTATGCAGCCTTCTTAAATACTTCCTGTAAATAGTAATTTAATGTTTACACTTCCTTTATTGCTAATTATGTTTAATTTAGAATTCATGTCCTTCTCTGTTAGTAGTTTGCTAGACCCTGCAGGTGCGTCCTGCATGTAATTAAAGTTCAATTTACAGAGCAGGAGAGAAAAACGTTTAAAGTAAGTTACATCTTACTGAAAATGAAACCATTTTTTTCATGCAGGCTGTGTCAGTCACAGCCAGGGGAGGTGTGGCTAGCGCTGCATATACAGAAACAAAGTGATTTAACTCATACATGGAAGAGAATTGAGCAGTGAAACTTTAGGGCCATGATCTATACACAAAAACCGCTTCATTAACATAAAGTTGTTTTGGTGACTTTTAAAAAAAATATCTAAAACTAAATTAGAAGAAATACAGATATGTGATTTGTTGTACTATTCAGCTGATAATAGTACACACACCCAGGAATGAAACTATATTAATTTCAAGTGTAATATTCAGTAACAAACCTCTTTTGGAACATAGGTTAATATATATTAAAGTCATAATAATCACTTTATTCACATTATAAAGTCTTCATTAAGGTGCTAAATTATCATCAGTGCAACTCTAAAAATTCACAGCTTCTATCGTCGTAGTATATTTTACATCCTCGAAGAAGCTTTCAGCATCTGCGCACAAGCTAAAATTATCATCATGCTGTGATCATTTTCAAGACCATTTTTCCTGAATGACACACAATCGAAGAAACTTGCCAAACCAAAAAGTTGCCTTTAGGGAGGGATTTTTGGCAGGAATGAAACCAGATTTAACAGAAAATATTCCTTTTTTTTGGAGAAGGAAATGTAATTCAAACAGATATTTCAAATCTACCAACAAAATAAATCACGGGGATCAGTGCAACATGAGACCACCCTCCCCATCCAATCTCCATAGAACAGCAATGCTCCTTATCTTGATACTCGTGTTTGTGTGCCATATTTTTGAACTGATTTTGAACATTGTTGTTGTAAATCATTGGAATCCTCACAAATATAATTGGCAATTTCTTCTTCTTAGTATGTTCTCCTCCTTTCCGCTCCCATATGAGGCAGTAATATATGATATTGTGTATAATTGGCGGTGTTAACATCCATATGTTAATTTTAAGAGCACATTAGCCTGCAATAACATTTAAAAAATCAATAGAAATAAATCATCTACATCAGGGGCTCCCGACCTGTGGTACGCGTACCCCCAAAGGTACATTTCAGCTCCCCTGAGGTACGCAAAAATATTTCAGCAATGGCGGAACTGAGTTCTGCAGGGCCGATCCAGGGTACATTGCCTTGAGACTGCCACTGCCCCCTCCCACACAGCCACTGCCCCCCTTCCCACTGTCTCCTTCCCACACAACCACTGTCCCCCTCCTACACTGCCACTATCCATCTCCCCAAACAGCCACTGCCCCCTCCCCACTGTCCACTTACCACACTGGCACTGCCCCCTCCCACACAGCCACTGCCCCTTCTGCGATGTCCTCCTCCCACACAGCCACTTCCCTGCTTCACACTGTCCCCCTCCCACACAGCCACTGCCCCCTCCCCACTGTCCACTTACCACACTACCCCTTCCCACACAGCCACTGCCTCCCTCCCCACTGTCCCCCTCCCACACTGCCACTACCCATCTCCCCACACAGCCACTGCCCCCTCCCCACTGTCCACTTATCACACTGCCACTGCCCCTCCCACACAGCCACTGTCCCTTCCCACACAGCCACGGTCCACCCTTCCCCACACACTGCCCCCCCTCCCCACACACTGTCCCCCCTTCTCCACACTGTCACTTGCCCTCTCCCACACTGCCCTCTGCTCTACTCACACTGTTACCATCCCCACACAATGCCCCCCCACCTCCACCTGTCCTCCCCTCACATTGTCCCCCCTCACCACACACTGTCCCCCCACTTTCCCCACACACTGCCCCCCCACTTTCCCCACACACTGCCCCCTCTCCCCACACACTGTCCCCACCTTCCCCACACACTGTCACCAACCTCCCCCCACACTGTCACTTGCCCTCTCCCACAGTGCCCTCTGCTCTCCTCACAATGTTAGCCTCCCCACACAATGCCTCCCCCCCACTTTCACCTGTCCACCTCCCACACAGTCACCCACACCCACATTGTCACCCACCTCCCTCACACGGTCATAAACCTCCCCAAACTGTCACCAACATCCCCACACACTGACACCCTCCCCCCACTCTCTGTCACCTGTCCTTCCCCCACACTGTCACCCACCTCCCCCACACTGCCACATGCCCTCCCACACTATCCTCCTCCTCCCACACACTGCCTCCTCACAATGTCACCCTTCCACACACTGCCCCCAACAATGTCACCCTCCCACATCCACTGTCAGAGGAAGTTGGGAAGAGAAAAACATATACATTTGAAATATTAGCAACTATATTAATTACAAACATTTTTGCTAATATGGGGGTACAATTTATGGAAATGGTCTGCCAACTGGTACTCAAGTCAAAAAAGGTTGGGAACCACTAATCTACATCATTGGCACCAAAAGTGGATGTAGGTATTAGCATATGAGGAAGGAGTGTTACTTCATTATGCAGGGGCCGCTAGAGCTACACCTGGTGCCAGTCAATAGGAGTACAAAAAAGTGAAATGTGCTTTTAACTCAAATGTTAAATAACAGAACAACCTTTGTTGATGGACTACCTACAGAACATGAAAAATGACAAATAATTTACATTGGTTATGTATAAAAATGGTCTTTTCTGAAAACTGGTGTAAACATCGAAAAGGGGTGGGGTCACTAATGCAATATGCTTCCTGTTTCCATTGATTTCCGTGGTGACCACTATTTAGAGTACTTTAGACCACTTTTCAGTACCCAACACATTTGTTTTTGTCTTTAGATATTAGAGGCAAATGATGAACAGGCCTTTGTCATGAAATCACCAATTAGAAATATAACTAATCTTACTAAAAATTTAATTGTGATAATTGTTTTAAGCTTTTAAAATGGATAAAGAATATGTGATATGTTGCTTCAAAGACCCCATGATATTCATATAGCTATACAAATCTTTCTGCTGTGGAGATTAGTACAGCATTCTCATAGCTCCCCCTCCCCTCCTGACTTCTTCATGTTGCATGTTGTCACAGCATCAACATATAGGTAGAGGGACCATTTTACAACATATTTCACCATTATTTTGATTAGCGCTACTACAAGATGGCTTGGCCTATAAGTTAATTTTTTTTGCCAAAATAGCCCATTTGAATTCCCATGGTGACTCACTGGCACAAACTTTGGATATCTATGTTTATCTCACCGCAATTTATTCATATATAAATAAACTTCAATATCTGGTTAAAATTAAACTAATGTACTTGTTTTAAAAAAGAGGTACATGAGACCCTTACATTTGATTACTTTGCTTCTTTTATTACTACAATGTTAACTATGTTTCATCATAAATAGGTGTATTCTTAACGTCTTCATAATCTACAAACTTTCTTTAAGTCATCATCTAGGCTTGGATTTTGCATATTTTGCAAAGATCCATGATGGTAACATCGCCCCTCCGGGTCCAGTGGGGGGCAGGCAAAGGTGAGATTTACATACCTGAACCTGTCCCTCACATGTGCCGCCATCCCACTCCACCCGCTCACATCAACACTATACTGTCGCGTATGAATAGGATTTTTCATAGAAAGGGCTTGAATACTCCATACTTAGTCTCAGTATATCTTTAAAATGGGTTGGATTTCAGCAGAATTCCAACACAGTCAATATAAGTATTTCATGAAGATTGGAGGGGGCAGGGGGTGAGAGTACCACTCTACCTATGTTTCCTTTTTCACACATTGTGTTTGTGTACTCATTATGAGCTTCAACATGCATTGTCTAGCACAGGTCTGCACAACCTGCTGCCCCCCAGAAGTTTTGAACTACAATTCCCAGGATCCCCTGGCTATCAGCCATGATTTCCTGGCTATCTGTTTCATTTAAAAAAAAAAAAAAAAAACCACGGGCTTATATTAATCATGGGCGTTGGCTAGTGTTTTATTAAAAAAATTCATGGGGGTTGTAGTTCAAATATATCTGGGGGACCACAGGTTGTGCAAGCTTGGTTTAGCACAAGTAAACACATAGTGATATATGATTGTCCCATCGAATGGTCAGTTTGAAAGATATAATGGTTATTACCTTGACTTCTGAGATACTTACCCAATGCACCACTCCCTCTAAATAAGTATTCTTATCAAATCATTTATTACTGTAACTGTGCACAGGGGCGGACTGAGAACCCTCAGGGCCCCCGGGCAAAATAAATCAAGGGCCCCCTTTCAGGCCCCACCCATACTCCGCAGCAATCGCCACCCATGTCCCGCCTCCAGCCACACCCTACACAATCTTTAGACACAAGGAACAAAAGTGCAAAAATCCCTTTAAGGCCCCAGTACAGACTACAATTGAGGGCTAATGGGCCATGGAGGGGGGGGGGTCTTTCTAGCAGAGGCTATCTCAGTGTCCTTTAGAGAGTGTGTTAGAAAGAATCCCCTCCAGGCCCTATTAGAGACTACAATGGAGTCTAATAGGCTTGGAAGGGGGTCTTTCTAACAGGCCATCTCAGTGTCCTTGCTGGAAACAGTCGCCTCCAGGCCCCAGTAGAGACTACAATTGAGGGCTAATGGGCCATGGAGGGGGGGGAGCATTCTAGCAGAGGCTATCTCAGTGTCCTTTAGAGAGTGTGTTAGAAAGAATTTCCTCCAGGTCCCATTAGAGACTACAATGGAGTCTAATGGGGCCTGGAGGGGGGTCTCTCCAACACTCTGGTTCCTATTCACAATATAGCAACACAACATAGCTGATACCTAGGCCAAGTTGGCTCCTCTTACCTTAATTACTGTTGCTGGCTGGCAGTCTGTGGGCTTGCTGGAAGGCTGTGGGCTTACTGGCTGCGGCTGGCAGGCTGTGGGCTTGCTGGCTACTGCCGGCAGGCTGTGGGCTTGCTGGCTGCGGCTGGCAGGCTGTGGGCTTGCTGGAAGGCTGTGGGCTTACTGGCTGCGGCTGGCAGGCTGTGGGCTTGCTGGCAGGCTGTGGGCTTGTTGGCTACTGCCGGCAGGCTGTGGGCTTGCTGGCTGCGGCTGGCAGGCTGTGGGCTTGCTGGCTGCGGCTGGCAGGCTGTGGGCTTGCTGGCTGCGGCTGGCAGGCTGTGGCTTGCTGGCTGGCAGGCTGTGGCTTGCTGGCTGGCAGGCTGTGGCTTGCTGGCTGCGGTTGGCAGGCTGTGGGTTTGCTGGCTTTAAGCCTAACTGGTGGCCTGTAGGCTGGCTGGCTGTCTACTGGCCAGCCTGTGGGCTGGCTGGCTTGCTGGCTACTGGGGCACTCGTAGATTATTTAAAGAAATAATCCATGCACAATAACCACTACTACTCTGTGTAGTCGTTATGGTGCCAGGAGGGCCGGGTCCCCCTCCCAGAGTAAGTAGTCAAACCGTTTAAGAACAGTTTGACAACTTACCTGGGGTCTGCTGGGATATGAGGCTGTAGTAGGGTATAGGAGCAGTGGTGCAATATGTAAGCGGTGCAGTGTGTGTGTGAAAGGTTCAGTGTGAATGTGTAGGGTGTGTGGGGCAATGTGTGTACAAGGGGGCTGTGTATGTGTGTGGCAATGTTAGTATGGGGGGCTGTGTGTGTATGGGTGGGCAGTGTATGTGTGTGTGTGAGGCAATGTGTGTAAATGTGTATGGTGTGTGTGGGGGCAGTGTGTGTGTATGGGGGGCAGTGTGTGAATGTGTATGGTGTGTGGGGGCAGTGTGTTTATGGGGCTAAAGTTCACTCTCATCACTGCGACCACCAGGAATACCTGGTGGTCACAGTGTTGAGAGTGAACTCTAGCCCGTAGCTCCAGGGCTAGAGTTTACTCTCGCAAGAGCCGTAACGTTGCCGTGGTAACCGCGGCAACGATCTGTGCTCGCGCAAGAAGGACCCAGAGGAGCTGCAGGCTGAGCTCCCGGGTCCTCTCTTCCTCCCTCCCCTGCCGGCTGCCCGCACGGTGCCTGCGGACAGGGGAAGGGCAATTGCCCTCCTCTTACTCCCCCCTCCCCCTCTTCTTACCCCCTTCTTACTCCCACTCTCTTCTTACCCCCCTTCTTACTCTCCCCCTCCCCCTCTCCTTACTCCCCCTTCTTAATCTCCCCCTCTTCTTACTCCCCCTCCCCCTCTTCTTACCCCCTCCCCGCTCTTCTTACCCCCTCCCCGCTCTTCTTAACCCCCCACCTCTTCTTACTCCCCCTTCCTCTTTTTACTCCCCCCTCCCCTCTTCTTACCCCCTTTACTCCCCCCTCTCTTCTTACTCTCCCCTCTTCTTACCCCCCTCCCCCCTCTTCTTACTCTCCCCTCTTCTTACCCCCCTCCCCCCTCTTCTTACTCCCCCCTTCCTCTTTTACTCCCCCCTCCCCCTCTTCTTACTCCCCCCTCCCTTCTTACTCCCCCTCTCTCTCTTCTTACCCCCCCTCCCTCTTCTTCCTCCCTCTTCTTACCCCCCCTCTTCTTACCCCCCTCTCTTCTTACCCCCCTCCCTCTCTCTTCTTACCCCTCTCTCTCTCTCTTCTTACCCCTCTATCTCTCTCTCTTCTTACCCCTCTATCTCTCTCTCTTCTTACCCCTCTATCTCTCTCTCTTCTTATCCCTCTATCTCTCTCTCTTCTTACCCCTCTATCTCTCTCTCTTCTTACCCCTCTATCTCTCTCTCTTCTTACCCCTCTATCTCTCTCTCTTCTTACCCCTCTATCTCTCTCTCTTCTTACCCCTCTCTTCTTACCCTTCCCACTCCCCTCTCTCTTTTTACCCCCCCTCCCTCTCTTTTTACCCCCTCTCCCTCTCTCTTTTAACCCCCCCTCTCTCTTTTAACCCCCCCTCTCTCTTTTAACCTCCCCTCCCTCTCTCTTTTAACAACCCCTCTCTCTTTTAACCCCCCCTCCCTCTCGCTTTTAACCCCCCTCCCTCTCGCTTTTAACCCCCCTCCCTCTCGCTTTTAACCCCCCCTCCCTCTCTCTTTTAACCCCCCCCCCTCTCTCTTTTAACCCCCCCTCTTGTGGTGGAATCTCGGTAAAAATAAATTTAGTAGGCCGAGATTACCACGTGGCATGTGTACGTGCATATGCTGACGTATCGATCAGTTGGTTGCACGAGGCAAGATACGATCAGTAGTGTACGGAGCATGTGCAAGAATACAGGATGTAGTATTCCCCCTCCTCCATTGTGCTGGACAAGCCATGCGGTCAAACAGGAAGTTAATTCTTATTTGGGTTGATTGGTTAAGAGAATGTGCGGGTGGAGCTTAATATGGGAGGAGTTATGTGCCTATATAAGGAGCCTGCACTATTGTCCGGGGCTCAGAACTTGCTGTATTTTGGTGATGCTAGTCCCTCTGAGTCCCGATCGGTGATCCAATAAAGAATCTCTTCCTTCCTGAAGAAACCTGTGTCCATCTCTCTGTGCTTGGCTTCCGTCAGTTTCTCCGGTATCATTTGGTGCATTGGCCGGGAAGCTCATCGTTCAACGGTAGCTGAGAGGCAGAGGCGTGAGACGGTCTATCTTTGCCCACGTTCTCTACGGCTGCACCCCTGAACTTCTGCGTGGACCTCCCTTCGTCTCGGCGCCACTGGTCTGTTGTCCAGGAGATCATCGGCCTCTACGTGAGAAGTGCTGGGGTGTCCCCGTCGATGAGTGTGAACTCAGGTTCAGGAACGAGGAGGTAAGACAACTGCTGTTTTAGACGGCAGGACCCACTAGGGGTATACCGATTGTGCGGTAGGCCCAAAGGGGTTTTGAATCTGTGTATCTGCCCCCTCTGTCGGAGGGAAGGAGCGAAGGCGCACCGCTCGATCGAACGCTCTTTAGTCAGACCGTTTGATTTTGTTAGTCAGGCGGGGCTCTGGTGTAAATAGCCCTAGCCGGACACCGGTGTCTTGTCTAGACTAGCGTTCTAGGGTGTATATTTTGTTCGCTAGGTCGGAGAGACCGGGAGACTAAGCGGCGTCTGTGTAAATTCGGTTCGCTAGATCTCATCCTATCTGGGCTAAGTGGGAAGGCGTGTAAATTTGGAACCCACTAGACTTTTGATAGTGCGACTAAGAGGCGTCTGTGTAAATTCGGTCCTCTAGCTCGCTATATATGTGGTGATTGGGCAGTGTGGCTAACCAAAACGTATGTAGATTGTTTTTAGGTAGTCCATTCAAGGTACTGGCCAATAGTTTAGTTGGGAATTGTAAATGTGTTAACGATTGTTTAGTAAAGTGTATATCTTGTTAGATAGCGCGAGCTCAGCCGTCTAGCGAGAGTGTTAATAGTGTGTTGCTGTATTATAGTGCACGGTACCATAACCCTGTATATTTACTGATACTGTATATAAGTACTAATCATTGTCGTCCATTGCATGTTTAACACCATAACCACTAATAATTGTATTGTGACCTTAACTTGTGCTTTGACCTATGCTAACCGTACTGTAACCGCTATTTGTAAAAGACGATGTTACTGGGGTGTGTTATAGACGGGTAATTCGTATATAGAGAATTATAGCGTGGGTGACTGTATAGTTACGCCAAAGGGCATAATATTGATTATATAGTGACTGGTGTAACAGCTGTGTGTGTACGGGAATTCCCTGAGTGTTCATTGTGTTATTGTGTACGTTTCACTTGGTAACCGTACCACGTGGTGCTGTTGCCAGAGGAAACGGGTGTGACTGTTGAATAGTACGCGTGTATAGTATTCGTTGTCGACGACGTTCCATTGTTAAGTATGGGTGCGTCGCAGTCAACGATCCCGGATCCCTTAGGTTGTATGGTGAAGAATTTTAAAAAGGGATTCAAAACTTGTGATTTTGGGGTTAAAATGTCTCCTGTACGTTTGGTCACTTTGTGTACTAGGGAGTGGCCTACTTTGGTTGCGGCATGGCCGCCACGTGGCAGTTTGGATCCAACTCTGGTACAGCGCTTACACGTGGCTGTATCAGGTAGGCCTGAACTTTACGGCCAGTTTCCTTATGTTGATTGTTGGAGACAGGCCGTAAATGACTCGCCAAAATGGCTCCGGACATGCCACGAGGAGCAATGTCGCCTCATGGTAGCTAGGACTTGTTCGTCCACTAGGACTGGTGTTAGGCCCATTTTGGACACGCCCCCTGAGTCCGAGACCCCTTTGCCGCCCCCTTACTTTCCGTTAAGAGGAAGTGACGCAAACGCAGGAAGTCCTGCAGCCCTCCCCTCATTACCCCCATCCACTTCCGCTTCCTCCTCCAGTACAGGATCCACCCCTCCTCGTACTAAATCTCCCCTTCCGGAACCAGAACCAACCCCCATTAAAAACGAATATCCTGATTTGGCGCCACTTCAGACTTCCGGTCAAGCTTCATCTAGCTCGGCTCGAAGTGTTTTATTTACAACCTTTTCCCAAAACCAAGCTCCCACATCCCCATACCCTATTTCTCCCCGACTGGAACCTATGACTGACGCCCCTCCACGTAGCCCCATACAGACCCGACAGTTGACCGGTGCCCAACAATTAAAACACTATCAGATGCCTCTTCGTCTGAATCCTGGGTCAGCCTATATCGATGCCGCAGGCCAAATGGCACATGCTGACCCAGTCTTTGTATATGTCCCATTCACGACAACCGATCTTTTAAATTGGAAGACCCACAATTCCTCGTATACTGAGAAACCACAAGCTATGACTGATCTGTTCACCTCAATAGTACAGACACATAACCCGACATGGGCTGATTGCCAGCAGTTATTAATGACTTTATTCAACAATGAGGAAAGGACGAGAATTAATCAAGCGGCTATTAAAGCACTAGAGGATAAAGCCCGTACTTTAAACCAAGCCAATCCATCAGCATGGGCCGCAACACATTATCCCAACACCGATCCCGATTGGAACGTAAATGGTGCTGATATGGTTCAACTCAGAGCCTATAGAGACGCTATAATTGCTGGCATGAAAGCCGGAGGAAAGAAAGCCATTAATATGTCGAAGACAGTTGAGGTGATTCAGAAAAGTGATGAAGCGCCCAGTGTCTTTTATGACCGATTATTGGAGGCATACCGCTTGTATACCCCCTTTAATCCGGAAGACGCAGATAATTCCCGAATGGTGAACTCTGCCTTTGTCAGCCAAGCTTACGGAGATATTAAGCGCAAGCTACAAAAGTTAGAAGGGTTCGCAGGTATGTCAATCACCCAACTAATGGAGGTAGCGAATAAGGTTTATATGAATAGGGAAACAGAAAGTAAGAAAGAGGAAGAGCGCAAGATGCGTAAAAAGGCTGATATGCTAGCGGTAGCGATCGCAGGCGTAGATAGACGGGGCCCAGATAGAGGCGATAGTAGATGGAATGAGGAACCTCTAAGTAGAAATCAGTGCGCATACTGTAGGGAAGAAGGGCATTGGAGAAATGAGTGTCCTCGAAGAGAACAGTGTGAGAGAGACAGACCTAGGACAGGTTACGGAAACTTTAGAGGCAGAGCGAGAGGTAGAGGAGGCCCCGGAGGGAGTAATGGTAATAGAGGGAGTAATGGGAACAGAGGAAGTGTTAGGGAAGACAGGTATATTCCAGCAGCGCAAAGGTCCCGCGATAGAGAAGGCAGGGACTTTGTAGGATTGGCTGACACGGTCATGGAGGACTATTGATACCGACCGGGCTCCATCCCCCTTGGTCGAGCGGAGCCTATGGTCGATGTATCAATAGGGGGAAAAAGGAGTGCGTTCATGATCGACACTGGTGCTGAACATTCAGTGGTGACTAATCTAGTTGCTCCTCCATCTGGAAGGACTATTACTGTGATAGGAGCAACTGGAAGAAGTGCTGAAAAACCGGTTCTTAAAAGTCGACTCTGTACATTGGGAGGCCACGTAGTAAAACATCAATTCCTTTATATGCCTGAATGTCCAGTCCAATTGCTGGGACGTGATATGCTATCAAAATTACAAGCGCAGATTACGTTCCTACCAAATGGAACAACATCCTTAAAGTTTAATGGACCTTCAGGTATCATGACATTATCCGTACCAAAGGAAGAAGAGTGGCGACTTTATACAGCGTTGACTAGCCAAAACCCTAGGAGTGATGAGACATTATTTAATATACCAGGAGTTTGGGCAGAGAACAACCCACCAGGACTGGCCCGCAATATTCCACCTATAAAAATTGAACTAAAACTTGGGGTTTATCCAGTGAGCCTAAGACAATACCACATCCCGCAGAAGGCTAAGAAGAACATCCAATCCTATCTGGATAAGTTCATACGGTATGGTATCCTAAAATTCTGTACTTCCCCCTGGAACACCCCATTGCTGCCTGTTCAAAAGCCCGGTACAGATGAGTATCGACCTGTGCAGGACTTGAGAGCAGTCAATGATGCGGTTGTTAGTATACATCCAGTTGTACCCAATCCATATAACCTGCTTGCTTTAATTCCGGGCGGGGCTACTTACTTTACAGTCTTAGACCTCAAAGATGCCTTCTTTTGCCTCCGAATTGCCGCAGAAAGTCAATGTATTTTCGCTTTCCAATGGGAGAACGCTGTAACGGGCTCAAAACGCCAAATGACTTGGACAAGACTGCCCCAAGGGTTTAAAAATTCACCTACCCTATTTGGTTCAGCCCTAAGTCAAGATCTACTGGATTTCGAGTCCATCCCAGGAGAGTGTGTATTGTTACAATATGTAGATGACTTGTTGATAGCAGCAGTTACAAAAGAAATCTGTCAGCAAGCAACGCACGATCTACTACACATTCTATGGAAGGCAGGATACAAGGTGTCTAGAAAGAAGGCTCAGTTGTGTTTGCCAACTGTCAAATATCTGGGATTCCATATCTCTGAAGGTCAAAGAATTATGGGGCCAGAGAGAAAAGAAGCTGTCTGCCAAATACCAATACCCAAGAATAGAAGACAAGTGCGAGAATTCTTGGGGGCAGCAGGCTTCTGTAGGATATGGATTCCCAGCTATGCGATACTGGCAAAACCTCTGTACGCAGCTATCAAAGGTACAGAGCACGACCCCTTCTTATGGACCCAAGAACAGCAAACGGCATTTGAAGATGTGAAGAAGGCTTTGATGAGTGCCCCAGCATTAGGTCTACCTGATCACACACGACCATTCTACTTATATGTACACGAGCAAAGAAGAATGGCTGTGGGAGTATTGACACAGTACTTGGGATCATGGCAAAGACCTGTTGCCTACATGTCTAAGCAATTGGATGCAGTGGCCAGCGGACTTCCACCTTGTCTAAGAGCCGTAGCTGCAGCCGCCCTGCTAGTAGCTGAAGCCGATAAACTCACTCTGGGTCAAGAACTTTATGTACGAGTCCCACATGCAGTACAGACGTTGTTGGATTACAAAGGAAATCATTGGTTTAGTAACAGCCGTATGACCAAGTATCAAGCAATGTTGTGTGAAAACCCCAGAGTGCATTTAGAGACTGTAAACACCTTAAATCCAGCTACCCTTTTGCCACAACCTACTGAAAGTCAACATGATTGTTTGGAAGTAATGGATGAAGTATTCTCAAGTAGACCAGATCTTCGTGATTTTCCCATCCAGAACCCCGATGTTCAATATTATACCGACGGCAGTAGTTATGTGAAAGAAGGGATCCGCTATGCAGGATATGCAGTGACAACAATAGACAAGGTGATAGAAGCTCGGCCACTGGCGAAAGGAACATCAGCACAAAAGGCAGAATTGATAGCACTGACACGAGCGTTACAATTGGCTGAAGGTTTAAGAGTGAACATCTACACGGACTCCAAATATGCGTTTTTAACCACTCATGCCCACGGAGCTTTGTATAAAGAAAGAGGACTACTGAATTCAGAAGGAAAAGAAATCAAATACGCAGCTGAAATCCTACAACTATTGGAAGCAGTGTGGGAGCCGAAAGAAGTCGGTATCATACATTGTCGAGCGCATCTGAGAGGAGATGGTGATGTAACCAAGGGAAATCGGATGGCAGATAGTGCAGCTAAGCGTGCTGCTGAATCAGGAAGACAGGAGTATGTGGGGCATATAGCTGCTCTTATACCAACTCCACTGTCCCAATGGACTCCAGTTTATACAGCTCAAGAAGAGGAGTGGTTAAAGACTGAACCGGGAAAGTATTTGGAGAACAAGTGGTATCAGCTAGAAGATGGAAGAATAGTCATACCAGCATCACTAGCGGTAGAAATTGTCCAAAATTATCATAACGGGACACATTCTGGGAGAGACAGTACTGAAGAATCTCTCAGAAAACATTTCTACATACCAAGATTGTCCAACTTGACTCAGGCCATTGTACGAAGATGTGTAACGTGTGCTAAAAATAAATGCAAGACAAGGACCAGTAAAGCCACCAGGAGTCCAGTTTATGGGGGGACTCCCCATGTCCGATTTACAAATTGACTTTACAGTGATGCCTAAATCGGGTGGACATCGTTACCTGCTGGTAATTGTGTGCACCTATTCAGGCTGGGTAGAAGCATGTCCTACTCGTACAGAGAAAGCAGGAGAAGTTGTGAGATTCCTGCTACGAGAAATAATACCCCGATATGGACTACCCTGTTCTATAGGATCGGACAATGGTCCAGCTTTTGTTCATCAGTGCCTACAACAACTGACTCATATGCTTGGTATAAAGTGGAGGCTTCATACTGCATATAGACCCCAGAGTTCTGGTAAGGTAGAGAGAATGAATAGAACTATTAAGAACCAGTTGGCTAAAATGTGTCAGGAAACCCAACTTAAGTGGAACGTTCTCTTACCCATAGCTCTACTGCGAATCCGCAGTACCCCTACCAGAAGGATGGGCCTCTCTCCTTTTGAAATCATGTATGGGCGACCACCTCCCGTACTTGGTAACTTAAGGGGGGATTTGAATCAGTTGGGAGAAGGAATTACCCGGCAGCAGGTTGTAGAGTTGGGTAAGACTATGGAGGAGGTACAGAAATGGGTACAAGATAGATTACCTGTGAATATTTATCCCCCTGTTCATAATTATCATCCAGGAGATCAAGTGTGGATTAAAGAGTGGAATAATGTACCGTTAGGGCCCAAGTGGAGAGGTCCTTATGTTGTTCTTTTGTCTACCCCTACAGCGATAAAAGTAGCCGAAGTGACTCTGTGGATACATCACTCCAGGGTTAAACCAGCAGCAGTCGATTCTTGGCAAGTTACAGCAGATCCAGAGAATCCCTGCAAGATCCGGTTAAAACGCACTACTCAGTCGGAGTAACGAGGAATCGTGTGGATTACAAATTTTATTGTTACAGGGATTTGGTGCGTGAGTGAGAAGGCCATAATAAAGCCTGTCCGCTTACCAACACATAGTATATAAGCCAGGAAAGTCTCGAAGGGACACCTGTGAAGACGAGCAGAACTCCATTCCCTGCAGCCCTCACATCCTGGAAGCTGAGGCGCCTTCGCACGGACGAAGACTGAGGATGACGGCGAAAGATGTGCTTTTGATAGTGTTTATTTATATGTGTTTTTATATTCAGGAAGGTAGAGGTACCGACACTCCTAGCTGTGAGGTATGCATTAAGACTACGAGAACAGGTAACCATATTTCCCAAACCCTAATCTGGCATTCACAATACGAGTGTAAAGGAGATGTATCGAGATGTAGATACTTAAATATAGACTATAGTGTGTGCCATTTAGGAGTAGGAGAACCTAGGTGCTTCAGTCCAGAGTATCAACCTCGTACAATTTGGTTGACTCTCAGGAATGGAGATCCTCAGGGGACCCTAATTAATAAGACGGTGTTAGAATCCGTACATTCTTCGGGTGTTCTGCTATTTGATGCGTGTAAAGCGATATCGAGTGGTAGAAAGCCGTGGAATGTATGTGGGGATCTTAGATGGGAGAGGACGTATGGGTCTAATGATAAATATATTTGTCCCAGTAGTAAAAATAAATATGTGAGTCCTAGATGCCCAAATAAAGACTATAACTTTTGCCCATATTGGTCTTGTGTGGGGTGGGCGACTTGGGGACAGACAGTAGACAAAGACATGATAGTGACTAAGTTGCCGACTAGCCCATATTGTAAGTCTTTGGAATGTAATCCCATCCATATACTTATAAATAACCCCGATAAGTTCTTAGACAAATATGGCAATTTATTTGGGTTTCAGATATACGGGACGGGTTTAGATCCTGGGACATTATTGTTTATAGGGATAGAGACTGATACGGTATCCTCCCAAACTCATCAAGTATACCATTCCTTTTATGAAGAGATGAGTATAGATAATAAGATCCCCCATAATGCTAAAAACCTGTTCATCGATTTAGCCGAAAGTATTGCCGGTAGTCTTAATGTTACCAACTGCTATGTGTGTGGAGGTACTAACATGGGAGACCAATGGCCTTGGGAAGCAAAGGAGGTAATGTCCGGTTCTGAGGCAGTTGACCAACTAATATCTACACAAGCCGATTATCATATGAGTGTTAGAGGTAAATCTGAGTGGAGATTAAAGACCTCCATCATAGGTTATGTTTGCATAGCAAGGAAAGGAATAATGTATAATACTTCTGTAGGAGAATTAACTTGTCTAGGGCAAAAAGCTTATGATGATGATACAAAGAATACAACTTGGTGGTCGGCTTCAAATGTCTCAGAACCATCTAACCCGTTTGCTAGATACGCCAATTTAAAGGATGTGTGGTTTGATTTATCCATCACATCTACCTGGAGAGCCCCAGCAAATTTGTACTGGATCTGTGGTAAGAAAGCCTATTCGGAGTTGCCACAGGACTGGGAAGGGGCATGTGTGTTGGGTATGCTCAAACCATCCTTCTTCTTGTTACCGATTGAAACAGGTGAGACTTTAGGTGTTAAAGTGTATGATGTGAATCATAGGAAGAAAAGGGGACCCATAGAGATAGGCACCTGGGAAGATAATGAATGGCCTCCCCAGCGTATCATAGATTATTATGGGCCAGCCACGTGGGCTGAGGATGGTACCTTTGGTTACAGAACCCCTATTTATATGCTCAACCGAATTATAAGATTACAGGCGGTGGTTGAGATTATCACTAACGAAACATCACAAGCGCTCAATCTTCTAGCAAAGCATAACACCAGGATGAGGACAGCAGTCTACCAAAATAGATTAGCCTTGGATTACCTTTTGGCAGTAGAGGGAGGTGTATGTGGGAAGTTTAACCTGAGCAATTGCTGTCTTCAAATAGATGACGAAGGGCAGGCAATAGCTGAGCTTACTAGCCATATGGTTAAACTAGCGCATGTGCCTACTCAGGTATGGAAAGGGTATAATCCAAGTAGTTGGTTTGGTAGCTGGTATGAGTGGTTTGGAGGGCTTAAGGCAGTGGTAGGTGGAGTCCTACTGATTTTAATGTTGTGTCTACTCCTGCCGTGTCTTATACCCTTAGTAGTTAGGTCTGTGCAAAGCCTGATAGAAAATATAGCAGAGAGGAAGGCTGCTGCACAGATAATGGCGATTTATAAGTATAAGGCTCTAGATCAGGGAGAACCAATGCAGGAAGATGAGTGTTGAAGATTCACATCATAAGATAAGTCTGGTCTGGTTCATGGTAACTTGCGGTGTATGCAAACCAAGGTTAAGTGATGCCTCAAGTAATTGTAAAATATCAAGAGGCATCAAAGGGGGGAATGTGGTGGAATCTCGGTAAAAATAAATTTAGTAGGCCGAGATTACCACGTGGCATGTGTACGTGCATATGCTGACGTATCGATCAGTTGGTTGCACGAGGCAAGATACGATCAGTAGTGTACGGAGCATGTGCAAGAATACAGGATGTAGTATTCCCCCTCCTCCATTGTGCTGGACAAGCCATGCGGTCAAACAGGAAGTTAATTCTTATTTGGGTTGATTGGTTAAGAGAATGTGCGGGTGGAGCTTAATATGGGAGGAGTTATGTGCCTATATAAGGAGCCTGCACTATTGTCCGGGGCTCAGAACTTGCTGTATTTTGGTGACGCTAGTCCCTCTGAGTCCCGATCGGTGATCCAATAAAGAATCTCTTCCTTCCTGAAGAAACCTGTGTCCATCTCTCTGTGCTTGGCTTCCGTCAGTTTCTCCGGTATCACTCTCTCTTTTAACCCCCCCTCCCTCTCTCTTTTAACCCCCCCTCCCTCTCTCTTTTAACCCCCCTCCCCCTCCCTCTCTCTTTTAACCCCCCTCCCCCTCCCTCTCTCTTTTAACCCCCCTCCCCCTCCCGATCTCTTTTAACCCCCCTCCCCCTCCCTCTCTCTTTTTACCCCCTCCCCGTAGCGTGGCCGAGCTGCTCTGCGTCCGCGGTGCCGGCCGGATTGATAGGAAGGTGCACACACACTGAGTGTGCACCTTCCTGTCAGTCCGGCCGGGTACAGGAAACCGTTTCCTGTACCCGGCCGGACTGACAGGAAGGTGCACACTCAGTGTGTGTGCACCTTCCTATCACTCCGGCCGGCACCGCGGACGCAGAGCAGCTTGGCCACGCTACGGGGAGGGGAGGTGAGAAGCTGCAGCCGCCTGAGCGCTCTTATGAGAGAGCGCTCAGGCGGCTGCAGCATTTAAAGGGGCGGCCGGGCCCCCTGATGGCGGGCCCCCCTCCCGGCCGTGCCCTCGGACCATGTCCGAAGTGCCCGACCGGTCAGTCCGCCCCTGACTGTGCATAAAATTAGAAGTAACATGTGAGTTCAAGATAACAGCAGGATTATTTCAGTCATTATGAATATTGCCTTAATGCTATGTTTATTGTGACACTATTCCTGTAATATTTGTAATCAACATGAAATTGCTTTATGATTGGTGACCGGGTTCAGAGACAATAATAGACACTACTAGTTTTATCTGTGTACTCTATGTGCATTGCGGTACCATGTCTTATTCAGTTGTTATTTATCTGTATAATAAAGAATTAGATATAAATAAACAACAGAGTTGTATCTTGAGAATTGCATTGTGTTGTCTCAACACAAATACACCCAGAACGTTGTGAAGCATTAAAGGGACACTATAGTCACCTGAACAACTTCAGCTTAATGAGGTTGTTCAGGTGAGTGCTACAGCTACCCGGAGCCTTTTTCTTGTAAGCACTGTATTTTCTGAGAAAATGCAGTGTTTACATTGGAAGCTTGGAACACCTCTTGTTGCAGTCAATCAGACGGCCACCAGAGGGACTTCCGAGTTCAGAGGCCCTAAAAAGGCCTCTCGTCCGATGCATTCTGGGTGAATGCATCAGACGGGCTATCAGCACACAAAGCACTGTGAACGCGCTTTGTGTGCTGATAGCCTGTCAGCACTGCTGCGGGCGTGGCTTCAGCTGACAGCTTCAGCTGACAGCTGAAGCCCGAACCCACAGGGAGCTGACTGTCCACAATAGTGGTTGAAGGGGGGGGGGGGAGACCTACTCTCCTTCCCCCCCCCCCGGCCCCCACCGCTGTGCGGCGGGTGGGGGCCCTAAAATTATCAATAAGGGGGGGGACCTACTGTCCCCCCCCCGGCCCCCACCCCTGTGCGGCGGGTGGGGGCCCTAAAATTATCAATAAGGGGGGGACCTACTGTCCCCCCCGGCCCCCACCCCTGTGCGGCGGGTGGGGGCCCTAAAATTATCAATAAGGGGGACCTACTGTCCCCCCCCCCCCGGCCCCCACCCCTGTGCGGCGGGTGGGGGCCCTAAAATTAAAATTATCAATAAGGGGGGGGACCTACTGTCCCCCCCCCGGCCCCCACCCCTGTGCGGTGGGTGGGGGCCCTAAAATTATCAATAAGGGGGGGACCTACTGTCCCCCCCCGGCCCCCACCCCTGTGCGGCGGGTGGGGGCCCTAAAATTATCAATAAGGGGGACCTACTGTCCCCCCCCCCGGCCCCCACCCCTGTGCGGCGGGTGGGGGCCCTAAAATTAAAATTATCAATAAGGGGGGGACCTATTGTCCCCCCCGGCCCCCACCCCTGAGCGGTGGGTGGGGGCCCTAAAATTATCGATAAGGGGGGGGGCCTACTGTCCCCCCCGGCCCCCACCCCTGTGCGGCGGGTGGGGGCCCTAAAATTATCAATAAGGGGGGGACCTACTGTCCCCCCCCGGCCCCCACCCCTGTGCGGCGGGTGGGGGCCCTAAAATTATCAATAAGGGGGGGACCTACTGTCCCCCCCGGCCCCCACCCCTGAGCGGTGGGTGGGGGCCCTAAATACAAAGGGGGGGGGGGACCCTAGTTAACCCTCCCCCCCCCCCAAAAAAAAAATTATCTCCCTACCTACCCCCCTCACCCTAAAAATAATGAGGGGGGAACATTAACTAAAAACCTGTAAAAAAATAAAAAAATAAAAAGAGATAAAAAAAACTTACCATTCGATGTTTTCTTTCTTCTAAAATCTTCTTTCTTCAGCCCAAAAAAGGCCAAATAAAAATCCATAATAACCGACGCAATTAAAAAAAAAACAAAAAAAAAACCGAGCGCAAAAAAAATAATCCATCTTCACCCATGGAGGGCTCCGCGCAGACTGAGCTCCGCAGGGTGGGCAAGGCTTATAAAGCCTTGCCCCGCCCTGCAATTAGGCTAAGAACACTCTGATTGGTGGGTTTAAACCAATCAGAGTGCTCTTTGTCATTTTACAAGCGTGGGAAAGTTCTTTGGAATTTTCCCACGCTTGTAAAATGACACAGAGCACTGTGATTGGATGGCTTGAAACCCATCCAATCACAGTGCTCTGTGTCATTTTACAAGCGTGGGGAAATTCCAAAGAACTTTCCCACGCTTGTAAAATGACAAAGAGCACTCTGATTGGATGGCTTGAAATCCATCCAATCACAGTGCTCTGTGTCATTTTACAAGCGTGGGGAAATTCCAAAGAACTTTCCCACGCTTGTAAAATGACAAAGAGCACTGTGATTGGATGGCTTGAAATCCATCCAATCACAGTGCTCTGTGTCATTTTACAAGCGTGGGAAAATTCCAAAGAACTTTCCCACGCTTGTAAAATGACACAGAGCACTGTGATTGGATGGCTTGAAATCCATCCAATCACAGTGCTCTGTGTCATTTTACAAGCGTGGGAAAATTCCAAAGAACTTTCCCACGCTTGTAAAATGACAAAGAGCACTCTGATTGGTTTAAACCCACCAATCAGAGTGTTCTTAGCCTAATTGCAGGGCGGGGCAAGGCTTTATAAGCCTTGCCCACCCTGCGGAGCTCAGTCTGCGCGGAGCCCTCCATGGGTGAAGATGGATTATTTTTTTTTGCGCTCGTTTTTTTTTTTTTTTTTTTTAATTGCGTCGGTTATTATGGATTTTTATTTGGCCTTTTTTGGGGCTGAAGAAAGAAGATTTTAGAAGAAAGAAAACATCGAATGGTAAGTTGTTTATCTCATTTTTTCTTTTTTACAGGTTTTTAGTTAATGGTCCCCCCTCATTATTTTTAGGGTGAGGGGGGTAGGTAGGGAGATATTTTTTTTTTGGGGGGGGGGGAGGGTTAACTAGGGTCCCCCCCCCTTTGTATTTAGGGCCCCCACCCACCGCTCAGGGGTGGGGGCCGGGGGGGACAGTAGGTCCCCCCCTTATTGATCATTTTAGGGCCCCCACCCACCGCTCAGGGGTGGGGGCCGGGGGGGGACAATAGGTCCCCCCCTTATTGATAATTTTAGGGCCCCCACCCGCCGCACAGGGGTGGGGGCCGGGGGGGGACAGTAGGTCCCCCCCTTATTGATAATTTTAGGGCCCCCACCCGCCGCACAGGGGTGGGGGCCGGGGGGGGACAGTAGGTCCCCCCCTTATTGATAATTGTAGGGCCCCCACCCGCCGCTCAGGGGTGGGGGCCGGGGGGGGGACAGTAGGTCCCCCCCCTCATTGATAATTTTAGGGCCCCCACCCGCCGCACAGGGGTGGGGGCCGGGGGGGGGACAGTAGGTCCCCCCCCTCATTGATAATTTTAGGGCCCCCACCCGCCGCACAGGGGTGGGGGCCGGGGGGGGACAGTAGGTCCCCCCCTTATTGATAATTTTAGGGCCCCCACCCGCCGCTCAGGGGTGGGGGCCGGGGGGGGGCAGTAGGTCCCCCCCCTTATTGATAATTTTAGAAAGCGAGCTGAGCTGTCAGTCAGACAGCTCAGCTCGCGAACGCGCATTCCGCGCACATGCGCGGTAAAGCGCTCAGGTTCTTCATAGGGCGGCATTCAATGCCGCTCTATGAAGAACGCGATTGGTCCAGCGCGAAGCCGTCCCATTGGGCCCCGCGATTTCGTCATTTTGACGAAAAAGGGGGCGCGGCCTAGCGGGGAGCTCGGCGCTGGAACGGAGGTAAGTTTTTAATATAAAAACACCGATTTTTTTTTTTTAATTAATGAAAGTTCATATAAAAGCAAGAAGGAAGGCTGGGGGACCTGTCTTTCTTGCTTTTATATGGTGACTATAGAGTCCCTTTAACTGTGTGGCTACTCATAAATAATAATAATTTATTATCATTTTTTTATAATGTAAAACTCTATAGGTTTTTTTTAGGCAGTCTTGAGAATAACTCACTGACAAGGCCCAAAGAATTCAGGAATAACTGTCTGTTGTATCTCTTTTGTAAAGGTGAACTACCTGAATTATGGATCTGGACTGCACTTGTGTTTAGCCTAGTCTGAATAAGTATAAACTACCTCTGTTATGGCATCAGTGAGCTTAAATATGTTTGAGACTAGAGCAGGCACTAAGCAGAGATCACGCTACTGATATTTTGCCCATTCTCAGTCTTTTCTGGTTTGGCAAGTCATCCCAATAGTTTGGAGAGTCTTGATTGATGTAAATATTGAAATAGGTGAACACATCTCCCCCCCCCCCCCCCTTTTTTTTTGTGGATGACAAGACAAGGCTATGGTATTATAAGCAAACCTCTCAAGTGTCTCTATTTAGGAGGGGCAGCTCCATTTTTGGAACCAAATCCCTCTGATCCTCTTTTGTATCTAATGTCCCTCTTTTGTAGGAGCTCCATATTGTTGGGGTGTCTGAGTATATAGTAGAGCTACACAGCAACAATACTCCCAGTAATGTTTCCTTTGAATCTCAACATACCTCCCAGCTTTAGCAGTCCAGGAATTGGGACACTGGTTGGTCAAGGGGGCAAGCAAGTGACGCAATTGACACCAAGTGACAGCAAGACAGGACCCAGACATTTTGACTCTCCTGCCGAAATAGGGACTCTTGGGAGACCTGCTACTCTGAATGTGCTTAGAAATCTGTCTTTGTAAATAGTGTTATTTACATGAAGTGTTATTAAAAAGTCACCTTAAATTTGTCAGACCTGCCCTGCCCCTGACCTTACACAAGTTACACCCGTAAGACTAAAGTGTTTGTATTTTTCCATTTCAAATGTTGAGGGGTATGTTCTGAGATAAACAGAGAAAAATGAAATATGAGTCTCTATCTTATTCTTCCTTAGACATGCAAATAAAATAACTTATTATTAAGTTTGCAGGAAATGCCAAAGAACTGTGCCTATTTGTAATCTAAAATAAATGCCCAGTGGGTGCAAGATTTATAAAATATTATTGTCACCATATAATAGCAGCTGTTTAAAGGAAATTGTCCACGATAACCAGTTAATGAAATACTTGGGAGTCTAGTGTATCAAATTGAGAACCTAGAATAAAGCTATTTTGGTGCAGGACCACCACTGTGATAAAATAAACTCTGGTGACCACATAAATGACAACATACGTCTTGCAGAAGGTTAGGATTGCGGTTGAGTACCATCCTAAAAGCTACTTGTAACATTGTTCTTGAAAGTCTACCTTGCCTGAAGCCTCCAATATATACTCCCATTTGTCACTTGGAATAGAGCTACCAATAGTTTGCTCTCATTCAAACCTAGATATCAGGTATACAAACATTGAAGCTGACCTCCAGGACAATCCTTTTAGACCTTTACATTTTGAGAAAGTCTTAAGGAGGAATTCATTTTCATTCCTTTTATTTAAAATAACGTGTCCTGGACCATGACAGGTACACTTTAAGAGATAGAAAAGCATTGTCTCATTCTGTGTTTCTTGAGTGTATGTTATGGTTTATAGATAATTATGGATGGAAATTACCTCTTTTTTTTTTATAGATAATGCATTTTATTTTTATAGATAAACACATTAAACTGTGGAAATAAAAATGTAAAATCAAGATGGTTACAATTCTTTGCCTATAAATGCACTGCTTAATGGGTCTGCTTGCAGCACAGGAAGATCCCTCCCCAACCAAAATTCTATAATCACTATGGTCTGTGGGGTCTATTCTTATCCCACATATTATGGCCCATGACTCGACTGAGAGAAGAGAGAGCTTACTCAAGGTGTGTATGCAGCACACAAGAACAGTCCTGTAAATACATAAATAGTGCCATTTATACTGCCCCTACAATTGCTCTGAGCTGTAGTAGTTATTGTACATTAAGAGGCAGGGCCGCCATCAGGGGGTGACAACCATAACGGTTGTCACGGGCCCGGCGGCCCTTGGGGGCCCGGCCACCCGAGCCCCACGTGTAGCGCACGCTAATGGGGCCCATCGGGTGGCCCACTCACTTAGGGCCACCCGATGGGCCCTGTATCTTCAGGGGCCCGGTCAGCGCTGCGGGCGTGCAATAGCGCGACCGGGCCCCTTTAAAAAAATCTCAGCCGCAAAGTACTGCTGGGAGGAAGTGCCCGTCACTTCCTCCTAGCTCCCTCCCCTCCCCTTCCCTCCCCTCAGCGCCGCGCGGGAGGGTAGAAAGACAACCGCCGCTGGATCCACGCCGACTCCCAGCAGCCACAGCTTTCCACATGCAAAAAAAGGTAAGAAAAATTTGCTGTATTTGTGTATGTTAGTATGTATCTATGTCAGAATGTCTGTATGTCAGTATGTCTGTGTGTATGTCAGTATGTCTGTGTGTATGTCAGTATGTCTGTGTGTATGTCAGTATGTCTGTGTTTATGTCAGTATGTCTGTGTGTATGTCAGTATGTCTGTGTGTATGTCAGTATGTCTGTGTTTATGTCTGTGTGTATGTCAGTATGTCTGTCTGTATGTCAGCATGTATGTGTGTATGTCAGCATGTCTGTGTGTATGTCAGCATGTCTGTGTGTATGTCAGCATGTCTGTGTGTATGTCAGTATGTCTGTGTGTATGTCAGTATGTCTGTATTGTATATATGTATGTATGCCAGTATGAATGAATGTATGTCTGTGTGTATGTATGTAATGTCGGTGTGTGTATGTATGTGTAAGTTCTCATGCATATGTATGTATGTTAGTATGTGTCTATCTGTCACTATGTATGCCTGTGTGTCTGTATATGTGTGTCAGTACGTATGCCTACATGCGTGTATTTCTGTTTCAGTATGTGTGTCTGTTAGTATGCATCTTTGTGTGTGTGTGTGTGTGTCCTTTTGTATCAGTGTGTGTTTTTGTGTCTGTGTGTGTATTCCTGTGGGCGGGATTTGGAGGCGGACCCTGTGGGCGGGATTGAAGGCGGGCCCCAGGGGGCCCAGACCCTGAGCTGAGTTAGGGGCCCCAAAATTTCTGGTGGCGGCCCTGTTAAGAGGCTATAGCTGCCGTTGCATGTTTTTCTAAAGGTAGTTGATTTAAAAGTGCCATACTACACTCCACAGGATACTTACCCCAGTGGTGCAAAATCGAATTGAACCAACTAAATAACCCTAACCTAATTTCTCAGCTTTGGCTACCCAAAGAGCACAGACGTGTACCGCCGACCACTTTGCCCAGCACTAAATTACTCTTTTCAGTATGGGACTCTATAAGACATAAACTGTGTAGTTACACACCATGGTCACTAGTGACACCACTCCTCACTATACATACCCACAAAAACATCTTCAATCATAAATCTTGGAAGAACTGTGGAATCCACAATTTACATCACTTATACTTAGGGCACGAAATGATGTAGTTCCCAGCACTACAGACAGCTTATCAACTGAGCCCTAGAGTTTCATTCTCATATAACCAACTTAAAACTCTGTTTTTGGGGGGAAACACAGAGGGGTAAAGACAAGGGGAAAGACTTAACTGTTTTAAAAAAATGTGTCTATGTCAACTTCCAAATAAAAAAACATTACCTTGTGGTGTTCACATCACGGTGAGTCAGAAGGAGGGCTGGACCTTCCAGAAGGCTTGGGAAAAGGATTTAGGGCAAGTAATTCCACAGGAACAATGGAGATAAACATATTTGGCATGTATAGGGCTCTGCTCATGTGCATCCCACTTGGAGAATACATGCAAGCTCCTATATTGTTTGGTATTTAGTACCTATAGACTAGCAGGCATATACCCAAACACAAGAGATACATGTCGAAGATGTAATGCAGAACTGGGAATAATGTTTATTGGTACAACAATACTGGTTTACTGTAGCTAAGAAAATAAAAGATAATACACACATCTTTATAGCGGTGTCGATACAAATATCCTGCTATATATACCTCCTGAGGGAATAACAAATCCCAAACTAAAACTTATATTTCATACTCTCACAGCAGCTGCCTTATTGCTAGCTAGGAAATGTAAATCACCTTCCATCCCAATAAACTTTGAATTCGCACAACAAATCACAACCAACTTGGCCTATGAACAAATGGCGTATCAAATACAAAAAGGGAAAGCAACCCTTGAAGCAGGCAGATAATGGAAAGAAATACTTATCCAAATACTTATCCAAGCCATAAAACAATAAAAAATATATATACACCACTCTAGCTCTCACTACAAACTCTACCTACATAGAACACATACACAAGCTGATACAACCAGGAGTAAATAAAAATAAAGGACCCACTCTTGCGCTTGCAGGAGATATGAGGAAGCAGATCAGGGATGCAAGACATAACATACCAACACCAGAAAACAGGTGAAAAATTCTAGGTTTACGGTTTATACTTACATTTTTTAGTTTCACAATACCAAATATTTTTGTTTCCATTTATGATTTACTTTAAAATACCTTATTACACTGAAAAGTCGACCGATCCGAAATATGGATATAGAGAGACACTGAATTGAAAATGTTAGTGACAAAATGTATTATATAAAAACGAGCATCTAGTTGATTTGTACCTGTGTAATACAACCAAAACAAAGTTAAATGTAACAGATACATTATTGTCAATAACTCTGAATATGTACTTTCTAACATTGCCGTACGACTATGCGTGAACATCTCTTTTTATTACCTCATGCTGGGTGACTTAAAAAACAGTAACATTTAAGTTGCAAAAAAATAAAAGTGCCATACAGAAAAATGTTTGGAGCCAGTTGTAGATGCAGCTGGCAGTGAAATACTTACAGTTACCCTAAAAACCAGATAGGGCAGTTGAATTGCCAGGCTAAACAAAGGATTGGACCTTTTCAAGTGACACAATTACAGGTGAAATCAGGCGGCAAGTTGAAGACGAACATAATTTAACTCAAGAACAATGTAAGCTTTATACATGCAGCAGGAAGAGGACACCAGGGAACCCATCACACTTCAGGAATGCAGGACTGCTCCTAAAGAACCTCTACTTCTGGTTTCTATTTTTTTTTACCATTGCTGTCAGGGACAAAGGACCTAAAGATCGCATTGCACACTGTTCTCTCTTCATTTAATGACCACAAATGTATACAAGCTCACATGCTTTTATTCACCATAATAGCTTAAGCAGTTTATATTGTACTTACATTTACACAACACCTGCTGCAAGGTAGATCTGTTTATCTTTCATTGGCAGTGAAACTGAAAATATATGATATCTCTTACTACATCACATTACCAGAAAAATAGGATCTTTGTTCTTCCAAATGGCTACATCAGGTTTTTTGTTTAGTTCTTGATCCTTGTGGTAGTTGTCTAAAGTTTCCGAGAGGCATGAGTGAGCCTTACTAAAACAGATAGTGAACCAACTTTGCCGATAGACTTTAGAAACATAGAAACATAGAATGTGACGGCAGATAAGAACCAATCGGCCCATCTAGTCTGCCCAGTTTTCAAAATACTTTCATTAGTCGCTGGCCTTATCTTATAGTTAGGATAGCCTTATGCCTATCCCACGCATGCTTAAACTCCTTTACTGTGTTAACCTCTACCACTTCAGCTGGAAGGCTATTCCATGCATCCACTACCCTCTCAGTAAAGTAATACTTCCTGATATTATTTTTAAACCTTTGCCCCTCTAATTTAAGACTATGTCCTCTTGTTGTGGTAGTTTTTCTTCTTTTAAATATAGTCTCCTCCTTTACTGTGTTGATTCCCTTTATGTATTTAAATGTTTCTATCATATCCCCCCTGTCTCGTCTTTCCTCCATGCTATACATGTTAAGATCCTTTAACCTTTCCTGGTAAGTTTTATCCTGCAATCCATGAACCAGTTTAGTAGCCCTTCTTTGAACTCTCTCTAAGGTATCAATATCCTTCTGAAGATAGGGTCTCCAGTACTGTGTACAGTACTCCAAGTGAGGTCTCACCAGTGTTCTGTACAATGGCATGAGCACTTCCCTCTTTCTACTGCTAATACCTCTCCCTATACAACCAAGCATTCTGCTAGCATTTCCTGCTGCTCTATTACATTGTCTGCCTACCTTTAAGTCATCAGAAATAATCACCCCTAAATCCCTTTCCTCAGATGTTGAGGTTAGGACTCTATCAAATATTCTGTACTCTGCCCTTGGGTTTTTACGTGCAAGATGCATTATCTTCCACTTATCCACATTAAATGTCAGTTGCCACAACTCTGACCATTTTCCTAGTTTACCTAAATCATTTTCCATTTGGCTTATCCCTCCTGGAACATCAACCCTGTTACATATCTTAGTATCATCCGCAAAAAGACACACCTTACCATCAAGACCTTCTGCAATATCACTAATAAAAATATTAAAGAGAATGGGTCCAAGTACAGATCCCTGAGGTACCCCACTGGTGACAAGCCCAAGCTTCGAATATACTCCATTGACTACAACCCTCTGTTGCCTGTCACTCAGCCACTGCCTTACCCATTCAACAATATTGGAATCCAAACTCAAAGATTGTAGTTTGTTGATAAGCCTTCTATGTGCAACAGTGTCAAAAGCCTTACTGAAATCGAGGTAAGCAATGTCTACTGCACCACCCTGATCTATAATTTTAGTTACCCAATCAAAAAAATCAATAAGATTAGTTTGGCATGATCTCCCTGAAGTAAACCCATGTTGTCTCTGATCTTGAAATCCATGTGTTTTTAGATGTTCAACAATCCTATCCTTTAACATGGTTTCCATCACTTTCCCCACTACTGAAGTTAGGCTTACTGGCCTATAGTTGCCCGACTCCTCCCTATTACCTTTCTTGTGAATGGGCACAACATTCGCTAACTTCCAATCTTCTGGGACTACTCCTGTTATCAATGATTGGTTAAATAAATCTGTTAATGGTTTTGCTAGTACACCACTAAGCTCTTTTAATAGCTTTGGGTGTATTCCATCAGGTCCCATTGACTTATTTGTCTTTACTTTTGACAGTTGAAATAGAACCTCTTCCTCTGTAAACTCACGTGTAATAAATGACTCATTTATCCTTTTTCTTAACTGAGGTCCCTTTCCTTCATTTTCATCTGTAAATACCGAACAAAAATATTCATTGAGGCAGTCAGCTAGACCTTTATCCTCATCTACCTACATAGTCTCTCTCTAAAAGTATGTTGTGTTTGATAAAGAGCTCAACCTGTAAAATAGATGTTAAAAATGTAATTAACAGAGTGTGAAACTACAGTAAGTATCCATACTAACTGATGAATTAGGTAAAAGCGTGCTTGACACCTGATTTGGGGTTGGAGAATTATTGTATTCTCCACATATTTAAAATACTTGAAAAGTCAGCCTTCTCTCGCAATAACTGTGAACTGATCTGTTTTATACATGAAAGCTTTTGAGATTAAAAAAAAAAAAGTATTAATGTGGGGGACATGGCTGACTAAGAGACTGACTAGACCTGTTCTCGCGGAGCTCCACTTCGGCCCCGTGATTTTACCTAATTCACCTAGGTTGTCAGCATCACAGAAGTGCCTCCGCAATCTCACCCCCACAGAGACATAATGGGGTGCAAGCACTGCAATAATCCATGTGCCTGACCTTCCTAAATCGCAAGATATAAGGCTCTCATTCGAGTGGCCTACACCGCCGGCGCCTTCCAAAATGACACCCATGGCAAGACACATGGAGGAAGCCTCTAACGGCAAAATATACCAGGAAGCAGACTCGGACGACAACTAATTTCCCTCAATGAAAGGGGAAATAAAGCAGCTGCTCCTGGAAATGCACAAAGTGTGGATGGCTGACCTCCTGGAGACACAGCAAGAGATGGGGGCTATCCAGTAGAGGCTTACAGACATGGAGGTGAGGGAAACAGCTTGAGACACACAACTGCAAACCACTATGTCCCACATGGATGGACTTGCTTTGCAGGTCCAGAGACTGCACCGCACAGTGGCCGCACTGGAATCCTGACACAGGCGCCGTAACATCCGCCTAAAGGGGAATACCTGAGGACGTAAAGGGTGAATCACTGCTACCTTGTGCTCAAAGGCTGATGGCATCCATAGGCCTAAAGGGAGGCTCGGACCCCTCCATACTACTCACAGCATTCAGAGTCAGAAAGGCTGCATCAGCTGCATCCCCCAGAGACACAATTATAGTGGCCAGAGACATTAGCAGTAAGATCTGCCATTATGGCTCGTTCCAGAGCGCTAGGAAGCGCGAAGTTTGAAGGTACCTCCATCTGGTTCTTCAGTAACATTCCATTTGCTGCACTGGTAGAGAAGCGAAAACTGGCTCCAGTAGCCAGGAAGGGACCACTCGGTTTGAGGGACCACTCGGTTCGATACCACTGGGAAGCCGACGGTGCCCTGATGGTGTCACTTAACCTCAGAAGAGGACCCAGAGAAGCTTCTCCGAAGTTAAAAGAGGACAGAGAAACCTGAAGAGGGAGAAGCGAGGGGAAATACCCAAGAGGGGCACATGGATACCCCGAGAAGGCATACTGCTGACCCAGCTCAAACCTACCAGATTTTGAGTCCTTAGACTTTGAAATGTTATCCATTATAACAGGCAGTTCACACATGAGCCACTCACATAGGCCCATTCCATACATTCTGGGCCACCACACCACGGCTATAACCCCCCTTTTTTGTTTATCTGTCAAGGCGCCTGACACCCTGTATTAGCACTGACACTCAACAATATCAGTATCCCTAGGTTTGGAGCGATGGGGGGACCTAGACACTTATCCCTAGACACATATCCCTTCACATGAATGCAAAAGTTGTCTTAGAACCCACAGAGTCTTGTCCAACGCCACTACAATCAAAATACACTGACGTGGATGTATGCTTTTGTGTACAAAACCCAATAAAATACAAATAAATAAAAAAAGTATCATTGTCATTAATTTTGCTCCAAGAAGTCAACATAGAATCTGGAATGTGTTCTAATGCAGATGATAACAATGGAATGGACTTTCATCTTGACAGTCAGTTGAATTTGTCCACATCAGACAAAACATTCAGTTACCTATGTCAAACACCCTAGGTGCCTCTTATTGTTTTGCATTGAAGTTAATGCACACTTGATAAATTTTCATTGCAGAATGTGTGTGTATCAGGTGAGGTGAATATTAGATATAAAGAGATCAACTGAATTTTTATCTAAAATATGCTTCTTGATAAGCCTTTAATTTAGGGTTGTTGGTAAAATTGAACATCCTAACTGGAAATTTGGTTGACAAACCAAATCTATGGCACAAAGACTCTGCAAATCTATGGCACAGTCTAATCAAGATTTAATAGATGGCACAGTACGGTATGTATACTGAATCACCTGCAGATGGCAAGAGATACGGACCTTGACAATAGCTGTTTCATTCACAGGCTTTGCTGTTTCCCAAATATATCTGGTCTGGCCAAAGCAAAGTTGGATGATGCCTCCTACAGACCTTACATATAGGCACTTTGATACTTTGGAAAGATTTCAGAGAAGGGCTACTAAACTGGTTCATGTATTGTAAGATAAAACTTACCAGGAAAGGTTAAAGGAACTTATGTATAGCTTGGAGGAAAGACGAGACAGGGGGGATATGATAGAAACATTTAAATACATAAAGGGAATCAACACAGTAAAGGAGGAGACTATATTTAGAAGAAGAAAAACTACCACAACAAGAGGACATAGTCTTAAATTAGAGGGACAAAGGTTTAAAAATAATATCAGGAAGTATTACTTTACTGAGAGGGTAGTGTATGCAGGGAATATAGAAACATAGAATGTGATGGCAGATAAGAACCATTCGGCCCATCTAGTCTGCACAATTTTCTAAATACTTTCATTAGTCCCTGGCGTTATCTTATAGTTAGGATAGCCTTATGCCTATCCCATGCATGCTTAAACTCCTTTACTGTGTTAACCTCTACCACTTCAGCTGGAAGGCTATTCCATGCATCCACTACCCTCTCAGTAAAGTAATACTTCCTGATATTATTTTTAAACCTTTGTCCCTCTAATTTAATATCAGGAAGTATTACTTTACTGTCAGGATCGGGACAGGGATCCAACACGCAGAGTACAAACAGGTACAGGATACGTATACCGGACCTTAGAATGGCCGGACTAACGTACGGAGAATATAGAGAATGGTCAGAGACAAGCCGAGGTCGAGGGAACGAGAGGACAGGTAAGCGAGGAACAAGCCGGGTCAAGGATAACAGAGGTAAACAGAGTAAGTCAAACAAGCCGGGTCGGAACCAAAGGGATAACTGAAAATACCAGAGCACTGTGTGACTAGGCAGGCTAGAACCACGACAGGGCAATGAGCAAATGAGAGAAGCACTGTTAAATACCCTGGCTCAGAAGGGTAGACACGCCTCCGACGAGTCCTGATTAGTCTCCACACAATTGAGTGACAGGTCATTCCGGGTTGGCGTCATGACGTCGACTTCCAGACGTCATGCTACAAAAGGAAGTGACTCCCTCGCGGCCGGCGTTTATGTGACCGGGTGGACCGCGAGGAACAGGGGAAACAGACCGTCCGGATGGATAGACGTCTAAGTCTCTACCTCTCCCAGAGGTAGAGACTTCAGGTACCCTGACAGTACCCCCCCTCTCAGAAACGCCCACCGGGCGGAATGAACCGGGACGAGATAGGAAGCGGAAGTGAAACGCCCTGCGGAGACGAGGAGCATGAACATCCTCTTGAGGCACCCAACTCCTCTCCTCAGGACCATATCCCTTCCAATCGACCAGATATTGTACTCTCCCCCGGGAGATTCGAGAATCGATGATAGCGTTAACCTCATACTCCTCCTGACCCTCCACCTGAACAGGACGAGGGGAGGAGACCGTGGAGGAAAATCTGTTACAGACTAGTGGTTTCAGCAATGAAACATGAAATGAGTTAGGGATGCGTAAGGCAGATGGAAGAGCTAGACGATACGCAACTGGGTTAATTCGAGTCAGCACCCTGTAAGGTCCAATATAACGAGGAGCGAACTTCATGGAAGGCACTTTTAAACGAATGTTTCTTGTACTCAACCATACTCTATCACCTGGAACAAACACCGGAGCCGCCCTTCTACGTTTATCAGCGTGTTTCTTAACCAGCATAGAATTGTGCAGAAGAATTTGTCGAGTCTGATCCCACAACTTCCTCAAATTGGCAACATGAACATCAACCGATGGTAACCCTTGGGAAGGAGAAGCCGAGGGAAGAATAGATGGATGAAAGCCATAATTCATGAAGAAGGGGCTTGAATGAGTAGAATCACAAACGAGATTGTTGTGTGCAAACTCTGCCCAAGGAATCAAACCAACCCAATCGTCCTGGTGTTCAGAAACAAAACAACGTAAATATTGTTCAATCTTTTGGTTGGTGCGTTCAGCAGCTCCGTTAGACTGAGGATGATAGGCAGAAGAGAAATTCAATTTGATACCCAGTTGAGAGCAGAAGGACCTCCAAAAACGGGAAACAAATTGGGAACCTCTGTCAGACACAATTTGGGAGGGTATCCCATGTAAACGAAAAATCTCCCTTGCGAATATCTCTGCCAATTCGGGGGAAGACGGGAGTTTAGGCAGAGGAACGAAGTGAGCCATCTTGGTGAATCTGTCAACCACGGTGAGGATAACAGTCTGTTTTTTAGAGATAGGTAAATCGACAATGAAGTCCATAGCTAAACAGGACCATGGCTTCTCTGGAACCTCTAAGGGATGCAGAAATCCACATGGGAGCGTATGAGGTTGCTTAGTCTTAGTACAAACCTCACACGTACCGATGAAATCCTTAACATCCTTACGTAAAGCAGGCCACCAGAAATCTTTGGAGATTAAAGCATACGTCTTGCGAATGCCAGGATGCCCAGCTACCTTGCTGTTGTGGAAACACCGTAACACTTCCAGTTGGAGAGCAGGAGGAACGAAGTGTCTATCCCCAGGAGTCTGTTTAGGAGCTAGATGTTGTAACTTCATGATCTCAGCAAGCAACGGAGAATGAATCCTGAGATTCGTGTTAGCGATGATATTACCTTTAGGAACTATCGAGGAAAGAACTGGCTCAGCTATAGTGGACGGTTCATATTGGCGAGATAAAGCATCGGCTTTAGAGTTCTTAGAACCAGGTCTATAAGTAAGCACATAATTGAAGTGAGTCAGGAATAAGGACCAACGAGCTTGCCTGGCGGATAGGCGCTTAGCCTCCCCAATATAGGACAAGTTCTTGTGGTCCGTTAGAATCGTAACAGGATGTAAGGTCCCTTCTAATAAATGTCTCCACTCCTTTAGAGCCATAATGACCGCTAACAGTTCCCTGTCACCGATGTCATATCTGCTTTCAGGGCCAGATAGTTTCTTAGAGAAAAAAACACAAGGGTGTAACGGTTTGTCCACCCCTAACCTTTGTGACAGAACAGCACCTACTCCCGTCTCAGAGGCATCGACCTCGAGTAGGAACGGCAGAGTCGTATCAGGATGGACTAAAATTGAGGCAGAAGCAAAAAGTTCCTTGAGAGTCTTGAAAGCAACAAGGGCCTTAGTAGACCAGGTCTTAGTATCAGCCCCTTGTTTGGTCATATTGGTAATAGGCGCAATAATAGAAGAGTAACCCTTAATAAAGCGCCTATAATAATTAGAGAAACCAATAAACCTCTGAATCGCCTTGAGTCCCTTAGGCAATGGCCAATCTAAAATAGATTGGAGTTTGTCAGGATCCATCTTAAAGCCTTCCCCAGAAATCACGTAACCAAGAAAGTCTATCTGAGACTGGTCAAAACTGCATTTCTCCAATTTACAGTATAAGCCATGTTGCAGAAGTTTGTGCAATACCTTTCTGACTTGTCTGTGGTGGGTCTCAATGTCCCTAGAGTGTATAAGTTATGTCATCCAGGTATACAATAACACAATCATGTTGAAACTCCCTAAGAACTTCATTAATCAAATCCTGAAATACTGCCGGGGCATTACAAAGACCAAATGGCATAACCGTGTATTCATAGTGACCATAACGGGTATTTAACGCTGTCATCCACTCGTGTCCATGCTGGATTCTCACCAAGTTATACGCCCCTCTGAGATCTAACTTGGTGAAAATTTTAGAGCCCTTTAAACGATCAAACAGCTCGGTAATCAAAGGAATCGGATAGGCATTTCTGATGGTTATCTTATTCAAACCTCGGTAATCAATACAAGGTCTCAGAGTACCATCTTTCTTTTTAACAAAAAAAAAACCAGCCCCGGCGGGAGAAGAGGATCTCCTAATGAATCCTTTTTCTAGATTCTCACGAATATATTCCTCTAGAACTGAGTTCTCTTGAGTGGATAGAGGATATACATTGCCCCTCGGAGGCATAGTACCAGGTAGAAGCTTAATTTTACAATCAAATGACCTGTGTGGAGGAAAGGTATCAGCATTCTTCTTGTCGAATACTGCTTTTAAGTCCTGGTAGAGAAACGGTATCTGTCTCTCTGTAGACTGAGTGGAAGTACCTGGTGTGTTTATTACAGCCAATGGAGAAACCCTGCGTAAACACCACTCCTGGCAGCCCTGACCCCATGAGAGTATCTCCCCTAACTCCCAATCGATAATAGGGTTATGTCTTTTTAACCAAGGGTACCCCAGGACTATGGGGACAGAAGGGGACGAAATGAGCATAAGTGATAACTTTTCCTCGTGTAAGATACCAACAGTTAAGTTAACGGGTATGGTCTCACGGAAGATAACAGGCTCAAGTAAAGGTCTACCATCTATGGCCTCAACGGCCAAGGGTGTATCCCTTAACTGGGATGGGATAGTGTGTTTAGTAGCAAAGGCTTGGTCGATAAAATTCTCAGCAGCTCCGGAATCTATCAAAGCCATAGTCTTTAGTACTCCCTTCTCCCAAGTTAAAGAAACTGGTAGCAGAAGCCTGTGATCTTTATAATTATGAGTAGAGGACAAAATAGAAACACCCAAGGCCTGTCCTCTAGAGAAACTTAGGTGCGAGCGTTTCCCGAGCGATTAGGACAATTCAGGCGTAAGTGACCTCTGACTCCACAATACATGCATAATCCCTCTCTTCTCCTGTACTGTCTCTCTTCTTCTGAGAGGCGAGTATTGCCTATCTGCATAGGTTCAGGAAACAGTGAGGTAGTGGAATCAGGGCTTTGAAATGCGGGAGCTAATTTAAAGGAAGGTCTAAGGTTCCTCTCTCGAGTGTTTTGTCTCTCTCTTAAACGCTCATCAATACGAGAAATGAACGAAATTAAATCCTCCAAATTTTCAGGGAGTTCTCTAGTAGCAACCTCATCAAGGATTACGTCTGATAGCCCGTTCAAAAATACATCTATATAAGCCTGCTCATTCCACTTAACTTCTGACGCCAGAGACCTGAACTCTAGTGCATAATCCACAAGTGTTCGGTTCTCCTGTCTCAGACGCAACAGTAATCTGGCTGCATTGACCTTTCTACCAGGGGGGTCAAAATTTCTTCTAAAGGCAGCTACAAAGGCATTATAATTATATACTAACGGGTTATCGTTCTCCCATAGTGGGTTGGCCCATCTCAAAGCTTTCTCAATGAGTAAGGTGATAATAAATCCAACCTTTGCCCTATCTGTAGGATAGGAACGAGGTTGCAACTCAAAGTGGATACTAATCTGGTTTAAAAAACCACGACACTTCTCAGGTGAACCACCATAACGTACTGGTGGGGTAATGCGGGAGGAGGCACCTACAGTGGCTACCTCTAGGCCAGAACTTACAGGAGAGATAGAAGTAGTACGTGTCTCCTCTGGTGGATTATTGGCACGAGATAATAACGCCTGTAGCGCTAGGGCCATTTGATCCATTCTGTGTTCCATGGCTTCGAACCTAGGATCAGAGGGGCCAAGCTGACTGTTTGTACTTGCAGGATCCATTGGCCCTGTCGTAATGTCAGGATCGGGACAGGGATCCAACACGCAGAGTACAAACAGGTACAGGATACGTATACCGGACCTTAGAATGGCCGGACTAACGTACGGAGAATATAGAGAATGGTCAGAGACAAGCCGAGGTCGAGGGAACGAGAGGACAGGTAAGCGAGGAACAAGCCGGGTCAAGGATAACAGAGGTAAACAGAGTAAGTCAAACAAGCCGGGTCGGAACCAAAGGGATAACTGAAAATACCAGAGCACTGTGTGACTAGGCAGGCTAGAACCACGACAGGGCAATGATCAAATGAGAGAAGCACTGTTAAATACCCTGGCTCAGAAGGGTAGACACGCCTCCGACGAGTCCTGATTAGTCTCCACACAATTGAGTGACAGGTCGTTCCGGGTTGGCGTTGGCCGGCGTTTATGTGACCGGGTGGACCGCGAGGAACAGGGGAAACAGACCGTCCGGATGGATAGACGTCTAAGTCTCTACCTCTCCCAGAGGTAGAGACTTCAGGTACCCTGACATTTACAGAGAGGGTAGTGTATGCAGGGAATATAGAAACATAGAAACATAGAATGTGATGGCAGATAAGAACCATTTGGCCCATCTAGTCTGCCCAATTTTCTAAATACTTTCATTAGTCCCTGGCCTTATCTTATAGTTAGGATAGCCTTATGCCTATCCCATGCATGCTTAAACTCCTTTACTGTGTTAACTGCTACCACTTCAACTGGAAGGCTATTCCATGCATCCACTACCCTCTCAGTAAAGTAATACTTCCTGATATTATTTTTAAACCTTTGTCCCTCTAATTTAAGACTATGTCCTCTTGTTGTGGTAGTTTTTCTTCTTTTAAATATAGTCTCCTCCTTTACTGTGTTGATTCCCTTTATGTATTTAAATGTTTCTATCATATCCCCCCTGTCTCATCTTTCCTCCAAGCTACACATGTTAAGATCCTTTAACCTTTCCTGGTAAGTTTTATCCTGCAATCCATGAACCAGTTTAGTAGCCCTTCTCTGAACTCTCTCTAAGGTATCAATATCCTTCTGAAGATACGGTCTCCAGTACTGCGTACAATACTCCAAGTGAGGTCTCACCAGTGCTCTGTACAATGGCATGAGCACTTCCCTCTTTCTACTGCTAATACCTCTCCCCATACAACCAAGCATTCTGCTAGCATTTCCTGCTGCTCTATTACATTGTCTGCCTACCTTTAAGTCATCAGAAATAATCACCCCTAAATCCCTTTCCTCAGATGTTGAGGTTAGGACTCTATCAAATATTCTGTACTCTGCCCTTGTGTTTTTACGTCCAAGATGCATTATCTTGCACTTATCCACATTAAATGTCAGTTGCCACAACTCTGACCATTTTTCTAGTTTGCCTAAATCATTAGCCATTTGGCTTATCCCTCCTGGAACATCAACCCTGTTACATATCTTAGTATCATCAGCAAAAATACATACCTTACCACCAAGACCTTCTTCAATATCACTAATAAAAATATTAAAGAGAATGGGTCCAAGTACAGGTCCCTGAGGTACCCCACTGGTGACAAGCCCAAGCTTCGAATATACTCCATTGACTACAACCCTTTGTTGCCTGCCACTGCCTCACCCATTCAACAATATTGGAATCCAAACTTAAAGATTGCAGTTTATTGATAGGCCTTCTATGTGCAACAGTGTCAAAAGCCTTACTGAAATCTAGGTAAGCAATGTCTACTGCACCACCCTGATCTATAATTTTAGTTATCCAATCAAAAAAATCAATAAGATTAGTTTGGCATGATCTCCCTGAAGTAAACCCATGTTGTCTCTGATCTTGAAATCCATGTGTTTTTAGATGTTCAATCTATTCCTTTAACATGGTTTCCATCACTTTCCCCACTACTGAAGTAAGGCTTACTGGCCTATAGTTGCCCGACTCCTCCCTATTGCCTTTCTTGTGAATGGGCACAACATTCGCCAACTTCCAATCTTCTGGGACTACTCCTGTTATCAATGATTGGTTAAATAAATCTTAATGGTTTTGCTAGTACACCACTAAGCTCTTTTAATAGCTTTGGGTGTATTCCATCAGGTCCCATTGACTTATTTGTCTTTACTTTTGACAGTTGAAATAGAACCTCTTCCTCTGTAAACTCACGTGTAATAAATAACTAATTTATCCTTTTTCTTAACTGAGGTCCCTCTCCTTCATTTTCATCTGTAAATACCGAACAAAAATATTCATTGAGGCAGTCAGCTAGACCTTTATCCTCTTCTACATACCTTCCTTCTTTTGTTTTTCATCTAACTAATCCTTGTTTTACTTTTCTGTTCTCATTTATGTATCGAAAAAAAGGTTTTGCCCCCCTTTTTTACTGACTATGCTATTTTCTCTTCTGTGTGTGATTTCGAAGCTCTTATAACTTGCTTAGCCTCTTTCTGCCTAATCTTATAGATCATTCTGTCTTCCTCACTCTGGTTTTTTTTATAATTAGTAAATGCTAACTTTTTTCTTTTTTACTATTTTGGCCACATCTGCGGAGTACCACAGTGGTTTCTTGAATTTTCTGCTTTTACTGACAAGCCTAATGCAATTTTCTGTTGCCTTCAGTAGTGCAACTTTTAAATAATCCCATTTCTCTTGGACGCTATTTAAATTGCTCCAGTCTGATAATGACTCCTTTACACATATTCTAATTTTAGAAAAGTCTGTTTTTCTAAAGTCTAAAACTTTTGGTTTTGTGTGGTGTGACTCAGTCACTGTTCTTATATTAAACCACACTGATTGATGATCACTGGATCCTAAACTTTCACCTACAGTAATATCGGATACCAAATCTCTAAATTTGTTAACACTAAATCTAGTATGGCCTCTTTACGAGTTGGCTCCTCAACGACTTGTTTTAGAGACAATCCCAGTAGGGAGTTTAGAATATGTGTGCTCCTGGCACAAGCAGCTATTTTTGTTTTCCAATTCACATCAGGAAGATTAAAGTCACCCATGATGATAACTTCCCCCTTCATTGTCATTTTAGCTATTTCCTCAACTAGTAGATTATCTAACTCTTCAATTTGTCCTGGGGGCCTATAAATCACACCTACACGAATTACTGTGTGATTACCAAATTCTAACGTAACCCAAACGGACTCTATGTTCACCTCACTAACTTTTACTAGGCTAGATTTTATGCTATCCTTCACATACAGGGCCACCCCTCCCCCTTTCCTGCCTTCCCTGTCTTTTCTATATAAAGAGTACCCTGGTATTGCTATGTCCCAGTAATTTTTCTCATTATACCATGTCTCAGTAACAGCGACTAAATCTACACTATCCGTTGCCATTATTGCCACAAGTTCATGGATCTTATTCCCTAAACTGCGAGCATTTGTAGACATGACTCTAAGCTAATCATTTTTTAACACACTTGCTACAGGCACCTTCTTTCCTTGTTTTGGGGACAATTGGATTGATGTTTTATCACCCTTTTGCCCCCCCCCCTCCTAGTTTAAATACATCATAGCAAAACCTCTGAACTGCTCACTGAGAACATTTCATCCCTTTTGAGAAACCATCTTTTTTGTACAGTTTATTTCCATTCCAAACAGAGCTACCATGAGAAATAAAGCCAAATCCTTGCTCCCAAGCAGAAAGCGCAAGTTCAGTATCAATACTATAAAGCAAAGACCACAACAGGGCATGAAGGAACAGGAAAGGTAAGTATAAATACCCTAGGTTTAATTCTGATTGGATAACTTCCAATCAGAATTAACAATCACACGTGGGAGATATCTAAGCCTCCCACTGTGATTGTGGTACTGTTACTTTAACGCCGGGTCACTCACGTGACCCCGGCTTTTGCATAAATTACCGACCTTCCAGCGTGCAGCGTTATACATGCTGCCGCTGGGAGGCATGGAGGATGCGAGCGGCATGCGGCGGAGAGGAGACGCCGCTCGCCGACAGGTAGGAGGAGGAGAGACCGCAGGCGGCGATGGACTGAGGGTGAGTGCTGCAAGTTGCGTGCAGCCTCCCCTCCTAGCCGCCCGCTGACATAACCCCCCCTCCGAGGACCGCCCGGAGGGCGGGAAGCCGAAGGCTTCAAAGGAAACCGCGCATGAAAGGAGCGGATCAAAGAGGGCGCGTTCAAGTCAAAGGCAGAAACCCAGGACCGCTCCTCAGGGCTGTAACCCTTCCAATCAACCAGATACTGCAAGCGACCCCGAGAAAAACGAGAATCAAGCAGGGCAGCCACTTCGTACACGTCACTAGAGACAGCGCGGAGGGAATCCGGACGCCTGAGAGGACCAGAGAATCGATTACAGAGCAGGGGCTTCAAAAGGGAGGTGTGAAAAGTGTTAGGTATACGCATGGAAGGAGGCAAGGCCAGGGAGTAGGACACAGGATTGACCCTACGCAATACCTTGTAGGGGCCAAGGAACCTGGGCGCAAATTTCATCGAGGGGACCCTGAGGCGGAGATTCTTAGAGGACAACCAAACCCTATCACCCGGCACATAAGAAGGAGCAGCACCTCTATGACGATCAGCAAATCTCTTCTGAGTAACAGCCACACGAGAAAGAGTAGCATGGACCTGATCCCACATCTTCCGTAAGGAGGTGAGGTGCTCGTCGAAAGCGGGTATTCCCTTGTCGGAAAATACGCCGGGAAGGACAGAGGGTTGGAACCCATAAGCAACCAAAAAAGGACTGAAGCCAGTGGACGAGTGAGTCACAGTGTTCCTGGCGAATTCAGCCCAGGGAAGGAGGTGAGACCAGTTGTCCTGGTGTGCATTCGTGAAGCAGCGTAAATATAACTCCACAGATTGGTTCGCCCGTTCGGCAGCTCCATTAGATTGTGGATGATAGGAGGAAGTAAATGACAAGGAAATCCCCATCTCAGCACAAAAGCCCCTCCAAAACCGAGAGACAAATTGAGGACCCCTGTCGGATACGATATCCTGAGGTATACCATGCAAGCGTAAATACCCGAGCCAACTGAACCGCAGAAGGTAGTTTAGTAAGTGGAATAAAGTGTGCCATCTTAGAGAACCTATCAGTCACAGTCAAAATTACTGTCATTCCATCGGATGAAGGAAGATCCACAATAAAGTCCATGGATAAGTGGGTCCATGGTTTCTTGGGTACGGATAGAGGCATTAGGAGTCCCGGGGGTTTAACAGTAGGGGACTTAAGGACTTAAGGACCATCTGGCTTGACGAGAGGACAACCTTTTAGCATCAGCTATATAGGAGAGATTCTTATGATCATTTATAATCAGGATTTCATGTCTGGCTCCTTCTAATAAGTACCTCCACTCTTTAAAAGCCATCACAATAGCTAATAGTTCCCTGTTCCCGACGTCGTAATTCTTTTCCGAATCAGATAGTTTTTTAGAAAAGTAACAACAGGGATGGAGGGGTTCGTTATAGGATAGTCTTTGTGATAATACAGCTCCCACACCTGATTCTGAAGCGTCTACTTCCATTACAAAGGGAAGGGAAGGATCAGGATGGTGTAGCACAGGGGCAGTGGCAAATGCCTTTTTGAGAGTCTCAAAGGCTTTAATGGCTTCAGGAGTCCAAACCCTGGGGTGCAAACCCTTTTTAGTCAGTTTAGTGATAGGAGAAATGACTGATGAAAAGTTTTTAATAAACCTGCAATAATAATTGGCAAAGCCTATAAATCGCTGTATTGCCTTAAGGCCTTGAGGAAGAGGCCAAGACAACATGGCTTCTAATTTTGAAGGATCCATGCTGAACCCTTGTTCAGAAATGATGTACCCTAGGAATTGTACTGATTTTTGGTCAAATAAACATTTCTCCAATTTACAATAAAGACCGTTTTGTAGCAATTTCTTAAGTACCTTCCTCACATGGGCATGATGAGACTCCAAATCAGGAGAAAATACAAGTATATCATCGGCACAGACAAGCAGTAAATCTCTAAGGACGTCATTTATGAGGTCCTGAAAGACAGCAGGAGCATTACACAGTCCAAAAGGCATAACTAGATACTCGTAATGCCCGCTGCGTGTATTGAACGCTGTCTTCCATTCATCGTTTTCTTTTATACGAACCAAGTTATAAGCCCCCCGGAGGTCTAGTTTGGTAAAATATCTAGAACCTTTGACACGGTCAAACAACTCAGTAATGAGAGGGATAGGATAAGCATTTTTGACTGTTATATTATTCAAGCCCCTATAGTCTATACAAGGCCTTAAATCGCCCTCTTTCTTGGCAACAAAAAAGAAACCAGCACCAGCCGGAGAGGAGGACCTTCTGATAAAACCTTTGCGTAAGGATTCCTGTATGTACTCCTCCATGACCTGGTTTTCTTTCTCAGAAAGCGGGTAGACCTTGCCCCTAGGAGGCATCGTTCCAGGTAACAATTTTATGGCACAATCATAATCCCGGTGTGGGGGTAGTTTATCAGCTTCCCTTTTTTCAAAGACCAATGCGAGGTCTGCATACACAGGAGGGACAGAAACAGAAAGAGGTTTAGCTGTAGGCACATTAAGTAAACAAACGGGACGTAAACGGGCCATACAGTCTTGTTGACAGGATTCCCCCCAGGAGGGTATATCTAAACAACTCCAATCAAGTACCGGGTTATGCTTAACTAACCAGGGGAAGCCCAGTATGATGGAAGCTGTAGGGGAGTCAATTATTTGGAAGGTTATCCTTTCTTTGTGTAAGGCACCCACGGCCATAACCATTTCTTGGGTCTCATGGGACCACCAGAAGTGGTCTACCATCTATGGCCTCAACGGCCAAGGGTGTGGCCTTTTGGATCAGATTCAAGGCTGCGGTTTTAGCAAAGTTCTCATCGATAAAGTTATCTGCAGCACCTGAATCGATCAAGGCCTTAGTTGTTACAGTGTTTTGATTGACCAAAAGAGTAACCGTAATGAATGGTCTGGAGATGGACACATGACGGGAAAAAACCATAACACCCGAGGCCGACCCCTCTCTAGGCCTTAGGTGCTGTAGTTTCCCTGCAAACTAGGACAGTTTCTTAGTAGATGCCCCCTCTTTCCACAATAAAGGCACAAGCCCTCCCTTCTGCGGTACGTTCTTTCAGCTTCAGATAAGCCTACAGCACCTAATTGCATGGGTTCGGGAGGTGGTTCGGGAGGTAATGCTAGTAGTGCAGTACTGGGTAAAGCAGGTAACCCCTGTGTATTCATCCTTCTTTGACTACGCCTCTCTCTTATACAGTTATCAATTAGAATGATATAATCTATTACATCATCCAGAAGAACAGGCAATTCCCTGGATGCTATTTCGTCTAATATGTAAGCGGCCAAACCCTCCTGAAAAGCTGTTACGAGAGAGTCGTTATTCCAAACCACTTCAGCTGCCAGAGTGCGGAATTCAATGGTATAATCTGCTACTGATCTATTGCCCTGTTGGATCCTAAGCAGAGCTTTGCCAGCAGAAGCAACCCGGCCGGGCTGATCAAATGTACGTTTAAAAGCTGTTAGAAAGTCTGCAAAGGACATTGGGGACGTATTCTCCCACATGGGGTTGGCCCATGCTAGAGCTTTCCCGTACAAATGGTTGATCAGAAAAGCAATTTTGGTTCTGTCAGTGGGGTAGGAACGCGGAATCATCACCAAATGAATATCAATTTGGTTGAGGAAACCACGGCACAATGCTGGATCCCCGCTATAGCGCTGAGGTGGCGTCATGTGAACCACGTGAGCAGGAGTGGGTACTGGATCAGAACTGGGAAATAGGCCTTTTGTGTACATCGAAAAAGTCTTAGATATTTGAGTTGAGCTCATAAAAAATGGGGGCAAAAACAAGTGTTGCGTTTATAATTTTGTTCAGTGTATATAGACAACTGAGCATTTTTGCAGTGCAACACAGTAAAATCGTAAAAATGATAAAACCTGATTTTTGTTATAATACGAGCAAGAAAAAATAATAATGCTGTTATAAAAGCATCAGTTATTGGGAAATGTGACATGGCAGTAGCATGGGTAAGTATAAGGCATCAGGTTAGAAAAACACTTACATGTGAGAAAATAACCAGATATTCAATTAGTATCAGACACGGAGTAATTGAATTGTTACACTAACATCCCAAGTATATAGATTTCAACAGACACAAAAGAAAAGGAAATGAAGGCAACATTAATAATGCATATACATTTATGTTGCTGCATTGGCTGCTTTCTGGATTCAACTGCAATCTTAAATTGTAAAAGAAAAGTAAAGGGGGGTGGGGCATGAGACTCAAGATGGCCAGACGTGTTTCTTATAGCTCTATCTCTCCTAGCTTAAACTATGGCTAAATCACCTTTAAGTGACGCAGAAATCATGCTGTCTCAGCTGCAGTCCAACATAATTCTTGCCTGCACCGTTATATGCCTGATTGTTTTACTGTGATGAGCTCTTTGGCTTTGCTCTGCGGCATTGCGGCCTAGTGAGCCCAGCGACCGGGGGAAGCGGACTGACCTCGAGAGCACAACTTGCTGAAGCCTTTTTTCTGCCCCACTCTGGACAGGTGGGGGATATCCCGGTCCCCACTGCAACACCAACCTACTCACAGCCATAAGACCTAACAAGGCCCACAAAGCTGACTCCCTGTTGCTTGTGCTCCAAGATGGCCACTGAAGCAAAGCCTGCAGCTAAGGAACCACTCACAACAAGGGCCTCATATGACAAACATTTTGCCCAAATCTTTGAGAGAATATGGTCGCAATTCTGGAAAATAATTTGCTATTGGGCAAAGACACCTACCACAACAGGTGAGGCTCAGACTGGCCTTTCAAGAAGCTGTAAAGAACCACGGCCTGCTATGAGACAAGGCGGAAGTGGAGAAAGGTGTTGAGAAAGTCATATGCTTGCTGAAAGCCCAGTTCCACAAATGTTTGATACTCTCCAAAAAATGACACTCACTATGAAAGTCAGCAGAGAGTATTACGAGCTCAGGTCCTGATCGCATTCAACGAACTGACCTGTGAGACTATTGTGCTGAACTGTGAAAGAGTCTGGGGGGGGGGGGGGGGCTGATCTGTAAGACTCAAATTATTCATCACTCTGGAGAAAATCTTACTGTACATAATGTATGTAATGGGCATAGGCTGAGATACTATTTCTCCTACATAACGGAGAAATCTATCTACCTCTCCATTATTAGCCTATAACTTTTTAGCGGGCAGATATTTTACCTTGTTATATATTGTGCTAAATATTACTACCACTACAAGATCTGCCATTTACTCAGGACTTATATTCTAGTCAGCTTGACAAATATCTGCAGAAGGTCTTAAACTTAGCCTTAGTGTTTTGTGTTGGAGTTAGGTGTCTTCCAAGTGGGCAGTTACTAAATTACACACTCATTGTGTTAATGTACAAAGGTTTCCTTCTTTGAATTGTTATTTAATACAGTTAAAGGAACAGCACACATACAAACAAAAATACAGCTTTACATTTAACAAGGCTACATAAAATTACCTATCTTAGCAAATAAGTATGGGGATTCATTTCCACCATATGGATATATTGTGTTAGGCCCATCACTGCGCCACAGTGCCCCGATATCAGTGGGTCCTACACGCATTTTAACACAGGAGATTTACATGCTAGTTTGCAATATTTTCTTAAAGTATAAACTGCTTCTAGAGACTCATTTTAAGCTTTCCATTGGTCACCTCCAAAGGGCACCCATAGTAGATGGGTGGGGTGCTCAGTCCAACCAATAGAAATCTGGTCTGGATTCCAAATCTACACAGCAAAAAAATGGGAATTGGGGGCACACCCAGCACATGCATTGTCCCCCTGAAATAGGTTGGCAGCATCCCGCTCAAAAACCCTATGGCGAATCGGAATCCCGCGAACACCCAAAACGAATGTAGGAACCCTCCTGTTCAGTTTCTGATGGAAGCACTCTATGGCACTCTGATTCCAAGTGCGCTGTTAGAAATTATGGGTGATAACCTCGGACCAAACCAGGCGTACATCTGGGAATAAAACTAGAATGCGTGCCATGTACAGTTTAACGGCCGACACTAAATCCCATATGGGCACCGAACCCAGGTCATTCCCCACCCAGATAGATGAACCCCCAGGAGGCAGGATTGCAGAACCAGATCGGGGAGGAGCCGCACCCACTTCATGCCTCTGGTGCCAAACCACTGAACCTCTGCTTCAGAAGGCGTAAGACCCAACCGCTCGCCTCCAGGCCGGACCGCCGCACGGCTCCTGGCCCAATAGACATAGGAGTGTCCCATGATCCATATTCTGGGGGTAGCCGGACCTGCGGAGAGAAATCAACTCTGGAGACCGGCAGGGCGAACATAAGAAACATATCGTCTCAAAATTCTCTGAACTACCTGCGCCGCCATACCAAGCCTAGAGGTCTGTAGCAGCCGTTATACGGTATGAAATAGACGGGCCTCAAACACGGAATGGCAAACCTTAGGTAATGATTCACACAAACTAGCCAAGAGAGCGCCTGAGACAGGACGCCTTGAGGGAGGACCCTCCCCGCCTTAAACCCTTAAGGGCCTGGCAAACCATAAATGCCTTGGTAGCATCCTCCCATCCTTGTAACTTGAACAGGAAGCTGAGCCCTGCAAAGTGCGAAGAGGGAGACAACCCCGCAGACCCCCATGCCCCTAAGAGACGTAACAAACCCTGTAGGGGAACGGACAAATCCTGGAAACCCCCATGGGAACCCTCCCACCCGTCCCATTCACTCCACAACTTACTGCAGCGGGACCACGTGGCTGCAGAGACAGACCCATGGACCAGCTCCATCAGTCTGCCAGTCCAAGCGACCACATTTCCACAGGCACGGGATGCCCTCCAATTCGGCGCCGGCCAGCATTCCCATGCCAGAAGCCCAGGCAGGCCGTGAAGCAGGGGGTGTAGGCCTGTTTGCTGGCCTGAATCCCAAGTGGCACTGAGGTAAGACCACCCCCCAACAAACTCACACACCACATAATCCCACCCACACATTCATACACAACCAATCACATGCATCCATCCCCATACTCATACATGTGCCCTTGTCCCCTTAGCTGTGCTATCTCCCCTACACCAAGGTTGGATGAAACTGGCAGTTATAATGAAGTGTGCATTCGGGTTTATCAAGGGAGTCGGTGTCTGGTTTGACATAAAACTCGAGGATAGTGCCCAGAGACTCTAGGTAAAGTAACCATTTCACCACGTTGTATTAGTTACTTTGCTTATAGCACCTATTACATTTGCCTCCAGTTCTATTCATGCGATTCAGTGTTTTAATGCCTTTTCTGGTTTTGTTAAATTTTTCCTTCTAAATACTATGTTTCACATAATATATAATATTTGGCATGGCCCCCTTGTTTGAGTTACCTATGTCCCGGTTTTCAAAATTTACTGCATATAAGATTCCCCCTTGCCAATGACGGTGGACCCACCCGATCGAACAATGGGATAGGACAGATTAGACCTATGTAGGGTCACACCGCCACAGCCTTACGACCTGACGACTTGGGACACAACTTGGGACACAGGAAGATCCAACAAGACCGCCACAAGAGTAGGACAGCATGCAGACTGTAGCAGCACTTAGAACCCACGGGGCCTGAGCCAAGGTGGCGGAGACCCTCCTTCCAACCCCCATTTTGATTTCCCTCTTCTCTCTCTCTCTTTCACTCTTCCACCCCACCCCTCCCCATCCCCCTCATCCCTCCACTATTACATGCACACCCCTTTCACCTATCTTTTTAATTAAATAGTAGCCACAACACCGGACAGTAATGCATATCTGACCAAACCTGACAGACACTACAATGAGAAAATATCCTCATTTAATAGCTTAAAAGCAAGGAAGCTGTAATTTCTCCTTCCCGAACAACTTGCTCAATTGGAAACTTAGCAATGGAACGTAGCATATTGAATTGCCATGTGATATAGTTATAGCCTCTCGACCTGACACCTCCTTGATACAGAGACTTACCCGAACAATGTAATCCATCCCACTAAACCGTCTCCAAAAGATACTGCAACCCTGACTGCACGAGGTATCCAGATAGTTATAGTCAGGGCCGGCCTTAGGGGTGTGCGAGCTGTGCGGTCGCACAGGGCGCCATGGCAACAGGGGCGCCCTGGCAGCCGACACAATTCAATGTCTGCAGCTTTCATGGGCTGGCTGGGGAGATCAGATCTCCCCAGCCAGCCCACAGAATTTAACTAAGCAGTACTTACTGCATGGTAAGCAGGCAGGCAGCAGGGACCCACACTCACTCATTCAATGCTGACCGAGCAGCACTTCCACTCCCTGTACTCAGTGTGACACCTTAGCCCCGCCCCCTCCTCACACAGAACAAGCAGTGTGGGAAGCAGGGAGAAGTCTGCTGTGAAGGCAGGGACAGACAGCAGGCACAGCATGGTAAGACCAAAGGGACAGGAGGTGGAGTAAGATAGAAAAATGGACAAGTGGGGTTAGAAGGATAAACCTTTCTAGGAGTGTGGGAGAGAAAAAAAAGAGGTTTGGTAGAGGGAGAGAGGTGAAGTTTATGGAAGAGGGAGAAGCCTAATATGGGGTAGTTTGTGAAATATTCTTGTATGTGAAGGACTCAAGTCAATGTGTATACTGTCAGTAAATGTCCAGGTTAATGTAGTGTGTGTGAATTTTTTTTATTTTTTTTTTAATGGGCAGATGCTCAATGCACATATCTGCTTTTACAAAAGAACTACATATTGCAAGTCTAAGGTGTTTTGAACAAGAACTTACAAACTAGCACCAGCACCTACATTGCCCTGCTTTGGTAAGTGTCCCAAAGCAGGGTAAATCAATCTAGATCTGCAGCTTTTGCAAACAGATTTCACACATCCACAAAGAAAACATGCACAAAGAATTGCATGTACATATTTTCCTTTGGGGGTACATCTACTAAATTGTTAGAAACAATAAACGGCCAGTTCCTTTAATGGGACACTATAGTCAGCAGAACAACTACAGCTTTAATGTAGTTGTTCTGGTTAGTATAATCATTTACTTCAGGCATTTTCATGCAAACACTGCCATTTACATTGCCCCCTAGGGACACCTCCAAGTGGCCACTGGAGGTGCTTCCTGGGGCAGTGCTGCACAGTAGGCAGCATTGCCGTTTAGTGTCTCCATGCTCTGCATGGAGACGCTGACATTTTCTAATAGAGATGCATTGAGTCAATGCATCTCTATGAGGAGGTACAGATTGGCCAAAACGGCGTTTGGCCCCACCTCTTTGCCAACTTTAGCCAATCCAGTGCTTTCCCTGGGAAAGTTGCAAATTTGCACTATTCTAAAAACTTTTTATGACCAGGAAGGGGCGCGGTGAAGATTTTTCGCACAGGGCGCCTAAAGCCCTAAGGCCGGCACTGGTTATAGTACACTGTATATCCTATTATGACAGTATATCTGAAATACCTGCCTTGTCGTGTGCTACTATAAAATTTTAAAATAAACATTGTCAAAAAAAAAACCATAAACCTTCCAAATGATTAAAAACTTTCAAAATGATTCCTCTACAAAAATCCCCAATATACTTCCACGGTAAAGATGGGTTGTTTGCCCATGCCATCCGAATTTTTTACTAATTGCCTGGGGATTTTTGTTGTCTCTGCTGTGTCCACTCCAATTTATGCTTCAGGCTAAGTGCCATCCTCTTCATTGAATTGCTAAGATATACTTTAAAAGTTACTTCTGTAGATAAATAATTTGGAACGTTTATCTAACAGTATTGAATCATATGAAAAGCTTATTAAATCAAGGCCTTAGTAGCCCAACATCTGTTTTCTAATCAACGAAGAGTGTGTAAGGAGGGTTAGGGTAACAGTACCAAGCAGGGTCTGTCACATAGCCCCTTTCCATATCATAACCTTGTGCTTTGAAATCCCTAGTGCCACTGCAAACATATGAAAGTTTCATGGGATTCCCAGTCCCCTGTTCCTTTATCATCCAATTCTGTGTTCAGTCGGGTTTATGGTTCACAAACAAAATAAAATGTCAGTTTACATTATAGTATTTTATTGTAAAGAGGGTCCAAAGCTGTGGTTGAAAAATGCTTTAGGCCTGTAACTGCATCTCAGGTTAAATCCATGATAGAATTATAAACGACAAAGACGATGGCATATGGCCAGATGGAAAAGGACCAGCATACACTATATGTTTTCTTTTTGACTTTTTTTATGTATATAAAATGCTTACCTCATAGGTAGTGCATTCTCAATAAAGAGCACAAAGTTTAGATTATTGCATTTTGCGGTAATGAAACTGTTTTTTGATGTCTGTCAAGTTAATTCAGTTCTAAGATTTGATCTGCTTTCATTTATGCAACCACTATCGTATTACGTCTCTATAAAGCAACTAAAAGCATATCATTAAAAAGTAGAACTGCCGCATAATACACATTGTAAAAAAAGACAAGAGCAACTTAGTAGCTAGAAACCCCTCTCTACAATACACTACTATACCAAAGGGATGTGCTCTTAGTATTTAATGTATTAATGAATACAAAATTATCTATCTATCCATCTATACATGAGATTTCTGTCTTACCCTAACTTTATGTTATGTTACTTATTTATTTTTTAACAAAAAACTTGCTAGTCAATGGATTTAAACATATATCTAAATGTTGGGCAGGGCTTTGCATTGGTCAGTAATTGCCGCTTGATTTACTTGCTCCAAGCCCGGCACCCAGAAAAAGCACAATTGGCAGCACAGAACCATAACATGGGACGGTCTAGATGTCAGATGGAATCCTCTACCACCCCCAGAACACAAAGCAAGCCCTATTCCTCTTCCAGCTGCAGCTAACTGCGGACCTCTGTGGCTTTACTGTCGGAGGCCAAACCTGACAAAATAGTGCACACCTCACCAGGCTCCTCAGAGTCAGGCTGCAGTCCAACTACCTCGCCTCCTAGGATAGAGGAAAATGCCCCTCTGGACTGATATACCCTTTTTGAATCAATCCCTAAATGGGAGTACATCCACAGCCTAATGGAGGACATGAAGCAGACCTTCCAGTTTGAATTAGCCAAATTTCGGCATCTCTCTCCTCCCTCGAGGGTCGTCTGTAGTCCCTGCAGGCCTCACAAGTGGAAGCCACTAATGCTATCACTCGGGTGAAAATCACCCAAACACAGCACTCCAAACGCCTTACAGATAACAACTTGAGTACATGAGCAGAGGAGAAATTATATCAAAATAAGAGTCCCTGAGGAGATGGAAAGTCGCGAGGACCTCAGACACACTCTAACTGCCCTGCTGACACCCAGGTCCCTATGGACCATACACACCTATGGCTTATGGCTTATGCTGCACTGAGAGACGTTTTCTATTATATTAAACAGAGGTAGAGTCCTCCGATAGCTGTGGGCCTTGAATGTCTCTGTGGCCTTCTTCTAGGAAACTTGCTTTTATTCTCCTAGAGTTACTCAGACCGATGATTATTCCAGGTATATTTTCCAACAACCTACACAACCATTCCTGTGGAGTTGTGATACCGTTCTCTGTCTCGACCCCCGTCATTCCTGTCTCAGAGGGCCGATATCTATTTGTTATGAGAAATGTTAATGACTCCCTTTTCACCTTCACTATATGCATTTACCTAATAGAAACCAGAAGTATTTTTGTCCTCTGATCCTCTGATGCTCCTCTGATGCTGCGCTTCTTAGAGTCCTTTCAGGAGGAGACTTTGGTTATTGGTGTCAAATTTAATCTTCCCCTAGATCTGAGGATGGACATATCTCATCTCCTTTTCACCTTCTTTGAAGTGTCCGTTGCCTACTACAAAAACAACAACTCATGGACTGCTGGAGGATGATGAACCCTACGACCAAGAATGTAACTTTTCTCTTTCCCACACAACACTTACGCCCGCATAGAATATTTATTTTTATCCCACCACCATTTATCTTCTATGTTCTGATAGTATTGGATAGATGACATGATCAGGCCACACACCAGTGATAATGATCGTTGCTTCCCCTCTTTCCAGACAAAGGCTTTTAATTGGTGACTGAATTAATGTCTGTAACTTACTAGTTACTGACATAAAGGCCACCTTACTTATTTTTCCAGGAAAATGTACCACCTAACTTACCTTGCCCAGTAATTTGTGAGGCTCACAAATATGTGATTGTGGACACTTTATGTAACTTAACTCTACCCACACATAACAACATATTTTGAGGGTCCTCTCTCTATCGAATCAAATAGCAGCTCTTTAAGCAGTGTACAAAAAGTACCTTAGCTGATGCAAATTTTCTGCAATTGACTTCCCTACATTTGGAAATAATTTCTCACTTATATCTCTGGGTTACACTGACTCCTAATTTGGTTTGTAAATCCTTTTATGAGTTTAGTAGCAAGAGTGCCAAAATGTTACCTAGAGAATGCAGGAACTGTAGGCAGAAAACAATTCAATCAGGTGGCTACACACAATCTTCTCCCACATTTATTGCTAAAGAGACTACTACACTTTCGTCTAAAATATCACCGTTAATGGATGCCTCAAGGCTAAACTCACCCCTAAAGTGGTGATGGTGAACTACCTGGCACAACATGTAACTGGTCCATATCCACAGAGGAGGCCTTATTATTTGAAGTCCCTATTACCATGGAAGAACTCTTGACTGCTCTGAAACATCTAAAACTGGAAAGAGCCCAGGACATGATGGTCTTATGCTAAAGGATTACAAAAGTTTCTATGATATCTTAGGCCCAAATCTTCTCAAGTAAATCCTTTTATGAGTTTAGTAGCAAGAGTGCCAAAATGTTACCTAGAGAATGCAGGAACTGTAGGCAGAAAACAATTCAATCAGGTGGCTACACACAATCTTCTCCCACATTTATTGCTAAAGAGACTACTACACTTTCGTCTAAAATATCACCGTTAATGGATGCCTCAAGGCTAAACTCACCCCTAAAGTGGTGATGGTGAACTACCTGGCACAACATGTAACTGGTCCATATCCACAGAGGAGGCCTTATTATTTGAAGTCCCTATTACCATGGAAGAACTCTTGACTGCTCTGAAACATCTAAAACTGGAAAGAGCCCAGGACATGATGGTCTTATGCTAAAGGATTACAAAAGTTTCTATGATATCTTAGGCCCAAATCTTCTCAAGTATTTGAGTTCCATTCTAAAGGGCTCTTATCTGCCACCCCAAATGATTTGTACCCCCATATTGCTGGCATTCCAAGGCCCAGTCCTCTACACTAGCTACAGGCCCATCTTGTTGTTGAACATAGATTTGAAATTGTTGGGGAAGATATTAGCTATGTGGCTCCATTCCTACATCCCGAGCTTGGTCCACCCAGACCAGATGGGATTGTGGGGGGACACAAGGCAAGAGACAACACTACTAAGGTGTTGAACTTGATGCCACTTAGCTGAGTCCTTGTTTACAATATTCAAAGAATAAAACTGTATGTTCCAAGAAACAGTGTTTCATCTACTTGAAAATTAACAGAGTTTTTTAATTCAAGGATCTTGAATCCTAGACTGTCCTATAAAATCTAAACCTGAGTCCAGTGAAGTAACAATAGCTCATGAACATGTTGTCTTGTGTGTTTAGTCACGCTGCTTCTACACTTTAAAACTATTTGCCCCCAACCTACTGAGACCCCATCATTAGAAATGTGATTACTGATTACTGTATAGTATTCAGATAATTAAAATCAGTTTGTCATGGATTTACACCCATTGTTTTACTCCATCAATTAATTACTTATGTGTGCATGCATGTGTAGACATCTTGAGAAATTTACAACTTGAGATAAAAGTAAGAGAAATACCAGCAAAGGACAAGTTTGCAGACTTGGTTTAATTCCATAAAATACTGTATGAGATAATATCTCCCAAGTCCCAATTACATTAGACTGTGGTTTGACCTGAACATGTTTTTCAATAAAGCATTGTATATCTTACTCCCCAGGGTCCAAGTAGGATAAAGAAGAGTTTCCCCAATTTGTTAGCCTGTCACATGTTTTTAGCATATATAACGTTCTGGTTTCACAAACATTCCAAGCTATGTGCTACGTCACATGAATTTAAAGAGCAGTATTAAGCTAGCTAAATTAAAATTGCAGAAGAAAACTGGTGATAATTTCCCGTACAAATCTTCTACACACAGGGCTCATTTAAGAATAAATATATAATATATATAGCATGTTGCTACTAAACAATTATGAGACCTCCTTATATCAAAGAAAAAACAAAGTAAAATACTGTATTTTAGCTATCTGAGCTATCATGTTTCATATACTTGGTCTATTTGCTTCTACTCTTTTATGGCTCTCCTTCTCCCTCTCCTAGCACTGTTTCATCATTGTAAAGACAGATCTAGGTGCACTCAGAGGAACTGATTCTTTCCACAAGAGGGGATATCTGCCTGTGGTAGAGGACAGGACCTTACCCCAAAGAATGGAAAGTACCCCTAAATCTAGCGATATGACTAAGGCATAATCAGTGTCCTGGTTACAAAAAATCATATGTAGCAATATAAGAATTTTCAAAATCCCTAGGAATTATTAGATAAGGAAGGAGCTGTAAATTCCCCTTCAGACTTTGGACTTCATTTACAGGAACCCTATGGTCCAGAAAATAATCATTATTTCTGGACTGTAGGTTCCCTTATAACTTTGTGGTCACTGTGCACCCCATATTGACTCCTCCACTGCATCCTCCTTTGGTGATGTCACTATTCAAGCAGATATCACCTGCGGTCTCCTGTAATTTGTTGCTTCTCATAGGAAAGCATTGGATTGGAATTAGGCATGCGTGGCCAAATGCTGAACTCGACCCATCAAATTCTGTTATCAGAAGTATTTGAGTCCAGGTACAAGAGTCACTCGGCTCTGGAGGAGTAAGCACGTTTAGGGGCTGTTCGGAAGACAGTCACTAGAGTGGTATTTAAACTTGCAATGTAAAAACTGCAGTTTTTACTAAATGTTTTAAAACTACAGGGTAAAATGACAGGAAAGGAAGGAAGGGGGTTTCTCAAGAACTGCAATGTCTTACATTGCAGCACTAAGTGCAATAGGGACACTGCCCCCAGACCACTTCAATGAGCTAAAGTGGTCTGGGTGCCTCAAGTGTCCCTTTAAATTTTAAGTTATTTGTGTTTTTGAAAGTATTTTAATTTTTATCAATAAACATTTTTATGGGCACCGTGTGGTGATGCATGGACAACAGTTGATAAAGCTAAGTTTGTGTAATTTTAAAATATTTTAATTTGCATGTTATTTTTTCTTAAGGAAATCTTAGAAAAGTCATCACCATACCCCAGGGCCGGATTAAGAGCCCAGTGGGCCTGGTGCTGATAATTATGATGGGCCTAATTACAAAATCTTATTGACCAAAAACACTAAAACAGTCCTACCTCCTAAGCGTCATGTATCTGATGGAGAAGATGCTGTAGGGAAACTCATAGGATGCAACTATGAGAAAACACATACCCTTTGCTAATCTCATGCTTTCATCTTTCAAGTAAACCCATACCCCCAAACAGCAGTGTCCAGTAAAGCAGGAAGTCTATGGATGTGGTAAAATGGTGGGCTACTGACACAAATCACCTAACCAGAACGGCTGAAAGGGCGAACATACACAAAAAGGGGGAATGTCTGTGTCCCTATGTCTCCCAGTCCCTTAGTGTTTGTGTCCTCATGTCTCCCAGTGTCCCTATGTCACTAGGGGACATTGAGAGACATTGGGACACTGGGAGACATGGGGACACAGATACTAGGGAACACTGGGAGACCTGGGAAATCTGAGACTCTTGGGGACACTGGGTGACAGACACGAGGGGACACGGGGAGACATGGGGCACTGAGCCACTGTGATATATAGGGGACACTGGAGACTTGATAAAAACCTGGGTACAGGTCAAAATGTTGCGGTGTCCAATAAACCTGCTTAAAGCTATCACAGTGAGTGCCTGAGATTTTTTTCTTTTATACTAGGGGACACAGACACTACGGGCACAGAGACACTATGGGCACAGAGACACTACGGGCACAGAGACACTACGGGCACATAGAGACATGGGGCACTGAGACACTGACATAGGGGACACTGATACATAGGGGACATTGGAGACTTGATAAAGACCTGGGTACAGGTCGAAACGTTGCGGTGTCCAATAAACCTGCCTAAATCTATCACAGTGAGTGCCTGAGATTTTTTCTTTTATACTAGGGGACACTGAGACACTAGGAGACATGGGGACACAGAGACATTGGGAGACTAGGGGACTTTGGGAGTCTAGGGAACACTGAGACACTAGGGACACTGGCACACTACAGACACTGAGAGACACCAGGGACACATGGGGATACTGAGATACTAGGGACACTGGCTGGGAGACATGGGGACACTGCCATGTCTCCTATGTCTCAAAGTCGCCCAGTGTCCCCATGTCTCCCTGTGTCTCCATGCCTTTCAGTGTCCCCATGTCGCCCAGTGTCCCCTAGTGTTTGTATCCCCATGTCTCCCAGTGTCCCTTAGAGTCTGTGTCCTCATGTCTCCCAGTGTCCTGATGTCACTAGGACACTAGGGGACACTTAGAGACATGGGGACACTGGGAGACATGGGGCCACTGAGCCACTAGGGACAGTGGCTGGGAGACATGGGGACACAGACTAGGGGCCACTGGGAGACATGGGGCCACTGTGTCCCTAGTGTCTCAGGGTCATGGGCGTCTGAATGGGGGGGTAAAGAATACAGTGCAATACCAGTGCTGGCCAGTAGGTGGCGCTGTGAATTGAGAAAGGCAGAAAGCTACAGCTAATCCCTGCCTCTCTCTCATGACTGAAACCGCAGGGGAGCAGCACAAAGGCAGCCTACAGAGCAGGTAAGTGAGGGATGGGGGGGTGGGGGAGACCGCATAGAGGAAGGTAAAGTAGAAGGAGCAGAAAGGTTCTGCAAGGGGCAGGAGGGGTCAGCAAGGAATAGAAAGGGGCAGCAAGAAGCAATAAGGGGTCGAAAGGTTTTCATGGAGCAGGAGGGTAAAGTAGAAGGAGCAGCAAGGAGCAGGAGGGGTCAGCAAGGAGCAGGAGGGGTCAGCAAGGAGTAGAAAGGGTCTGCAAGAGGCAGGAGGGGTCAGCAAGGAATAGGAAGGGGATGCAGGAAGGGGTAGGGACAGTCTGCAAGGAGCAGGAGGGGTCACCAAGGAGTAGGAAGAGGCAGCAAGGAGTAGGAAGAGGCAGCAAGGAGTAGGAAGAGGCAGCATGGAGCAGGAAGGGGCAGCAAGGAGTAGGAAGGGGCAGCAAGGAGTAGGAAGAGGCAGCAAGGAGTAGGAAGAGGGAACAGGAAACAATATCAGTGTTAATGTGTTCACTTTTATTTACTGAGTGTCAGGAAACACAGAGGGCCGCTGGGCAGGGGTGCCGCTGATTGGCTAAAACATTGTTGGCTAAAACATTTTTATGAATCGGGAACTAGCGATTGGCTTAGAGTGTCAGCTGACCACTCTAGCCAATCAGCGGCACCCATGCCCAACGTCAATCTGCACTTCCTGACACTCTGTTTCAGAAGTCGAATACCACTGAGCGACCTGGAGATCTGGAGCTGAAGGAAGCCTTTGTGGGTAAACCATTTGAGAGCAGTTTCACCCCTTCAAAGAAAGAGCACGCAGGGGCCTCTTTGCATCACAGCATTTTCATTTAGATAAAGTTGTTATGGTGACCAGAATGTTCCTGTAATTTGATGAAAGGAACACTATAGTGTCAGGAATACAAACATATATTCCTGACACCATAGTTGTGAAAACGCTATTCATCCTTGCTTTATGTGAAAATGACTATGCTCCTTCCCTTTCATGACACTGTCAAAAAGGGGCCAAGCATGGATGTCATTACAATTATGCCCCCCCCCCCCCACGGAAAAATTCCTGCGGACGTCCATGCTCAGGGTCCCCATGTTCCCCAGTGTCCCAATGTATCAGCGTCCCCATGTCTCGGAGCTGCTGTCTGGACACTCTGTGCAGAGCTGCTCCCCCGCGGATCAGTGAGTAGAGAGAGGCAGGGAGGGAGATGCCGTAACTTCTTATCACTGCCTCTCTCCACACAAACAACGACCCCTACTGGCCGGCGCTGGTATTGCAGAATAATCTATGTTTATACTGAGACAGACATTTGTGTTGCCGGTATTACTGCAATACCGGCACCAGCTAGGCAGCCTCAAATACCTGAGAAATACTTCTGAGAAATACCTGGAAACCCTAAGAAATACATGAGAAATATCTGGCAACCCTAAGAGTAGTGTGTAAAAAAAAAAAAAAATGTAAAAAAAAAATTTTTTTTTTTTTTTTTTTTTTTAAACCAATGGGCCTATTCCATGGGCCTGGGCCTGGAGCTGCAGCTCCATCAGCCCCTATGTTAATCCGGCCCTGCCATACCCCATACATATTTATACACTGACAGGCAGGAACTTCACATGTCCAACATAACTACAAAAAAACGCATGTCCAGAAAAAATAATTTTTTTGCAAGGACATAATTTCACATTATTTGGACATATGTAAAGTACTGGACATCCACTGATACACAATTTGGGGATGGGTTGACACTTTAAGTGCCGGGGGATTGATGATATCCTGGCAAATTACTTGTGTAATGGAGATAGGCTAATTGGTCCACTTACTTGTACCTAGTTATATATGTGTGTTATATATGTGAATTCGTTAGATGTGAAAAGTTAAGGCATGTGCAGTGATGTGAATTAGTTAGATGTGAAAAGTTAAGGCATGTGCGGTGATGTGAATTAGTTAGATGTGAAAAGTTAAGGCATGTGCGGTGATGTTTGGTGTATGCTTAGGGCTGGGGGAAGCATTTTGTTCTTGGATCCAGGGAGCAAATTGTTATGATGCCAGAAGTTGCGCACTCTAGTGGTTATAATACTTTTTACCTGAGATCCACCAGGCGTGATCCCTGGAATGCTCCCTCACAGTGCAGAGATTATCTTCCTTGCTGAGAGTGATCAGCTGATGGCAGTGCGCATGGCCCTGCACTCAAAAGAACTAGTAGGAGCTTCTAGTTCTCAGCCCTAGAAGGACAGGAAGTAGTGTCCTGTATACTAAATGCAAAAAAAATCAAGCCAATAACAAACAGTTTGACTATTTACATTGCGCTCACCAGGGCACTGCTGGTATCACAACCACTACAATGTATGTAGTGGTTATGGTGTCGGGGAGTGTTCCTTTACTTTTGTGTTTAGAATTCAGGGAGTGTTTAGAGTTCAGACTTAGAATTGAGGGGGGTTTCATCTTAAGAAAAACCTGCCTTTGATATTCTGTGCACTGTACCTCTTATCACTGTCAGGAAGGGTGTGGCTTTTCTACTTACTCTGTCAATGCATCCTTGATGTCTTTAGACTTGGTGGAGATGAAACAAGGACTCAGTCTCTGCATGGAACTTGTGGGTCTTTTAATTTGTTTATTAGTTTTTACTCAGAAAATGTATTGCAATGACAACTTTTTTCTCAATGCATCTATTCAAGTTGGTTTTGCATATCATAACAATATTATGCACAATTAATTTGATTTCTGATTTGTGTCGTGAGAGGTTAAATCTGAACTGTAATTTTGCCATGATTTAGAAAATAATGCAGATGTTTACTTTGGGTGATAACACTAACCGGAGTGGCACCAGGTCACATTCCTCAATGCCGGCAAATAATAACATCATTAAAGGATGAAAGGGTTATTTGAAGAAAACACATCTGAAGTCCATTCCTAGAACAGAACAGTCTTGCAATTATATTCTGCCATCTATAGTTACAACTGATTAAATTGGACCAGTGGAAGGGCATGCTAATATCAGTTTTTTTATTGCAATCAGGGCCGGACTCAGAATAAAATTTGGCCTAGGCATATTTTTTTTATTTTTTTTATGATTTGTATTTTATTATATCAACAGATAATTGCAATCAGGGTATAACCAGGATTTTTACAAATAATGACAAGTTTCACAGTTTGTTTCTTGTTAGAATGTAGTAGTCTTTCGGCTTGCCAATCTGCTGACATGTTTAACAGTATAACATTGGGAAAAGTGGGAAAGGGGAAAGAAGAGAGGAGTGGAGTGAAATTTAGGAGAGTCAATATTTTCCTCTAGAAGTCTACAGTGTATTGCTTAGCTGCAGTGCCGTTTATAGGTACATTACATGGTTATCTCTGATACATGTATATCACAAGTTTCCTGCTTTGTCGTATTATTATACAAAGCAAACCAAGACTTCCCCTGTATTTGGGTGAAGAATCTAGGTGAATCCCCAAAGACTTCCTCCTGTCTTCAATAGATATATACGATATAGAATAGGGGACAATCTGCTAAATGCAAATAAAATAAAGAAACATAGCGTATAACTGTGTAGGGACTGGCACTAATGTGAAATCACAATTGGTCACTCACAGATTTGTAGAATAAAAAGAGCCTTGAGTGGTATCTTTTCTTTCAGTGTCCAGTCTGTTGTCACTTCTCACATATTCATCAACCAATAGGTGTATATGTCTCCAAGAGAAAAATATATACAAAAATGTAGTGCACTTCCAGAGTGTAATAAAAAATATAATTTAATAACTTACATTCAAGTATCAAATAAACAGCATGTCGCCATAAAGCGTCCTACGCGTTTCGTCCTCTAGGTTGGACTTCCTCAGGGACTTGGTGAAGTAAAGTGCAGTAAGAATAACAGTAACAGTATGTCACCAAGTCCCTGAGATTGTCCCCTATTGTCCCTGAGATTGTCCCCTATTCTATATCGTAGTTGTCGTATTACTAGATGTTTTCTACTTTCAATTGTAGATGCCTACAATACATTGTGTTTGTCATTAGGATGGTCACAGCTGTCGGAGTGGGCCATGTGCCTTGTAGGTTTTATGAGGCTATCCTATAGTGCGGTTGCGAAGGGGAATCATCCCTATATTGTTGCCATATATTTCTCCGCCTAGGCATATTTTAATCACTGCGGCCAATTAAAAAGGGGCTGGCCAATGACAAGCAGTACATGTGCACAGCCCTGCTGAAGAGCTCTTACATATGAAAAAGCTCTTGCTTGTGTATTTGTTCTGCACAGTGCAAACAAATGTAATGACACACTTGCACTGTGTTTGCATGTGCCTTGTCTCTGGCATCTCCATAAGTGTGATACCAGAGGACAAAAAGGCCAGGAAAAGCTTATTGTGCATGTGTTTGGAGGCTGCTTGTGAGATTGCGCATGTGTTTAGAGTAAGCTGATTGTGGTGTGGTATTTTGTGTAAATAAGTCAGTTTCAGTTGGGTTGTGTTAGTTGTGTAATACGTATGGCTAGGGGCTGAAGAAAGTTAGAAAGTGTGTGCTTATAGGGGCATAGTGTGTATAGGGGTTGTAGCAAGTGTGCGCATAGGGGTTTCAGAGTGTGATTGTCAGGAATCTAGTATGTGTAGGGGATCCGGACTGTGTATAGGGGACAGGGCTGCCACAAGAAATTTTGGGGCCCCTAACTCAGCTCAGGGTCTGGGCCCCCTGAGGCCCGCCTCCAAATACCGCCCACAGGGTCCGCCTCCAAATACCGCCCACAGGAATACACACACACACTGATACAAAAGGACACAGATACATACTAACAGACACACATACTGAAACAGACATACACGCATACAGGCATACATACTGACACACACATACTGAGACATACACACATATACAGACACAGGTATACACAGTGACAGACAGACACATACTAACATACATACAGACACACATGCATGAGGACATAAAGACACATACATACATACATACACACTGACATACATACATACACCGACATACATACACACATACATACATTCATACATTCATACATACAGGCATACAGACACTGACATCCATATACACATACATTCATAATGGCAGACAGACAGACAGACAGACAGACTGACATACATGCATATATACAGACATACTGACAGACATACATACACACATACATACTGACATACATGCATACAGACATCCATACACACATACAGACATACGTTCATAATGATATGCAGACATACATTCATACTGACATACATATACATACATACAGACATACATACATGCATACATTCATGCTTACATACATAGACATACATACAGACATACATACATACATACATACAGACAGTCAGACATAGACATACATATATACAGACAGACATACATGCATACATACAGACAGACATACATACACACACACACACAGCTTTTTCCAGCCACCCTCCTGCTTCTTACCTTTTCTTTGCAGGAGGGTGGCTGGGGCTGATGGGACTGGGAGTCGGCTGGCTCTCCCTCACTGCCGGGCGCGCCACTCCCGCGCGGAGTGGCCCTAAGTGCATGGGCTACTCGATGGGTCCAATCAGTGTGTGGGCACTGGTGCAAGTGCACCGGCGGCAACTCCGCCGCTACACGTGAGGCCCGGGCGGTCGGGCCCCCCAGGGCCGCCGGGCCCGTGACAACCGTTATGGTTGTCACCCCCTGATGGCGACCCTGATAGGGGATCTAGTGCATGTGTAGAGGATCCAGAGTGTGTGTCTGGAATGTAGTGTGTAAAGGAGTGCAGTGTGTATGAGGGGTGCACTGCAAGTGGCGCAATATGTATGTGAGTGGTTCACTCTGTGTGTGTTTCAGTATTTGAGGGTGCAGTGTGTGTGTGAGGGGTGCAGCGTGTATGTAAGAGGGGTGCAGGGTGTGTGCGTGTGGTGCAGTGTGTGTGTAGGGTGTGGTCTCTGAATATGTCAGAAGTGGTGCAGTGTGTGTGTGAGGGGTGCATTGTGTATGAGGGGTGTAGCGTGTGTGAGGGGTGCAGTCTGCGAATGTGTAGGAGGTATAGGCCTATATTGTGTGTGGGAGAAGATGGAGACAAGTATGGAGATAAATATATATATATATATATATATATATATATATATATATATATATAAATAGCTTTAGCTGCCAGGAGCTGACATCAGTGCTGTCCTCTCACGCATGAACGAAAGCACGACAGTGAGGTCCAGAGCTGCCATCAGAAATTTTGGGGAACCTGGTCCCCAGAGGCTCACCCCCGAGCCCACCACAGAGCCTGGTCCTGAATTTTCCCACAGTGCTTACCCCTGAGTCAGCCCACACTGTGTGTTTGCTACTGGACGCAGTGTGTGTGAAGTGGATGCAAAGTGTGTGTGTGTGTTGTGGATGCAGTGTATGTGTGTGTAGTGGATGATGTGTGTAGTGGCCGGAGGCTTGCAAGAGCTGAAGAAAGCTTCTGAAAGCTGATGATCACGTTAGCTGTGCCCTCTTTTCACTACACAGGCTGCCGAGGGCTCGCAGGGCCAGTAGTGGAACAAATGTAGAGAGGGCCCTGGTGCAAGACATTTTTTTGGGGTGCCCCTCTAGCACAAGGGTGGCCAAAATGTAGATCCCCATCTGTCTACAATTGGCCCATCCTTGCAGGGATGTATTTAGCGCTGAGCAGTGTTAGTATATTTCAATGTAAGCATGTTTTGTATGTAGTATGTGTATGTGAATGTTGGTGTTTACATGAAGGCATGCCTTTGTGTGTAGTGTATACACAGACACACACTCTGATACACATACACAGATACACACACACTTACATACATACAAATACAAGGAACACAAATACACACACAGACACATCAACACAGTTACACACACAGATACACACTGACAGATATACACAGATATAGAGACACACACATTCACTCAGGTGCACATTGACACACAGATACAAACAGACACATACATACACATACTGATAGATACACACAGACACATATAGATATACCTACACATTCAGGTACACACTGAATCACAGAAACAAATAGACACACAGATACGCATAAACATAGATATACACACATACACTCAGGTGCACACTGACACACAGATACACACACAGACAGATACACACAGACAAACACACACACATATATATATATACACACACATACACTCAGATACACACATATACATACACAGACACACTGACACACACATGATGGCAATTGTTTAGCCACCCTCCTGTTTCTTACCTTTTCGGTGCAGGAGGGTGGCCTCTGCTGGCCAGGGCTTGTGTGCATCAGGGTTTGTCTCTCCCTCTCCTCTCTGGCTTTCTGCCTTACCTGTGCTTCCTCCCTCCTGTATTGGTGTTAACTGGCAGGTAGTGACCGATGCTCACTTCCTCCCAGCACTGCCATGATCATGAAATGGGCACAGTCACGCTATTAGAAAGCCACAGCGGACGACTGGGTGCTAAAGACATATGCCCATCCGCATGGGCCCCCCGTAGCGTGTGGGCCCCAGTGCAGCCAGATCGACTGCACCAGGAGCAGCTCCACCACACATTTGTATATTGCTATATATGTGTACACATTTGGAATGTGTAGCTCGGATGCTTGGGCCCCCCAGGACCACTGAGCCCATGACAACTGTCATGGTATTCACCCCCTGATAAAATTTAGTATGGCTAAGGGATTGTCAAGGCTTTTTGTCAAGCTTGTCAAGTTTTGGAAAAGTCCTTACTTTGTCTCAGTATATCTTTTAACTAGGTTGGAATATCGGTGAAATTTCAATGCATTCAATGTGAGTATTTCAGAAAGATTTTATCTTTATGAAATACTTATTTTGGAGGGGTTGGTGACAGAACTACTTTAACTATACAATAGTTTGTGACCAATTCTCACATTTTACATTCTATATATGAAACTTTTGTTTTGTGTAATAACTTACCTGAAAACGCTGAAACTCAAAAATTATTAAAACATTTTAAGTTTTATGTTGAAAAATATTTGAAGAAAAAAAACAAAATATGCAGTTTGCAAAAATATTCAACCCCTTAGCTCCCATTCAGTTCAATTTTAATACACACTGCTAGCACACTGTAGGGCATGTGATTCCGTCCAAATTGGGGCTGATCTGGTGAAAGGCTATATAGACTAATCACGAAACAAATTACTAACACAATGGACAAGCATGTTTGATTAGTGATTCGCTTCTATAATTGACACTCCTGAGTTTCTTAACAAATTGGTGCCTAAACCCAAACACAGTGCACATACTGAACAGCATTCAGAAAGAACGCTGGTCTGATGTGAGGTCTCAGAAGAGGTAGTCAAGGGGAGGCATACTAAAGGAAGCAGGGTGGAAACCTCCCTTGCTGTTTGATTGACGTAGATAGAAGTGCTAAATTCTCAAAGTTACATAGTTACATAGTTACATAGCTGAAAAGAGACTTGCGTCCATCAAGTTCAGCCTTCCTCACATATGCTTTTGCTGTTGATCCAAAAGAAGGCAAAAAACCCAGTCTGAAGCGCTTCCAATTTTGCCACGAACTAGTAAAAAAATCCTTCTTGACCCCAAAATAGCAGTCAGATCTCTCTTTGGATCAAGCAGCTATTACCCCACTAATTAGAAATTATATCCCTGTATGTTATGTTTTTGCAAGTATTTATCCCATTGCAGTTTAAACATCTGTATGGACTCAGATAAAACCACCTCTTCAGGCAGAGAATTCCATATCCTTAATGCTCTTACTGTAAAAAAAAAAAAACCTTTTCTTTGCCTTCGAAGTAATCTGCACTTGTATAAAGTGCCTTTTAACTCCTCACCCATAAAGTTCTCCAACAAGATGAAGTGATTTATGGGTGTGAAGTGGTTCTTTAACCCCTTAAGGACACATGGCATGTCTGACACGTCATGATTCCCTTTTATTCCAGAAGTTTGGTCCTTAAGGGGTTAAGGCATTGGAAATGAGAATGGCAACCTGCATGTTTGTGGAAAGTACATAACAAAAAAATGTTACACCATTTAACAAGCAGCATGTTACAAAGGGTTGATACCAAGAAATAGGCAGACTAGATGGAGTTTATTTTGCAGTCACAATCTAGTTTTGATTTACTAAGCTTCTCAAGTGATTCCGTTAGAAACACAGTCTAAATGAGTTAATTGCAAATATTGAAATATACTTCGAAGGTGACTTTGGTAGATAAATCATTTGGAAAGCATATTAAACCCGAGGTCTATGTTTTTTATCAATGAATGCTAATTAACATAAGATTCCTGATCCACTCCCAGACGCTGGAGCAGCCTATTGTTAAAATATGTGTCTGCTTGTTTATATATACCATAGGTGCTGCTCTCTCAATCGAGGCAGCAGCTGTACTGATCAGTAACAACCCAGCATTGAACATTATTAGATGTAACTCTGGCTAATGTATTTTTTTGTTTACCATGGAATTTGCAAAGGTATAATTTGTTTATTCCAATCCACTGCTGTCATAGTTACATTGTAAATGTGTGGCTGTAAAAATGTCCTCTCTGACGTCGCAATTTACCTAAGCAACTATATATTTCTAGAGTTCACACGTGATTTAGACAGCCCAGAAATTAAAAAAAGATTGCGGTGAGACGAAACTAAAAAAAACTCCCCACAGTGCAAACAGAACCATTACTATTATGTATCTCCTACATATCTCAAGTTGTACTTTGAGGGATCGTTCTAGTGCACAGAAACTCGAGAAATCATTTCCATAACTATCCTAGGGTTCCCAGATTGACATGTGAATGAACGCAGACAGGCATCATGAGCAGAAACCAACCATGAACTGCAGTTTTGACCAAAAAGTTTTGACCATTTTTTTAAAAGCTATGTTTGGGGGTACAGTGCCCAGCCGCCATGCTGAGTAGACGCGACAGGTATGTGCTCCTGAAAAGTTCTGATAATCAAGAGCTTTAAGGGGCTTTAATTCTCTACTAATCAAGGCTTTGCAACTGGCACGGATGTTGGGCACCAGCTGCATTGGTTCCAGGTCCAAATAATGCTGTTGTGGTGCAGCTGTGTGGCTTTCAGGGGTTTTAACGGTAACACACCAAGCAAGGCTTTACTCATCTTCCAGCTGTTCCTGGCTGAATCTCGTGTGAGTGGCTCCCACGCGGCCCGTCTAAAATGGCCAATGGCGAACCTGCTGCACTTCATGATATAAAGGCTCTGGTGCAGATCAGGGAGGAATGTTTTCACTCATCATTCAATGGCAGCTGTCAGAAATTCTTGTGGAACCTGCCATTATAGGGTTACCTGGTTTAGCAGTAAGTTTCTGCATTGCCTCAGGTTTTTTCCTCTCTTACTCTTTCTTGGTTGTGTTTTTTTATAACTGTATCTCGCAAGGCCTGTAAATTCATCACCCCATCCAAATCCATACTGTGCACCAGAACCAATAATCAATATCCAGTCTGCGACTTTATCAATTGCAGTACCACCAGAATTGTCTATGTCATCACATGCAGTTGCAATATACAATACATAGGCAAAACACACCAACAATTCCACAGACGCATACTACAATAGCAATATTACCACACCAATTTCCAATCATGTCACCAAGGCGATCCTTCCAACCTAAAGTTTCAAGCAATTGAAAAAATATCCACCAATGCAAGAAAGGGTGACTTTAATATGAGACTACTCAAAAGGGAGTCCAAATGGATCCATGAATTTAAAACACACACACCCTTAGATCTCAACGAGGTTACATTTTACTCCCTTCATACACTAACTGTGTACTTAACAAAAATCATTTGAGTTAGTCACCCTTCCCATGTATACTGAGAAATTATATATAAAGACACTTTGCACCTTTGTATATCACAGAATTACATTCTTCTTTTTATCTAAGCTTATCTTTCAATTTGATCACTAACCATGAGAACCATTTAAACTATCAATACTGTCTCTTCAGCTCATTTATTTAGCATTTATAAAGTTTGATGATTGCCCTCCTAGAATAACCATGGATAATGCTAGATTGCATTCTATACATAATATTGCATTTATACTTTTAACTTCATCTGCCCAGTGCAAAAATATGGGCAGCGGACCGTGCAGCCCACAAGGACCGTCTTTGCGGCCCACCGAGCCACGAGTACATGCTGGTTTTATAGCAGAGTAGGCACCTGCTTTCCCCACATTGCAGGTGCCTACTCTGCTAACACTTGCCAGGCCGGGGAGGAAGCAGTACGCTGGCGGCCAGCGAGGGAGCTCAGTGTTCCTGCTCCTCACTGCTCCCTGTCATATTCCGGCACCCGGCATCACTAAACCGCGCAAGGGAGCAGTGAGGATCTGGAAGGACCCCAGGGAGACCCACATCGGCTCCATAAGGTAAGGAGCAATAAAGAAAAGTATGTGTGTGCAAGAATGTGTGTGTCTGTGTCAGTGTGTGTGTCTGTCAGTGAGCATGTGTGTGTGTCTGTCAGTGTGTCTGTATGTATGCGTCTGTCAGTGAGTTTGTGTGTGTGTGTCTGTCAGTGAGTATGTGTGTGTGTGTCTGTGAGTATGTGTGTTTGTCTGTCTGTGAGTGTGTGTCTGTCTGTCAGTGTGTGTGTGTGTGTGTCTGTCAGTATGTGTGTGTCTCTGTGTGTGTGTGTCTTTTTCAGTGAGTATGTGCGTGTCAGTGAGTGTGTGTGTCTGTCAGTGAGTATGTGTGTGTGTGTCTGTCAGTGTGTATGTGTGGGTCTGTATGTATGTGTCTGTCAGTGAGTATGTGTGTGTCTGTCTGTCAGTGTGTCTGTATACATGTGTATGTCAGTGAGTATATGTGTCTGTCTGTCTGTGAGTATGTGTGTGTGTCTGTATGTATATGTCTGTCTGTGAGTATGTGTGTGTGTCTGTCTGTGAGTGTGTGTATGTCTGTCTGTGAGTGTGTGTGTGTGAGCATGTGTGTCTGTCTGTCAGTATGTGTCTGTCAGTATGTGTGTGTCTCTGTCAGTGAGTATGTGTGTGTCAGTGAGTGTGTGTCTGTCAGCAAATATATGTGTGTCTGTCATTGAGTGTGTGTGTGTGTGTGTGTGTCTGTCTGTTAGTGTGTGTCTGTCTGTCAGTCTGTGTGTGTCTGCCAGTGAGTATGTGTGTGTCTGTCTGTGAGTATGTGTGTGTGTCTGTCAGTGAGTATGTGTGTGTGTGTGTCTGTCAGTGTGTCTGTGTGTGTGTCTGTCAGTGAGTATGTGTGTGTGTCTGTCAGTGTGTCTGTGTGTGTGTCTGTGTGTGTGTCTGTCAGTGAGTATGTGTGTGTGTCTGTCAGTGAGTATGTGTGTGTGTCTGTCAGTGTGTCTGTGTGTGTGTCTGTCAGTGAGTATGTGTGTGTGTCTGTCAGTGAGTATGTGTGTGTCTGTAAGTGTGTCTCTGTGTGTCTGTCTGTATGTGTCTGTCTGTGAGTATGTGTGTGTATTTCTGTCTGTGAGTGTGTGTGTGTGCGTGTGTGACTGTCAGTTTGTGTGCGTCTCTGTCAGTCTGTGTGTGTCTGCCAGTGAGTATGTGTGAGTGTCTGTCTGTGAGTATGTGTGTGTGTCTGTCAGTGTGTCTGTGTGTGTGTCTGTCAGTGTGTCTGTGTGTGTGTCTGTCAGTGAGTATGTGTGTGTGTGTGTCTGTCAGTGTGTGTGTGTGTGTGTGTCTGTCAGTGAGTATGTGTGTGTGTCTGTCAGTGAGTATGTGTGTGTGTCTGTCAGTGTGTCTCTGTGTGTCTGTCTGTATGTGTCTGTCTGTGAGTATGTGTGTGTATTTCTGTCTGTGAGTGTGTGTGTGTGCGTGTGTGACTGTCAGTTTGTGTGTGTCTCTGTCAGTGGGTGTGTGTCTGTCAGTGAGTATGTGTGTGTCTGTCAGTGTCTGTGTGTGTGTCTGTCTGTCAGTGAGTGTGTCTGTCTGTCAGTGAGTGTGTGTCTGTCTGTCAGTGAGTGTGTGTCTGTCAGCAAATATGTGTGTGTCTGTCAGTGAGTGAGTGTGGGTCTGTCAGTGAGTGTGTGTCTGTCAGTGAGTATGTGTGTGTCTGTCAGTGAATATGTGTGTGTGTCAGTTGGAGGATCAGATTTGGCACAGGGTGGTAGAGGGGGGTACTGTGGTTTAGTAAAGGTGGGAGGCTGGGAAGTAGTAGAGGGGGTGCTGTAGTTTAGTAGAGGATGCTTGGGGGGGTTTAAAACAAACCTACGTTTCTATGAAAATTTACGGTATTTTTTTTTTTTGTGGCCCACATAAACTTAAACTTTGTTTATGTGGCCCGATCCAGATTTTGAGTTTGACATGCTTGCACTAGGACATAATTGACTAGTACTGGAAGGGTTAAGCTTACTGAACTTCCCACTTTCAAAAATTGATAATTCTTATTGGTCCACCACATTTCAAACGGACCGATGAGATTCATTTTACCCCTTCTTTAACCGGGCTGGATCTGAAGCACAGCTCCCCTCTGATGAGCCAGAGCGGCGAAACGCATATCAGGGGCACTTACCTGGCATTATCCATCATCACTGCACCATCAGTGAATTAACTAATCCCTGCTGCAGCATGAGCAGGTAAATTCCGGCACTACTAGCTCACGATTAGAGATGAGCGGTTTTGTGTTATCTGACACAATGTGTCATGCCTTAACTATGGTATCCTCTTACTTCCTGGTTCCACGGAGCCTAGCCACACCCCTTTATGACACGGTCTGCCTATTTAATCTGACTGCACCAGCTGATCAGGGCTGGATTATTGAACTACGTTCCTTACTCACAACCCGGCTACAACTTCATGGTGAAAGCCTCTGCTACCAGACCGGACTGAAAGACTCTGCAAAGTTCCCTTCACCTCTCCTCATCCACGACTAAAGATTAAACACTCTTCATACGCCTCTGAGGAGATCTCGGGAACCAGTGTTCTATGTGCCGGAAGCTAAGTAAAACCAATGTGATAAGAGTTGCATCTAAAAGCTGTTATTACCTGTCTCCAAAAGTCCTTCGGTAAAAACAATCCCGTTACAGCTAACTTCAACTCATACTTCATATCAGTTATCTGCATCTGTCTTGCTTCAGTTAAAGTATGGAACAGCTATTGTAATTACTTATCACCTAAACCGTTAACTCTACTAAGAGACTCTTTATTGATTCAGTGTCAGCAATTTACTACCGTTTACTCCTTAAAGCTACAGTGCCTGTAACTGTGGATTTCAGTTATCATTTACTCCTTAAAGCTACAGTGCCTGTAATTGTGGACTTCAGTTATCGTTTACTACTTAAAGCTACAGTACCTGTAAATTGGAATTAAAGTCTTTTCCTTTTACTTTCGTTAATAAATATTCAACTATACGAAATCTGCAGTTGTGTTCCTTCATAACAAATGTTTAAACGTGACAGAATAATCCAGCCATTGTAATGGATCCAGCAGATTTCGATTCTACTATAACTACGCTGAATCAAAGAGTTAATGCACTAGCCCAAAGTGTTCAAGACCTGCAAGTTACTAACGAAAGACTTCTCACTTATATCAGAGATTTACAAACTCATACTCCTCATACTACTCTGCACTCGGCTAGTGATCCTGCTGTGTGTAACCCTGAAAAGTTCTATGGAGATCGTTCAAAATACAGGGAGTTCCTCAACTCTTGCAAACTTTTAATTGCTTTGAAACCTAGATCCTATCCTACAGAAAGAACTAAAGTTTGTTCGGTTATTTCCTTTCTAAGAGGTGAACCTATGTCATGGGCTCATTCCTTTCTGGAAAACGATGACCCCATTTTAAATTCACTAGATGAATTTTTTGAAGCCATGTCTCTTCTCTATGAAGATCCTAACAAACAAGCTACAGCTGATTTAACAATCAGAACACTACAGCAGAGAAATAGACCCGTTGAAGATTACATTGCTGAATTCAAAAGATGGGCTATAGAAACGCAATGGAATAACATCACATTGCGCAACCAGTTTCGAATTGGTTTATCGGAAGCTGTAAAAGATGAATTATCTAGAACAGAACTCCCTACTAATTTGAACGCTCTAATTCGCCTATCAATCAGCATTGACAGAAGATTAAGAGAAAGAAAGGCCGAAAAAGCCCTTTCACATTCAAAAGACCGCAAACCTTTCACTCCCTCAAAAGCTCCAGATAAGAATTCCATACCAAGTGAACCTATGGAAATAGGGGCTCCAAAGCCTCCTGACAACCCATCTGAACCAATCGAACCTATGGAAATAGGGATAATAAGAAGTCCCCTCACTCCTGAAGAGAAAAATCGAAGACGTATGTTAAACCTCTGCATGTATTGTGCCTCTCAAGTTCATTTAGTCTCTGATTGTCCTTCATTAAAACGGATAAAAGGCAGAAGGCAGTCTCATGCCTCTTCCATCCTAAGTGTACTTCCCTCTACAGCAAATACTCAAATGTCCCCTATCGTTCTTGTATTACAGTGGGACAATAAAAGAATCATAACCAAGGCTGTTATCGATTCCGGTGCAAATGGAGTATTCATCGACTCAGCCTTTGTAACAAAGAATAAAATTCCTTGTGTTCGTAAAAGAACTTCTGTACCTGTTAAAGTGATTGACGGGTCCCTCATCTCATCGGGACCAATACTTCATGAATCCGTCCCTCTAAAAGTAACCATCAATCATACTCATACGGAAAGTCTTATATTTGATGTTATCTCATCACCATTTTTTCCTATTATATTAGGGATCAACTGGTTAAGGAACCACAACCCTCAAATCTCATGGTTTCCTTTCTCTCTCACCTTTAACTCACATTATTGTAAAGAAACATGTTTACAGCAAATTCCAATTCTTCAGTCTACGAAAGAACCAGCTAAAACCTCATGTTGTTCTGACACCGAACTGGAGTCTCCTCCTCCTACAGTCATTGGTGAATTAAAGAGAAAGTTTACAACAGCTCCTATCCTTCAACTTCCAAATCCTTCATATCCTTATGTCCTTGAAATGGATGCTTCGGAATTTGCAATTGGAGCTGTCCTTTCTCAACACAAAACTCCTCAAGAACCTCCTTTGCCTAAAGTCATTGGAATCTTATCTTCTCTTATTGACGACATTAAAGGTCTCAGTGAAGATGCTCTTGAACTTCCTAAATCAATGAAATTATCCAAGAAAAACGGTCTCTACTATTTTAAAGACCGGATTTATGTACCTCCCTCTTTCAGAATTAAAGTACTTGAATTTATTCATGATTCTCCTCTGGCAGGTCATCCAGGTATGAAAAGGACCCTTGAATTGTCTAAAAGATACTGTTGGTGGCCTCGTCAAGACCAAACTATCGAATCTTATGTCAAATCTTGTTCTGTATGCCAAAGATCCAATCAATTGTCCTTGTTGAAGCCTCATCATCCTGACCCTTTCCAAAGAAATGTCACTACTTCTCCTGATCCCATATTGGTCCAGGGTGAAGAAGAATACGAAATTCAAAGTATACTGGATTCAAGGATCCATCGTGGCTCCTTACAATACCTCATCAGATGGAAAGGATATGGAATTGATGAAGATACATGGGAAAACTCCTCTGTCGTTCATGCTGACAAATTGATTTCCAAATTTCACAAGCGTTACCCTTCTAAACCAAGTCAATAGCACCCAGAGGTTGCTCATTAAAGAGGGGGTACTGTCATGCCTTAACTATGGTATCCTCTTACTTCCTGGTTCCACGGAGCCTAGCCACACCCCTTTATGACACGGTCTGCCTATTTAATCTGACTGCACCAGCTGATCAGGGCTGGATTATTGAACTACGTTCCTTACTCACAACCCGGCTACAACTTCGTTGTGAAAGCCTCTGCTACCAGACCGGACTGAAAGACTCTGCAAAGTTCCCTTCACCTCTCCTCATCCACGACTAAAGATTAAACACTCTTCATCCGCCTCTGAGGAGATCTCGGGAACCAGTGTCCTATGTGCCGGAAGCTAAGTAAAACCAATGTGATAAGCGTTGCATCTAAAAGCTGTTATTACCTGTCTCCAAAGTCCTTCGGTAAAACCAACCCCGTTACAGCTAACTTCAACTCATACTTCATATCAGTTATCTGCATCTGTCTTGCTTCAGTTAAAGTATGGAACAGCTATTGTAATTACTTATCACCTAAACCGTTAACTCTACTAAGAGACTCTTTATTGATTCAGTGTCTGCAATTTACTACCGTTTACTCCTTAAAGCTACAGTGCCTGTAACTGTGGACTTCAGTTATCGTTTACTACTTAAAGCTACAGTACCTGTAAATTGGAATTAAAGTATTTTCCTTTTACTTTCGTTAATAAATATTCAACTATACGAAATCTGCAGTTGTGTTCCTTCATAACAAATGTTTAAACGTGACACAATGGCACATTGAGTTGTCGAGTTCTGAGACTAGTTGCTGCTTCTCTGTTAGCAGCACTTTCAGCAAAGCACCTATCTGCCAACTATAGTTATCAGTACTGACAGCACAAGCACTCTCCGCTATATATCTATACGGTAGTCCTTTTGAATTAATTGTGGGAGAAGGTGTATAATTTCCCTTTAGTCAGCAGGAGATTATCAGGCTTTATTTAAGGGGTGCCCTCGAAGGCACAAGTGGATAGGGCTTGAGGTTATATTACTCACTATCCTAGTACTCCCAGTATATAGTCTCTCTGCTCTACGAGATCTGGCTATACATTCACCCTCTGATTACCCACTATTCCTATGTGATTGTATGCTAGTGAACTGCAGTACTGGTAAGGATGTATTCTTACATTTATTCATAACCACACACTTGTACCGTCTCCATTGTCACTTCCTGGAGTTAGACTAAACTACCGGGTACAAACACACCGTTAACCTACCCCACTGTGATAGTAACTCCTTACCGACATTAGCCTATAAAGAAGGACATGTTTCTTCTAAAATCAATATACCGCTCATACGATACTTAGTTCTTTATTTTTAGTGTTACCTTAGGATATAGCTTGTTAGTCAAACAGCTGCACAGCTGGGTCAATATACTATAAGTCAGACTTAGCACCGACACTATATATCAATCTCTATCATTACAGTGCTGATATCCCCTTACTGACATCAGTCTGGTTAAAACATCTCCTCATATACTTATGGCTACGGCCATATTTACTATAACAATTAGATTTCCAGAACGTACTGTTTAGTATACTTTCCCCTTTCAGTGTGAGTCTTTTCGATTGATATCTGTCTATAATTAAGACACAGTTACTCATTTCATCCGTTTGTGCCACTCATCCCACCATAACTATCAGGAACGTTTTGCCACTTGGCATTATATTCTTCCCTGTACGTTTCCCTAGCAAGAGAGGGAAACCCACTCTATTAGGACAATTCACCCTCCTCCTATTGTTCTCCTGTCTCTTTTCACCTATGTAACTATGTAACTATGTAAGTTAGTCTAGCACATTATATAGACAAATAAGCACTCACCATGTCTAGTATTTCTTTAATAATTGGATGTTTTGTTATTAATTCATATTTAGACATGATTGCATATCATGTTTCTTATTTCAAATTATAAAATTGTGCTCCATCATTGAAATGCCACTTCACAAACCAAAACTCAATGAATATGACATTATGCAACTTGTTTTTCTCTGCCAATTGTTGCTCTTGTATTTGCTGTTGTGGCATTGCAAGTTTCATTGTACACTCATGCAAAGCAAAAATAAAGAATAAAAAAATAAAAAAGCTATGTTTAAAACCGTGCCCATTTCTATGGGTATCCACAAAATTACAAAAGTATAGTATGAAGTTTGAAACACAATTCCATTCTAAACTAATTTGCATGTCAAACTGGGACTATTACAATGATCATTGGGTTATTTAAACTATTTAAAGTATTTCGCTTTTCCACAGCAAAAATATGTCTAGACTCCAGACACCTGCAGAAAAATTCTAAGACATTTGCATCAGATTACTGAAATCAAAGAAAATAGTTGACGCATATGGGATTATGAAAAGCATCCCTTACTTACGACAATGCAAAGTGTGTTATATCTTCCAGCTTCTAGTTGGTTATCCAAGTACTTATGGAAATTATACATGTTGTTAATTTAGTTTCTTTATTTAAATATTCCTCTGAATGTTATGATATATACATTTATGGAGAGCACAGTGGTCAGATTTAATGAAATATCTATTCTGAGAATGAATTAGCTGCATTCATGATTTATGAACTGTGATTTTATTAGAATGCAGCATAACCCAGGGTGTAAATTTAGGACAGAGCAATCAAAGAAACAGAAAAGATTTGGTCGTTAGCAATGACTGTGGGAATAATGCATTATTTCATTCATCGCGAGACAATATCTATGGAGGCTCTCATGGTCTAGCGGTATTCTCCATAGACATGTGTTGTACTCTCGCACATGCACAAGCACAGTAGAGACATGGGTTCCAGGCAGATGAAGTGCAAAGAGCTGGAGTAAGGCAGTGTCTGCAGGGGATAACATCAGGTAAGCATTGCACCTCCAGATCATCACAGGCCAAGCGGTGATGTCACCATCTAGGGTCCTTGCAAAATATGCAAAGACTCCAGAAGGTGGCCGACCTGCTTTAAGGGAGACACAGGTAGCAGATCTCAGATTGACTGGGGTCACAGAATAATTTGTGAATTAAGGTAAGTATCCAGTGCAAGTTTGCAATATAGTACCTTTGGGGAGCACAAAATCATACCTCTTGTTCAAGTGTATCAAATATTACTAAGCACTCTATTTAGAACAGGCACTGTCCATTGACAGTTTAGGTAACTACAGGAATGGCCATGGGTAACGATGAGCACGTGGCTCATAGCACCTTGGTGACTAAATAGGCAGATATGTGTCTCATTAAAAGCGCTTTAGTTTGCGGAAATACTTTATATGTGAAAAGCGCTGCTTTTTTTTCCATTTTACAAAAAGTGCAGATTTCAAGGCACCTGTTAATGCCTGATTTGCTTAGCTAAACTCAAGAGGAAGGCAGTTGCCCAGAGCACCTGCCTTGCAAAGACTGCATTGGGAAGCCTGTCATTGGACAGCCACAGAAAGTCTGGGTGGGGTTAAAAGCAGAGTGTTTAAAAAGGCAGGAGACAAGAGATCTGCACCTTTTTCAAGTTTATTTTAAATATACTCCCAATAAAAAATGCATAATTAAATACTGCATGCATGTCATAGAAACATAGAAACATAGAATGTGACGGCAGATAAGAACCATTCGGCCCATCTAGTCTGTCCAGTTTTCTAAATACTTTAATTAGTCCCTGGCCTTATCTTATAATTAGGATAGCCTTATGCCTATCCCACGCATGCTTAAACTCCTTTACTGTGTTAACCTTTACCACTTCAGCTGGAAGGCTATTCCATGCATCTACTACCCTCTCAGTAAAGTAATACTTCCTGATATTATTTTTAAACCTTTGTCCCTCTAATTTAAGACTATGTCCTCTTGTTGTGGTAGTTTTTCTTCTTTTAAATATAGTCTCCTCCTTTACTGTGTTGATTCCCTTTATGTATTTAAATGTTTCTATCATATCCCCCCTGTCTCGTCTTTCCTCCAAGCTATACATGTTAAGATCCTTTAACCTTTCCTGGTAAGTTTTATCCTGCAATCCATGAACCAGTTTAGTAGCCCTTCTTTGAACTCTCTCTAAGGTATCAATATCCTTCTGAAGATATGGTCTCCAGTACTGTGTACAGTACTCCAAGTGAGGTCTCACTAGTGTTCTGTACAATGGCATGAGCACTTCCCTCTTTCTACTGCTAATACCTCTCCCTATACAACCAAGCATTCTGAGAGAATCGGCGTATTCCCTGGCAGGAAAGGCCTCAGGAGCGCCGGAGGAAGGAGCTCTGCAGCTGTTGTGCTGCTTTAAATAAACGTCTAAAATTATTTAATCGCGGGTATCATTCAAAATATGATCCCAAATGAAAATAAATAAATACACAAATAAAACTGAAAGAATACCATCACCGTACTATACATATTAGGGTGGGTCTGAAAATAGAGAGTGGCCCGTAGGCAACCCGTAGTGTAGTTGGCGCTGGCAGGGGACGCAGCGACTGCTTACACAGTGTGGTGCATAAAGGACTGCCAATCCTGAAAAGCACAACCAACCAGTAGCTGTCTAAGGTCCCTTTACATCAGCGTGTAGAAAACTCCCCGCCAGAGAGACAGATACAAATCAGGCTACCACCTCTAAGAAAATAGGGTATCTCTATGTGAACAGGGAGACACCTTCTTACAACTTATTACACGTGAGACCCAGAGCGTCAGCCCAATGTAGATTAAGGACTAGCCGGGTAAAATTACTGCAAAAGTTGTCTTAATAATCATAAAGGTTGTAGTCGACCTGATTCATATTAGCCCAATTATGAGCTATGTGGATTCTGTGCTCTCTAGTTAGTTCAAGTCAGGTTGCAGCCTATAGGGAACACAGTATCTTTCTGTGAACCGGGAGACACAAAGTTGCAACTTTCTGTATAAAGTACATAACGTGTCAGCCCAATATAGGTTTAGGGCTAGCAGGATCAAATAGCTGCAAACGTTGCCTGTTTTCCCATAGAGGACTGTAGTGGACCTGTTAGGGAAGGAAAAAGATTTCTATCCTCATATCTGCCTAAGCTCTTGTGCAAATAACCTCAGCTTAGTGCGTTTGGTTGTCCAGAAAGTTAGCCAAGATACTGCTGCTGAGAAAGAAAAAAGGATTTCTACACTTTACACTACAACAAGATAACTCTGACGTGGGTTAGGCATCGCTAACACCCTCAGCCCTCCCTCAGTGGTCACATCAACCGTGCTGGTGAAACATTTTAAAAGAATGAAAACGAAAAAACGACCTAACGTCCGTTTCGGCGCTGTTAGAGCGCCTTTTTCAAAGGTGAACCGGCTTTGTGCCTTACAGGGTTTAAATACCCAGACCAATATCGCTTGTAGCCAATCACGGCGCTGGGCGTGTCTTGCCCTTTCGCGCCCGATTTCCAAACGCTGTGGCGCCTGTCAATTATGTTTACGTCCGCCCACGTGGGTGTAAAAGGGGCGGAGCCTCGCGAGGGTGTCAGTGACTGACTGACAGTAGAAAAACTCCTCCCCCATATGTAAGCATACCGACGGCTAATACTTCACGTTGTTGCCTACCTCTATTACATTGAAAGCTGTCCTGTATATGTACCCCAAACAGCGGTAAATGGGCTTATCAAAAAAACCCCTCATGTCATTATTGTTGTTATTACAATTAAGCAGATGAAAATTCATATGGCTGAAAACACATATTATCAATATTACACAGAGCCTGTGGACCTCAAAAGGAGAAAAGATATTATTTTTTGCTACCATTGCACATCATAGATATGTAAAGAAGGGAGCATAATAATTATTCTTATTATTACAGTGACACTGGTTGTGATTATTGGGGGGGGGGGCACTTAGTATAGATGGAGAGCCCTTACTTTATATATTAATAGGAAGAGATCCTATTTAGGGATGGGGGCTACAGCACATATATTAGAAACCCACCATTTGGTCCACACGCTACAGTGAAAGGGAGAACATAGAGGACAGCAATATAAGTGGATAGGCACTATCTGGTTACTTGCTATGTGGTCAGTAAGTAGGCACCCGGTAAATCACGCTTCATGTATACATAGAGTAATATCTGTGCGCATGGAGACATTAGTTAAAGACTGGACAACACAAATCTATATACATATATACACAGTGAGGCTCATCATGATTCGATAAATGGTGTGAAGATAAACCTTTGTTTAGACCCTTAGGGGCTAGTGTATCGAATTTGTATATCCAATAACACTCCATTCTTTTAAGGGTTTGGTCTAAATCTCCACCTCTTTTACCCAGTTGGATTTTCTCTATCCCCGCAAATCTGATACATCTGGGGGTGTCCATATGGTTGGATCTGACGTGTCTGGCAACTGGCGTGTCTCTGTTAGAAGTTATGGAGTGGACGTGTTCCATAATCCGTCTCTTAAATGGGCGTATGGTTTTGCCCACATATTTCATCCCACATTTGCAGGTGAGTAGGTAAATCATTCCTTGAGTATTACAGTTAAAAAACTGTTTTATAGGAATTTCCACAGAATTATTATGGTTAGTGAGAGTTTTCGACCCTTTAGCTATAAAAGTACACGCAACACATTTCCCACATTGGTACGTGCCGTGTACAGTCATCCAGGTCTTGTTTGTTTTGTTGGATGTGGAAAGGTAGCTGGGTACGAGCATTTCTTTCATATTTTTTCCCCTCCTCGCTGTGATGGACACTTTATTGGAGATTGTGTCCTTTAAATGTGGATCTTGTGTTAATAACGGCCAAAAACGCCCCAACACCTTCTTTACCTCGTCCCACCCGGCATCATAGTTTGCTATACATCTAATCAGTTTCTTTGCGTCCTGTTTGGGCTCATCCTTGAGCAGCTCTTCACGGGTACATTTAAGCGCTCTCTGATAGGCAAGTTTTAAACAGCGATTTGGATAGCCCCTTTGTTTAAATCTGAGCTTCAGTTCCATTGCTTTTAACTTGAAGTCCTCCATAGTGGAGCAGTTCCTCCTAAGCCGGAGATATTGACCCACCGGGATCCCTCTTTTGAGTGGGGTGGGGTGGTGACTCTCCCACCGTAGCATATTGTTGGTGGAAGTTGGCTTACGGTATAGGGTAATTGCGATCTCCAAGTCTTTAGTTATCCTGAGTGTGCAGTCTAGAAAATTTAATGACTGGTCTCCAAACTCCATAGTGAATTTGAGGTTCAGATTATTTCTATTGAGTGTTTCTACAAAGGTCTCAAAATGTGATTGAGTGCCTGTCCAAATAATGAGAATGTCGTCTATGTATCTTTTCCACAAAAAGATACAGTCAGTGAAAGCCGCATTGTGCTCCGTAAAGACCTTTTCACATTCCCACCAACCCAGGTGCAGGTTGGCGTATGATGGGGCACAAGATGTCCCCATCGCCGTCACCTGCACCTGGTGGTAATATTTATTCTGAAAGATGAAAAAATTATGCGTGAGAATGAATCTCAGTAGGTCTAGTACAAAAGTGGTATGTGTATTATGTTCAACGCCTCTCTTTTTGAGAAAATAACCAATGTGGTCTAGACCACTCGCATGTGGGATGGAGGAGTATAGACTTTCCACATCTAGGCTACATAAAGCTGCACCCTTGGGTACTGTGACAAGTGTAAGGCATTTTAATGTGTCCTTAGTGTCTTTTAGATACGAAGGCAAAGTTTCTACGAAAGGCCGAAGAATTTTATCCACATAAATACTGCCTCTGCTAGTGAAACTATTTGTCCCTGAGACAATAGGTCTTGCTGTCAGGGTTGGTTGTTGCTTGTGAATTTTTGGAAGGCAGTAAAATGTGGAAATCGTCGGATTTTTAATGTAGATGCCTCCGTATTCATTCTTTGACAGTATACCATTGTCAAAGGCTTGATCCAAAAGTGTTTTATAGTCCATCTGATATCTTACAGATGGATCCGAGGGTAGTAGCTTATATGTCTTCTCGTCAAACAGGATAGTTTCGACCAGTTGTATATAGTGCTTCCTAGTCAGGAGGACAATGTTGCCTCCCTTATCGGCAGGTTTGATTATTATTTGGTCATTATCCTTTGGTTCACACAGAGCTTTCCATTCATTACCAGAGAGATTGCTTCTTGGTTGTACTCTCAACATATCTGTATTGATCTTTTTGATCATAGTCGTAGTGGATTCAATGAAGGCATCGATGTTCTTAAACTCTCCAAGGTTGGGAGTGAACTTACTCCGCTGACATAAATCAGTATATGGTGCTGTTGGGGTATTGTCGTTGTCTTCTAACAGAGACACCAATTCCTGTAGGCATTGGTACTCCCTGGGATTAAACCCCAGTTCTTTTGCTTTCTTATCGTCCTTGAGTTTGAAAAACTTATGTAGGGCTAACCTCCTCCCAAACAAGTTAATATCTTTGATCCATTCAAAGTGATTGAATGGGGGGGTTGGAACAAAGGACAGTCCCCTCATCAATACCTTAACCTGTGTGGGAGTCAAGATAATCTCGGTTAGGTTGACTACCCTCATGTCATTTTCTAGTACCGTTTGCGTGCCCTTCCTCTGTACCGGGTCTGTCTCTGGGTTTGTATTTCCCCCTCTCGGGGGGTTTGCCCTAAAAAAGCCACCCCTTTCTTAAGGATGCCTTTTTGGGACTGCGGATTTGTATTACCTGTCGGATTGGTCACCTGTTCATTATCGGTGTCGGACGTCTCATAGTCTGATGTCATATATTGATCAGAGTCTGCCCTTGTTGTCTTCCTAAAGCGTCTATACACCCTTCCTTTTTTATAATCATCATTGTCCCTAATAAACTTGCCATGTTTTCGGCTTTTCACATTATTTTGATATTTTTTCAGATTTTGTTGTAATCTCTGTTCCTGCACAGTGAAGGAAGGGTCATCTTTACACCCTTGTGTCCCCTCCACTGCCAGGTTTACTTTCTCATTCACTGTCTTTAATCTGTCAGTTTCAAATCTTAACAGTATATCCATAAATTTATTAGAGCAGTTGTTTGCTGCCTCTTCCCATTCCTTCAGGAGGGTTGGGTCATCTAACTCTATGTTGGGGGTGGTCTGGACCCTCAAACCTCTTGGGATCATTGACTTGCTTAGATATTTTTGTAATGAGGTCACCTCCCATCCCAATCTAATTTGCTGTTTGCAAAGGTTTGAAAGGGTTCTAAACTTAGCATTGATGTTGTCTTGTTCAGGTAAATAGGTTACGTCTTGGTCTGAGAACACAGAGTCAATATCCGTGCACCACTGATTGGACTCTTTCAACTGGGAAAGAAAATCAGTCATGATGAGTCTTTGCTGTGATAATAGAGTAAATGTGATCGCACACTCTAAAGGTACTAAAACCTCTAAAAGAAGATAAACAAAAAACGGAAGGCACCGAAGTGCTTGGTTCCCAACAAGGGGAATTAGAGTGTGGCTGTAGAACTCCGTAGGGGGTAACCCTTGTATGAATACAAAAAACAGAGAGAATCGGCGTATTCCCTGGCAGGAAAGGCCTCAGGAGCACCGGAGGAAGGAGCTCTGCAGCTGTTGTGCTGCTTTAAATAAACGTCTAAAATTATTTAATCGCGGGTATCATTCAAAATATGATCCCAAATGAAAATAAATAAATACACAAATAAAACTTAGAATACCATCACCGTACTATACATATTAGGGTGGGTCTGAAAATAGAGAGTGGCCCGTAGGCAACCCGTAGTGTAGTTGGCGCTGGCAGGGGACGCAGCGACTGCTTACACAGTGTGGTGCATAAAGGACTGCCAATCCTGAAAAGCACAACCAACCAGTAGCTGTCTAAGGTCCCTTTACATCAGCGTGTAGAAAACTCCCCGCCAGAGAGACAGATACAAATCAGGCTACCACCTCTAAGAAAATAGGGTATCTCTATGTGAACAGGGAGACACCTTCTTACAACTTATTACACGTGAGACCCAGAGCGTCAGCCCAATGTAGATTAAGGACTAGCCGGGTAAAATTACTGCAAAAGTTGTCTTAATAATCATAAAGGTTGTAGTCGACCTGATTCATATTAGCCCAATTATGAGCTATGTGGATTCTGTACTCTCTAGTTAGTTCAAGTCAGGTTGCAGCCTATAGGGAACACAGTATCTTTCTGTGAACCGGGAGACACAAAGTTGCAACTTTCTGTATAAAGTACATAACGTGTCAGCCCAATATAGGTTTAGGGCTAGCAGGATCAAATAGCTGCAAACGTTGCCTGTTTTCCCATAGAGGACTGTAGTGGACCTGTTAGGGAAGGAAAAAGATTTCTATCCTCATATCTGCCTAAGCTCTTGTGCAAATAACCTCAGCTTAGTGCGTTTGGTTGTCCAGAAAGTTAGCCAAGATACTGCTGCTGAGAAAGAAAAAAGGATTTCTACACTTTACACTACAACAAGATAACTCTGACGTGGGTTAGGCATCGCTAACACCCTCAGCCCTCCCTCAGTGGTCACATCAACCGTGCTGGTGAAACATTTTAAAAGAATGAAAACGAAAAAACGACCTAACGTCCGTTTCGGCGCTGTTAGAGCGCCTTTTTCAAAGGTGAACCGGCTTTGTGCCTTACAGGGTTTAAATACCCAGACCAATATCGCTTGTAGCCAATCACGGCGCTGGGCGTGTCTTGCCCTTTCGCGCCCGATTTCCAAACGCTGTGGCGCCTGTCAATTATGTTTACGTCCGCCCACGTGGGTGTAAAAGGGGCGGAGCCTCGCGAGGGTGTCAGTGACTGACTGACAGTAGAAAAACTCCTCCCCCATATGTAAGCATACCGACGGCTAATACTTCACGTTGTTGCCTACCTCTATTACATTGAAAGCTGTCCTGTATATGTACCCCAAACAGCGGTAAATGGGCTTATCAAAAAAACCCCTCATGTCATTATTGTTGTTATTACAATTAAGCAGATGAAAATTCATATGGCTGAAAACACATATTATCAATATTACACAGAGCCTGTGGACCTCAAAAGGAGAAAAGATATTTTTTGCTACCATTGCACATCATAGATATGTAAAGAAGGGAGCATAATAATTATTCTTATTATTACAGTGACACTGGTTGTGATTATTGGGGGGGGGGGGCACTTAGTATAGATGGAGAGCCCTTACTTTATATATTAATAGGAAGAGATCCTATTTAGGGATGGGGGCTACAGCACATATATTAGAAACCCACCATTTGGTCCACACGCTACAGTGAAAGGGAGAACATAGAGGACAGCAATATAAGTGGATAGGCACTATCTGGTTACTTGCTATGTGGTCAGTAAGTAGGCACCCGGTAAATTACGCTTCATGTATACATAGAGTAATATCTGTGCGCATGGAGACATTAGTTAAAGACTGGACAACACAAATCTATATACATATATACACAGTGAGGCTCATCATGATTCGATAAATGGTGCTAGTGTATCGAATTTGTATATCCAATAACACTCCCTTCTTCTGCTAGCATTTCCTGCTGCTCTATTACATTGTCTGCCTACCTTTAAGTCATCAGAAATTATCACCCCTAAATCCCTTTCCTCAGATGTTGAGGTTAGGACTCTATCAAATATTCTGTACTCTGCCCTTGGGTTTTTACGTCCAAGATGCACTATCTTGCACTTATCCACATTAAATGTCAGTTGCCACAACTCTGACCATTTTTCTAGTTTACTTAAATCACTTGCCATTTGGCTTATCCCTCCTGGAACATCAACACTGTTACATATCTTAGTAGCATCCGCAAAAAGACACACCTTACCATCAAGACCTTCTGCAATATCACTAATAAAAATATTAAAGAGAATGGGTCCAAGTACAGATCCCTGAGGTACCCCACTGGTGACAAGCCCAAGCTTTGAATATACTCCATTGACTACAACCCTCTGTTGCCCGTCACTCAGCCACTGCCTTACCCATTCAACAATATTGGAGTTTATTGATAAGCCTTCTATGTGCAACAGTGTCAAAAGCCTTACTGAAATCTAGGTAAGCAATGTCTACTGCACCACCCTGATCTATAATTTTAGTTACCCAATCAAAAAAATCAATAAGATTAGTTTGGCATGATCTCCCTGAAGTAAACCCATGTTGTCTCTGATCTTGAAATCCATGTGTTTTTAGATGTTCAACAATCCTATCCTTTAACATGGTTTCCATCACTTTCCCCACTACTGAAGTAAAGCTTACTGGCCTATAGTTGCCCGACTCCTCCCTATTACCTTTCTTGTGAATGGGCACAACATTCGCTAACTTCCAATCTTCTGGGACTACTCCTGTTAATGATGGGTAAATAAATCTGTTAATGGTTTTGCTAGTACGCCACTAAGCTATTTTAATAGCTTTGGGTGTATTCCATCAGGTCCCATTGACTTATTTGTCTTTACTTTTGACAGTTGAAATAGAACCTCTTCCTCTGTAAACTCACGTGTAATAAATGACTCATTTATCCTTTTTCTTAACGGAGGTCCCTTTCCTTCATTTTCAGCTGTAAATACCGAACAAAAATATTCATTGAGGCAGTCAGCTAGACCTTTATCCTCATCTACATACCTTCCTTCTTTTGTTTTTAATCTAACTAATCCTTGTTTTACTTTTCTTTTCTCATTTATGTATCTAAATGTGCTATTTTCTCGTCTGTGTGTGATTTGGAAGCTCTTATAACTTGCTTAGCCTCTTTCTGCCTAATCTTATAGGTCATTCTGTCTTCCTCACTCTGGTTTTTTTTTATAATTACTAAATGCTAACTTTTTGTTTTTTACTATTTTGGCCACATCTGCGGAGTACCACAGTGGTTTATTGAATTTTTTGCTTTTACTGACAAGCCTAATGCAATTTTCTGTTGCCTTCAGTAGTGCAGCTTTTAAATAATCCCATTTCTTTTGGACTCCATTTAAGTTGCTCCAGTCTGATAATGACTCCTTTACACATATTCTAATTTTAGAAAAGTCTAAAACTTTGAAAAGTCTAAAACTTTGAAAAGTCTAAAACTTTGAAAAGTCTAAAACTTTGAAAAGTCTAAAACTTTTGTTTGTGTGGTGTGACTCAGTCACTGTTCTTATATTAAACCACACTGACTGATGATCACTGGATCCTAAACTTTCACCTACAGTAATATCTGATACCAAATCTCCATTTGTTAACACTAAATCTAGTATGGCCTCTTTACGAGTTGGCTCCTCAACGACTTGTTTTAGAGACAATCCCAGTAGGGAGTTTAGAATATGTGTGTTCCTGGCACAAGTAGCTATTTTTGTTTTCCAATTCACATCAGGAAGATTAAAGTCACCCATGATGATAACTTCCCCCTTCATTGTCATTTTAGCTATTTCTTCAACTAGTAGATTATCTAACTCTTCAATTTGTCCTGGGGGCCTATAATTCACACCTACACGAATTACTGTGTGATTACCAAATTCTAACGTAACCCAAATGGACTCTATGTTCGTCTCACTAACCTTTATTAGGCTAGATTTTATGCTATCCTTCACATACAGGGCCACCCCTCCCCCTTTCTTGCCTTCCCTGTCTTTTCTATATAAAGAGTACCCTGGTATTGCTATGTCCCAGTCATTTTTCTCATTATACCATGTCTCAGTAACAGCGACTAAATCTACACTATCAGTTGCCATTATTGCCACAAGTTCATGGATCTTATTCCCTAAACTGCGAGCATTTGTAGACATGACTCTAAGCTTATCATTTTTTAACACACTTGCTACAGGCACCTTCTGTCCTTGTTTGGGGGGACAATTGGATTGATGTTTTATCACCCTTTTGCCCCCCCCCCCCCTCCTAGTTTAAATACATCCTAGCAAAACCTCTGAACTGCTCACTGAGAACATTTGTTCCCTTTTGAGAAAGATGCAAACCATCTTTTTTGTACAGTTTATTTCCATTCCAAACAGAGCTACCATGAGAAATAAAGCCAAATCCTTGCTCCCGACACCATTCACCAAGCCACAAGTTAAAGTCCCTAATACGCATCCGCCTGTCGTTCTGAGTGTTATGCACAGGCAGAACTTCAGAGAATGACAGTGTGGAAGTAACCTGCCGTATATCATTGGCAAAAACACTAAAAACTTCCTTAACCTCTGAAACCTCATTGCAAGCCAAGTCATTTGTCCCTAAATGGACAAGTACATCCAATTCCCCTTCCTGCTTTGCTTGCTTAACAATATTACAGATACGTCTCCTGTCTCTGTGAGCAGTAGCTCCGGGAAGACACCTCACAAGACCACCATTGTCCATCTCCACACCTCTTATGATGGAATCCCCCAACAACAACTGCTTTCTATTAGGCCTCACCATAGTCTTCAAGCCTCTCTGCACAACACCACTAGCCTCAGTGCCTCTCTGCACAACACCACTAGCCTCAATGCCTCTCTCCACAACACCACTAGCCTCAGTGCCTCTCTGCACAACACCACTAGCCTCAGTGCCTCTCTCCACAACCTTTGTTAAAGGTATTGTACTGAAGCTGCAATCCTCTGGAGCTGGAAGAAAACACTGGTCAGTGATCATAGCCTGTTCCCCCAGTAACTGGACGACAGACAGTTCTGGGAATCGACAGATTTTTATTAGCCCACACGGCTTTTTATGCACAGCCCCATAGTATGGGGTCTCTACAGCAAGTTTACAGGGTTTTTTCCCAAGAGTCTCTGGGTCTAAGAGATAATTGAGCTGGAAAAACATGATAACTCAATTATCTCTCAGCTTACAGGACTAGCATAAAATATCACAAAATACGGGAAAAACATAATAAAACATTACAGGAACCCCACAATTTTATATATCCCTGAATAGCCTGGGTCTGAGCACACAACATATCCGAAAAGCACTCAGATCTGTTTGGTGGAACAGGATCACTATTCAAGAGAAGTTTTGACCGACCAGCCACGAGGTGATGCCTCAAATAGTTCCAGAGAATGCAGGGTAGTACAAACACCGCCAAACGCTCCCCCTGGCTCTTAGGTAGTGACGGTAGATTCTATCTCCCGAACGTGGTTAGTTTAGTTGGTCAGGAAATTATACAGGCAGCAGTACCATCTTCGCAAGAACATGTAGCTGAAATGAGTTCCACGCACTCGAAGACCAAGTACTGCCTGCGTTCAGGAGACAAAATGGCGGCAACCCATGGAAAGCACTCAAATTAATCCTTTAATTGTTGTTAACAGTCGGGGTGGTAGGTGTTCTAAGTCACTAAAGAGGGGGACCACAAAAGTTCTGTTTGGTTCCTGAACAGGGGGCTGCAGGTCTGTTCGGTAGAATTAAACATAGGTTTGGGCAACCTCAGGGACTGATACCTGGTTCTCCACAGGTATATATATTAAACAATGAGTTTAGTTTAGTTTTTATATTTGAGCAATTGAGTGTCCCTTTAAATTACACTGAATGATGTCATTGTATGTGTTCTAGGAATTTGTATGGGTAAATTTGTTTGTTTTAATCCATTGCTGCCATGGTTACATTTAAAATTTGCATCTGTGAAAATGTTCTGAACTGAGCATGTGCCTAAGGAACTATATATATTTATAGTTCTGCAATTATGTATCAACCGTTTATAAATGTAACCTTTATACATTTTACTAATTCTGTTAGTAATTGCCTTTTTCAAATTGGCTCAGGTACTTTGGCCCATGTGCCCCTGTCAAGATTCTACAGGGGGAGGAGGGCAAATTAAAAATGTGTGTATGTGATTGTTAATGTTGATGCATATAAAGAGAAACTCTCTCTCAATTTCTCATTCTCTCACCTCAGTAAATGTTTTTGCATTATAATTTATTGGGGTGAATACAGCAGTAAGTAAGTCAAAAAGGTTCTATAAGTGCCTTTCTATTTGTGCCCATTCTTTATCTAACCATTAACAGGAGAAACACATGCAATGGTCCCATTTAATCCCATACTCCATGTGTAGTGCTGTATTGCATAATGTAGACAACTGTATAAAAGGTATGTGGGTTTGTGTGTGTCCACCTGATTTTCTTTGAATGATATATACTAGCCACCATGGCCAAATTAATAGCCAATTGGGCCTGGTGCTAAAAATTATGTTTAAAATCTTAATGAAAATAAAACACTAGAACAGCCATATCTCCCAATTATCATCTGGTGAAGGTGGTGCTGGAGGGAAACTCAGATGAAGCATTTATAATGCTAATCTCCTGCTTTCATCTGTCAACCAAACACATACCCTCCAACATATGCATCCAGTATATTTTAAATGTGAAGCAGGATGTTGGTGGGCGGGGTAAAATGAGGTGAGCCAGTGACACGTATAACGTTACTGGCACCACCCAAAGGGATGGACCTACCCAGAGAGGGGGCAGGTCTCCCCAAAGAATTGGAAGGTCAGTCTGACATGAATACATGCTAGGCTGCCTGCCAATCACGCAGGCTTGCAAACTCCAGCACCCTGAGCACGGCACAAATGCATCTAATGATGTGCTTGCGTTATGAATTCTGAGGACAGCTCCCTTATGTCCCCCAGCCTTCACTTGTCCATTCTTACTAGCAGGCTGAAGCTACTGGTATGCAGTCTGGAACAGATAAAAAATGTGGATGTAATGACGGTAGAATTTAAGGGGACATGCCCCACTGTTAGAGAGACTGAAGGAGAAAGAGTATTTGCACAGTGTGCAAAGTCAGCTTTACTTTAACTAATTTATAGTCAACTAGTCCACATAGGTTTTGTTCCCCTACATCCCTCCTAAGTTCCCTCCTAACCCAAATTTGCTCTGCATATAGCAAAAACATGTGGAAAGTAGTACAAAAAAAAAAAAGATGGAACTTAAGCTCCATTTCCTCCTATGTTAATGCGAAATAAGTGTGGGAACTCGTAAAGATTTGAACTACACCAGTGTCATCTCACTGTGAGGGCCTGTCAAGGGTAAAATTAATTATAGAGTTTCTGGGCAGGTCGCCCCCTTTGGGTGGAACCAGTGAGGCGAACACGTCACTGGCCCACACAATTTACCCCCTTCGACTGACATTCCTATTCATGTACTGCCAAAGTTTTGAGACACAAATACAGATGCACATGTTGTTATACACTCCTAGATAGTTAAAAAAACACAGATATTCCAGAAACACACATAATATCAGACACACACAAGTATAAATTAGGCACGCACAAGTATATAGTTTGTTTCTTATATTCCTGTTGTACAGCACATATATTGTGACTGTGTCAGCATCACTGGGAGCATATATCTGACACTTCATGTAGGTCCACAAATGGTTCTTATGTCTAAGGCACCCTGTACCCATTATAGGGTCTGTATGTGTATTATACAGGGTGGGTCAAAATTCAAAATGGAATTTGACATGTAAATAACTTATTTATTAGAATAATTTTTGGGGGAGGTACATGGGGTTATTGATGGGGTTAAAATTGAAATTAGCAGGGGGCGAGGCCTTACCGCCGCCGGGATCAGGCGTGTTCAGTCTGAGCTTCCGCTCCAGGGCCCGAACAATGGGGCTAATCGGCGGTGCACCGCAGGAACCAAACTACATCGGTGGCTCTGCTGACCCTCAGCCACTGGGGAACGTAGTGATATCGCTCAAGACCTCACCCGGCACCGACGGCACACCGACAAGGACCCGGAGCCAGCTGGAGCTTGAGCCGGGATGAGACGGCCACTCCCGGTCTGCAAGGGCGCCAAGTCACACCAAAATGGGCCTAAAACAACCGCCCTGGAGTGAAATATTTACCAGGCAACGTTCCTAAGATGGCCGCCGCACACCAGCCATGTGTGCTCACTCGGCACCATCAGACCACCAAGGCAGCCTACCCCAGGGCCATGCAGGCGGACTACACTAGGCAAAGGTACAGTTCAAGGGCATCAAGCAGGGAGAAATGGGGCGAACACAGAGCGGGAACAAACCCTGTAAAGCAACCCCACAGGGGCCCACAGACCCTAGAATTGCCTACCCCGAGGAGAAAGGCCAGAGGGACTGAAACACCTAGTTACCATGCCAGAAATAATCTTCCCTACCAGCCCAGACCTAAGCCACCATAATCACCGTCACAAGCCAACGAAGCAGCACAGGAAGATGCCACTACATCACTGGGGCACCAAGTACCAGAGTGGGCTGACACCCCAGACAAGGAACTCAAGAGACTGCACTTCATAATACCTGTGGCACCAGCCTTATTTTGGGATAACCCTGCGACACATGCATGTCAAACATGCTTAATGACACGCTTAAATGAACTCACTCGTTTACGTTAAGCCTTTTCTTGGACTCCACGACAAGCGTTGGACCTGCAAACTCAGTAGAATATGCCCGAAATTATGCATGGACGGTTAAGTGCACCCTACCCACTGCATTTTATCCCACTTTCTCATCTCACCCGCAACTAAAATGAATAATAGACATTGTATAGCGTATATATTTACATGGGGAGTGTGAGGGGAATGTGTGCTAGCCATCTCAGTAACCTAGAACGAGTAGTGTCATAGCCTACATAGAAGCCATCTTGTGATGAGGCCGCACTTAATGCCTGTGAAGCACTGCCATTATCCGGTTGTTTCTCCTTACTTGTATAAGCGCCCTAGCTAAGCAACTGATTTTATATAAGCGATTGTACACACGTTTTAGTTTTACACAGGAATGTCAGAAAATGCTTAGATATTAAAGCGATGTCACTCAATTTAAATATAACTCTTAAGCTACAGCTACTAATTGACAAAGCAACTTATTATGACAGTAGTAGTTACCTAGCTTGTACCTACCCTGTATTACTAATTTAAAAATTGTGCGCTTACTCTAAATGCTGTACAACAGTGAATGACTACGTGTTTTTAAACTGTTTGCAATTGCTGTTGTGGCATTGTTCACATACGACTGTTATTTCATGCACAATAAAAATAAAGAATTAAAAAAAATAAAAAAAATAATTGAAATCAGCAAAACCAATGCGTACACTACCACTGTCAATATTAAAATATTTCCACCGATAAGGTTTTATATACGTAATACAAAGACTTTCTGTCTAGTGATATATCATTATGTGGAGAGAGTGCACTGCAGACAGCTAGAGTACAGACATCTGTAGCTATGATATCTGATCATGTGGCTAAGAGAGCAAATATATCTCTTGCTTGTCTGTGAACTTACTCAAGAGTGTGTGTAACAAGAGAGTCCAGCTCCAGATTGGATCACAAGTGTTTCCATGGCAACATGTGGAAGATGTAATGCTGATAGAAATTCATTAGGTGTAACTGGAGGAAATGTTTTTGGCCAGTCATATCCCTTTATGTCCTAAAGAATGTTGAGGGTGTTCCAATAATGTGTGGATAACTCAAATTATCAGTTCAGCAAATTTCAGTCTTTAGGAAGAGTATAGATTTGTCAACACAAATACTGTGTATATTAAAGGTAATTTTCAAAAGCACATATACTGCACGTGTATTAATAGCAAGCGTATGTATACGTGGTAATGATACCGGAGAAACTGACAGAAGCCAAGCACAGAGAGATGGACACAGGTTTCTTCAGGAAGGAAGAGATTCTTTATTCGGTTCACCGATCGGGACTCAGAGGGACTAATGTCACCAAAATACAGCAAGTTCTGAGCCCCGGACAATAGTGCAGGCTCCTTATATAGGCATATAACTCCTCCCATATTAAGCTCCACCCGCACATTCTCTTGACCAATCAATACAAATAAGAATTAACTTCCTGCTTGACCGCATGGCCTGTCCAGCACAATGGAGGAGGGGAATACTACATCCTGTATTCTTGCACATGCTCCGTACACTACTGATCGTATCTTGCCTCGTGCAACCAACTGATCGATACGTCAGCATAGGTACGTACAGATGCCACGTGGTAATCTCGGCCTACTAAATGTATTTTTACCGAGATTCCACCACATTCCCCCCTTTGATGCCTCTTGATATTTCACAATTACTTGAGGCATCACTTAACCTTGGTTTGCATACACCGCAAGTTACCATGAACCAGACCAGACTTGTCTATGATGTGAATCTTCAACACTCATCTTCCTGCATTGGTTCTCCCTGATCTAGAGCCTTATATTTATAAATTGCCATTATCTGTGCTGCAGCCTTCCTTTCTGCTATATTTTCTATCAGGCTTTGCACAGACCTAACTACTAAGGGTATAAGACATGGCAGGAGTAGACACAACATTAAAATCAGTAGGACTCCACCTACCAATGCCTTAAGCCCTCCAAACTGCTCATACCAGCTACCAAACCAACTACTTGGATTGTACCCTTTCCATACCTGAGTAGGCACATGTGCTAGTTTAACCATATGGCTAGTAAGCTCAGCTATTGCTTGCCCTTCGTCATCTATTTGAAGACAGCAATTGCTCAGGTTAAACTTCCCACATACACCTCCCTCTACTGCCAATAGGTAATGCAAGGCTAACCTATTTTGGTATACTGCTGTCCTCATCCTGGTATTATGCTTCGCTAGAAGATTGAGCGCTTGTGAGGTCTCATTAGTAATAATCTCAACCACCGCCTGTAATCTTATAATACGGTTGAGCATATAAATTGGGGTTCTATAACCAAAAGTACCATCCTCTGCCCACGTGGCTGGCCCATAGTAATCTATAATACGCTGGGGAGACCATTCATCATCTTCCCAGGCGCCTATCTCTATGGGTCCCCTTTTCTTCCTATGATTCACATCATACACTTTAACACTTAAAGTCTCACCTGTTTCGATAGGTAACAAGAAGAAGGATGGTTTGAGCATACCCAACACACATGCCCCTTCCCAGTCCTGTGGCAACTCCGAATAGGCTTTCTTACCACAGATCCAGTACAAATTTGCTGGGGCTCTCCAGGTAGATGTGATGGATAGGTCAAACCACACATCCTTTAAATTGGCATATCTAGCAAACGGGTTAGATGGTTCTGAGACATTTGAAGCCGACCACCAAGTTGTATTCTTTGTATCATCATCATAAGCTTTTTGCCCTAGACAAGTTAATTCTCCTACAGAAGTATTATACATCATTCCTTTCCTTGCTATGCAAACATAACCTATGATGGAGGTCTTTAATCTCCACTCAGATTTACCTCTAACACTCATCTGATAATTGTCTTGTGAAGATATTAATTGTTCAACTGCCTCAGAACCGGACATTACCTCCTTTGCTTCCCAAGGCCATTGGTCTCCCATGTTAGTACCTCCACACACATAGCAGTTGGTAACATTAAGACTACCGGCAATACTCTCAGCTAAATCAATGAACAGGTTTTTAGCATTATGGGGGATCTTATTATCTATACTCATTTCTTCATAGAAGGAATTGTATACCTGATGAGTCTGGGAGGTTACCGTATCAGTCTCTATCCCTATAAATAATATTGTCCCAGGGTCTAAACCCGTCCCGTATATTTAAAACCCAAATAAATTACCATATTTATCTAAGAACTTGTCGGGGTTATTTATAAGTATATGGACTGGATTGCATTCCATAGACTTACAGTATGGATTGGTAGGCAACTTAGTCACAATCATGTCCTTGTCTGCTGTCTGTCCCCAAGTTGCCCACCCCACACAAGACCAATATGGGCAAAAGTTATAATCTCTATTTGGGCATCTAGGACTCACATACTTATTTTTACTACTGGGACAAATATATTTATCGTTAGACCCATACATTCTCTCCCATCTAAGATCCCCACATACATTCCACGGCTTTCAACCACTTGATATCGCCTTACACGCATCAAATAGCAGAACACCTGAAGAATATACGGATTCTAATACAGTTTTGTTAATTAGGGTCCCCTGAGGATCTCCATTCCTGAGAGTCAACCAAATTGTACGGGGTTGATACTCTGGACTGAAGCACTTGGGTTCTCCTACACCTAAATGGCACACACTATATTCTATATTTAAGTATCTACATCTTGATACATCTCCTTTACACTCGTATTGCGAATGCCAAATTAGGGTCTGGGAAATATGGTTACCTGTTCTTGTAGTCTTAATGCATACCTCACAGCTAGGAGTGTCGGTACCTCTACCTTCCTGAATATAAAAACGTTATCAGAAACACATCTTTCGTCGTCATCCTCAGTCTTCGTCCGTGCGATGGCACCTCAGCTTCCAGGATGTAAGGGCTGCAGGGAATGGAGTTCTGCTCGTCTTCACAGGGGTCCCTTCGAGACTTTTCCTGACTTATACACTACACGTCGGTGAGCGGACAGGCTTTATTATGGCCTTCTCACTCACTTACCAATCTCTGAAACAATAAAATTTGTAATCCACAAGGTTCCTCGTCACTCCGACTGAGTCGTGCGCTTTAACCGGATCTTGCAGGGATTCTCTGGATCTGCTGTAGCTTGCCAAGAATCGACTGCTGCTGGTTTAACCCTGGAGTGATGTATCCACGGAGTCACTTCGGACACTTTTATCGCTGTAGGGGTAGACAAAAGAACAATATAAGGACCTCTCCACTTGGGCCCTAACGGTACATTATTCCACTCTTTAATCCACACTTGGTCTCCTGGGTGGTAATTATGAACTGGGGGATAAATATTCACAGGTAATCTATCTTGTACCCATTTCTGTACCTCCTCCATAGTCTTACCCAACTCTACAACCTGCTGCCGGGTAATTCCTTCTCCCAACTGACTCAAATCCCCCCTTAAGTTACCAAGTACGGGAGGTGGTCGCCCATACATGATTTCAAAAGGAGAGAGGCCCAACCTTCTGGTAGGTGTACTACGGATTCGCAATAGAGCTATGGGCAAGAGAACGTTCCACTTAAGTTGGGTTTCCTGACACATTTTAGCCAACTGGTTCTTAATAGTTCTATTCATTCTCTCTACCTTACCAGAACTCTGGGGTCTATATGCCGTATGAAGCCTCCACTTTATACCAAGCATATGAGTCAGTTGTTGTAGGCACTGATAAACAAAAGCTGGACCATTGTCCGATCCTATAGAGCAGGGTAGTCTATATCGGGGTATTATTTCTCGTAGCAGGAATCTCACAACTTCTCCTACTTTCTCTGTACGAGTAGGACATGCTTCTACCCAGCCTGAATAGGTGCACACAACTACCAGTAGGTAGCGATGTCCACCAGATTTAGGCATTACTGTATAGTCAATTTGTAGATCGGACATGGGGAGTCCCCCCATAAACTGGACTCCTGGTGGCTTTACTGGTCCTTGCCTTGCATTATTTTTAGCACACATTACACATCTTCGTACAATGGCTTGAGTTAAGTTGGACAATCTTGGTATGTAGAAATGTTTTCTGAGAGATTCTTCTGTACTCTCTCTCCCAGAATGTGTCCCGTTGTGATAGTTTTGGACAATGTCTACCGCTAGTGATGCTGGAATGACTATTCTCCCATCTTCTAACTGATACCATTTGTTCTCCAAATACTTTCCAGGTTCAGTCTTTAACCACTCCTCTTCTTGAGCTGTATAAACTGGAGTCCATTGAGACAGTGGAGTTGGTATAAGAGCAGCTATATGCTCCACATATTCCTGTCTTTCTGATTCAGCGGCACGCTTAGCTGCATTATCTGCCATCCGATTTCCTTTGGTTACATCACCATCTCCTCTCAGATGCGCTCAACAATGTATGATACCGACTTCTTTCGGCTCCCACACTGCTTCCAATAGTTGTAGGATTTCAGCTGCGTACTTGATTTCTTTGCCTTCTGAATTCAATAGTCCTCTTTCTTTATACAAAGCTCCGTGGGCATGAGTGGTTAAAAACGCATACTTGGAGTCCGTGTAGATGTTCACTCTTAAACCTTCAGCCAATTGTAACGCTCGTGTCAGTGCTATCAATTCTGCTTTTTGTGCTGATGTTCCTTTTGCCAGTGGCCGAGCTTCTATCACCTTGTCTATCGTTGTTACTGCATATCCTGCATAGCGGATCCCTTCACATAACTACTGCCGTCTGTGTAATATTGAACATCAGGGTTCTGGATGGGAAAATCACGAAGATCTGGTCTACTTGAAAATACTTCATCCATCACTTCCAAACAATCATGTTGACTTTCAGTAGGTTGTGGCAAAAGGGTAGCTGGATTTAAGGTATTAACAGTCTCTAAATGCACTCTTGGGTTTTCACACAACATTGCTTGATACTTGGTCATACGGCTGTTACTAAACCAATGATTTCCTTTGTAATCCAACAACGTCTGTACTGCATGTGGAACTCGTACATAAAGTTCTTGACCCAGAGTGAGTTTATCGGCTTCAGCTACTAGCAGGGCGGCTGCAGCTACGGCTCTTAGACAAGGTGGAAATCCGCTGGCCACTGCATCCAGTTGCTTAGACATGTAGGCAACAGGTCTTTGCCATGATCCCAAGTACTGTGTCAATACTCCCACAGCCATTCTTCTTTGCTCATGTACATACAGGTAGAATGGTCGTGTATGATCAGGTAGACCTAATGCTGGGGCACTCATCAAAGCCTTCTTCACATCTTCAAATGCCGTTTGCTGTTCTTGAGTCCATAAGAAGGGGTCGTGCTCTGTACCTTTGATAGCTGCATACAGAGGTTTTGCCAGTATCGCGTAGCTGGGAATCCATATCCTACAGAAGCCTGCTGCCCCCAAGAATTCTCGCACTTGTCTTCTATTCCTGGGTATCGGTATTTGGCACACAGCTTCTTTTCTCTCTGGCCCCATAATTCTTTGACCTTCAGAGATATGGAATCCCAGATATTTGACAGTTGGCAAACACAACTGAGCCTTCTTTCTAGACACCTTGTATTCTGCCTTCCAGAGAATGTGTAGTAGATCGTGCGTTGCTTGCTGACATATTTCCTTTGTAACTGCTGCTATCAACAAGTCATCTACATATTGTAACAATACACACTCTCCTGGGATGGACTCGAAATCCAGTAAATCTTGACTTAGAGCTGAACCAAATAGGGTAGGTGAATTTTTAAACCCTTGGGGCAGTCTTGTCCAGGTCATTTGGCATTTTGAGCCCGTCACAGCGTTTTCCCATTGGAAAGCTAAGATACATTGGCTTTCTGCGGCAATTCGGAGGCAAAAGAAGGCATCTTTGAGGTCTAAGACTGTAAAATAAGTAGCCCCGCCCGGAATTAAAGCAAGCAGGTTATACGGATTGGGCACAACTGGATGTATACTAACAACCGCATCATTGACTGCTCTTAAGTCCTGCACAGGTCGATACTCATCTGTACCGGGCTTTTGAACAGGCAGCAATGGGGTGTTCCAGGGGGAAGTACAGAATTTTAGGATACCATACCGTATGAACTTATCCAGATAAGATTGAATGTTCTTCTTAGCCTTCTGCGAGATGTGATATTGCCGTAGGCTCACTGGATAAACCCCAAGTTTTAGTTCGATCTTAATAGGTGGAATATTGCGGGCCAGTCCTGGTGGGTTGTTCTCTGCCCAAACTCCTGGTATGTTGAATAAGGATTCATCACTCCTAGGGTTTTGGCTAGTCAACGCTGTATAAAGTCGCCACTCTTCTTCCTTTGGTACGGATAATGTCATAATACCTGAAGGTCCATTAAACTTTAAGGATGTTGTTCCGTTTGGTAGGAACGTAATCTGCGCTTGTAATTTGGATAGCATATCACGTCCCAGCAATTGGACTGGACATTCAGGCATGTAAAGGAATTGATGTTTTACTACGTGGCCTCCCAATGTACAGAGTCGACTTTTAAGAACCGGTTTTGCAGCACTTCTTCCAGTTGCTTCTATTACGGTAATAGTTTTTCCAGATGGAGGAGCAACTAGGTTAGTCACCACCGAATGTTCAGCACCAGTGTCGATCATGAATGCACTCCTTTTTCCCCCTATTGATACATCGACCATAGGCTCCGCTCGACCAAGGGGGATGGAGCCAGGTCGGTATCAATAGTCCTCCATGACCGTGTCAGCCAATCCTACAAAGTCCCTACCTTCTCTATCGTGGGACCTTTGCACTGCTGGATAGTACCTGTCTTCTCTTACACTTCCTCTGTTACCATTACTCCCTCTATTACCATTGCTCCCTCCAGGGCCTCCTCTACCTCTCGCTCTGCCTCTAAAGTTTCCATAACCTGCCCTGGGTGGGTCTCTCTCGTACTGCTCTCTTTGCGGACACTCGCTTCTCCAATGCTCTTCTTCCTTGCAATACGCGCACCGATTCCTACTCAGAGGGGCTGTAGGGGTAGACAAAAGAACAATATAAGGACCTCTCCACTTGGGCCCTAACGGTACATTATTCCACTCTTTAATCCACACTTGGTCTCCTGGGTGGTAATTATGAACTGGGGGATAAATATTCACAGGTAATCTATCTTGTACCCATTTCTGTACCTCCTCCATAGTCTTACCCAACTCTACAACCTGCTGCCGGGTAATTCCTTCTCCCAACTGACTCAAATCCCCCCTTAAGTTACCAAGTACGGGAGGTGGTCGCCCATACATGATTTCAAAAGGAGAGAGGCCCAACCTTCTGGTAGGTGTACTACGGATTCGCAATAGAGCTATGGGCAAGAGAACGTTCCACTTAAGTTGGGTTTCCTGACACATTTTAGCCAACTGGTTCTTAATAGTTCTATTCATTCTCTCTACCTTACCAGAACTCTGGGGTCTATATGCCGTATGAAGCCTCCACTTTATACCAAGCATATGAGTCAGTTGTTGTAGGCACTGATAAACAAAAGCTGGACCATTGTCCGATCCTATAGAGCAGGGTAGTCTATATCGGGGTATTATTTCTCGTAGCAGGAATCTCACAACTTCTCCTACTTTCTCTGTACGAGTAGGACATGCTTCTACCCAGCCTGAATAGGTGCACACAACTACCAGTAGGTAGCGATGTCCACCAGATTTAGGCATTACTGTATAGTCAATTTGTAGATCGGACATGGGGAGTCCCCCCATAAACTGGACTCCTGGTGGCTTTACTGGTCCTTGCCTTGCATTATTTTTAGCACACATTACACATCTTCGTACAATGGCTTGAGTTAAGTTGGACAATCTTGGTATGTAGAAATGTTTTCTGAGAGATTCTTCTGTACTCTCTCTCCCAGAATGTGTCCCGTTGTGATAGTTTTGGACAATGTCTACCGCTAGTGATGCTGGAATGACTATTCTCCCATCTTCTAACTGATACCATTTGTTCTCCAAATACTTTCCAGGTTCAGTCTTTAACCACTCCTCTTCTTGAGCTGTATAAACTGGAGTCCATTGAGACAGTGGAGTTGGTATAAGAGCAGCTATATGCTCCACATATTCCTGTCTTTCTGATTCAGCGGCACGCTTAGCTGCATTATCTGCCATCCGATTTCCTTTGGTTACATCACCATCTCCTCTCAGATGCGCTCAACAATGTATGATACCGACTTCTTTCGGCTCCCACACTGCTTCCAATAGTTGTAGGATTTCAGCTGCGTACTTGATTTCTTTGCCTTCTGAATTCAATAGTCCTCTTTCTTTATACAAAGCTCCGTGGGCATGAGTGGTTAAAAACGCATACTTGGAGTCCGTGTAGATGTTCACTCTTAAACCTTCAGCCAATTGTAACGCTCGTGTCAGTGCTATCAATTCTGCTTTTTGTGCTGATGTTCCTTTTGCCAGTGGCCGAGCTTCTATCACCTTGTCTATCGTTGTTACTGCATATCCTGCATAGCGGATCCCTTCACATAACTACTGCCGTCTGTGTAATATTGAACATCAGGGTTCTGGATGGGAAAATCACGAAGATCTGGTCTACTTGAAAATACTTCATCCATCACTTCCAAACAATCATGTTGACTTTCAGTAGGTTGTGGCAAAAGGGTAGCTGGATTTAAGGTATTAACAGTCTCTAAATGCACTCTTGGGTTTTCACACAACATTGCTTGATACTTGGTCATACGGCTGTTACTAAACCAATGATTTCCTTTGTAATCCAACAACGTCTGTACTGCATGTGGAACTCGTACATAAAGTTCTTGACCCAGAGTGAGTTTATCGGCTTCAGCTACTAGCAGGGCGGCTGCAGCTACGGCTCTTAGACAAGGTGGAAGTCCGCTGGCCACTGCATCCAGTTGCTTAGACATGTAGGCAACAGGTCTTTGCCATGATCCCAAGTACTGTGTCAATACTCCCACAGCCATTCTTCTTTGCTCATGTACATACAGGTAGAATGGTCGTGTATGATCAGGTAGACCTAATGCTGGGGCACTCATCAAAGCCTTCTTCACATCTTCAAATGCCGTTTGCTGTTCTTGAGTCCATAAGAAGGGGTCGTGCTCTGTACCTTTGATAGCTGCATACAGAGGTTTTGCCAGTATCGCGTAGCTGGGAATCCATATCCTACAGAAGCCTGCTGCCCCCAAGAATTCTCGCACTTGTCTTCTATTCCTGGGTATCGGTATTTGGCACACAGCTTCTTTTCTCTCTGGCCCCATAATTCTTTGACCTTCAGAGATATGGAATCCCAGATATTTGACAGTTGGCAAACACAACTGAGCCTTCTTTCTAGACACCTTGTATTCTGCCTTCCAGAGAATGTGTAGTAGATCGTGCGTTGCTTGCTGACATATTTCCTTTGTAACTGCTGCTATCAACAAGTCATCTACATATTGTAACAATACACACTCTCCTGGGATGGACTCGAAATCCAGTAAATCTTGACTTAGAGCTGAACCAAATAGGGTAGGTGAATTTTTAAACCCTTGGGGCAGTCTTGTCCAGGTCATTTGGCATTTTGAGCCCGTCACAGCGTTTTCCCATTGGAAAGCTAAGATACATTGGCTTTCTGCGGCAATTCGGAGGCAAAAGAAGGCATCTTTGAGGTCTAAGACTGTAAAATAAGTAGCCCCGCCCGGAATTAAAGCAAGCAGGTTATACGGATTGGGCACAACTGGATGTATACTAACAACCGCATCATTGACTGCTCTTAAGTCCTGCACAGGTCGATACTCATCTGTACCGGGCTTTTGAACAGGCAGCAATGGGGTGTTCCAGGGGGAAGTACAGAATTTTAGGATACCATACCGTATGAACTTATCCAGATAAGATTGAATGTTCTTCTTAGCCTTCTGCGAGATGTGATATTGCCGTAGGCTCACTGGATAAACCCCAAGTTTTAGTTCGATCTTAATAGGTGGAATATTGCGGGCCAGTCCTGGTGGGTTGTTCTCTGCCCAAACTCCTGGTATGTTGAATAAGGATTCATCACTCCTAGGGTTTTGGCTAGTCAACGCTGTATAAAGTCGCCACTCTTCTTCCTTTGGTACGGATAATGTCATAATACCTGAAGGTCCATTAAACTTTAAGGATGTTGTTCCGTTTGGTAGGAACGTAATCTGCGCTTGTAATTTGGATAGCATATCACTTCCCAGCAATTGGACTGGACATTCAGGCATGTAAAGGAATTGATGTTTTACTACGTGGCCTCCCAATGTACAGAGTCGACTTTTAAGAACCGGTTTTGCAGCACTTCTTCCAGTTGCTCCTATTACGGTAATAGTTTTTCCAGATGGAGGAGCAACTAGGTTAGTCACCACCGAATGTTCAGCACCAGTGTCGATCATGAATGCACTCCTTTTTCCCCCTATTGATACATCGACCATAGGCTCCGCTCGACCAAGGGGGATGGAGCCAGGTCGGTATCAATAGTCCTCCATGACCGTGTCAGCCAATCCTACAAAGTCCCTACCTTCTCTATCGCGGGACCTTTGCGCTGCTGGATAGTACCTGTCTTCTCTTACACTTCCTCTGTTACCATTACTCCCTCTATTACCATTGCTCCCTCCAGGGCCTCCTCTACCTCTCGCTCTGCCTCTAAAGTTTCCATAACCTGCCCTGGGTGGGTCTCTCTCGTACTGCTCTCTTTGCGGACACTCGCTTCTCCAATGCCCTTCTTCCTTGCAATACGCGCACCGATTCCTACTCAGGGGCTCCCTATTCCACCTACTATCGCCTCTATCTGGGCCCCGTCTATCTACACCTGCAATCGCTACCGCTAGCATATCAGCCTTTTTACGCATCTTGCGCTCTTCCTCTTTCTTACTTTCTGACTCCCTATACATGTACACCTTATTCGCTACCTCCATTAGTTGGGTGATGGACATTCCTGCAAACCCTTCTAACTTTTGTAGCTTGCGCTTAATATCTCCGTAAGCTTGGCTGACAAAGGCGGAGTTTACCATTCGGGAATTATCAGCGTCTTCCGGATTAAAGGGGGTATACAAGCGGTATGCCTCCAATAATCGGTCATTAAAGACACTGGGCGCTTCATCACTTTTCTGAATCACCTCAACTGTCTTCGACATATTAATGGCTTTCTTCCCTCCGGCTTTCATGCCAGCAATTATAGCGTCTCTATAGGCTTTTAGTTGAACCATATCTGCGCCATTAACATTCCAGTCGGGATCGGTGTTAGGATAATGTGTTGCGGCCCATGCTGCTGGATTGGCTTGATTTAAAGCACGGGCTTCATCCTCTAGCGCTTTAATGGCCGCTTGGTTAATCCTAGTCCTTTCCTCATTATTGAACAATGTCATTAATAACTGCTGGCAATCAGCCCATGTCGGATTATGTGTCTGAACTATCGAGGTGAACAGATCGGTCATAGCTTGTGGTTTCTCAGTGTACGAGGAATTGTGGGTCTTCCAATTCAAGAGATCGGTAGTCATGAACGGGACATATACGAAGACTGGGTCAGCATATACCATTTGACCTGCGGCATCGAGATAGGCTGACCCAGGATTCAGACGAAGAGGCATGATGTTTGGGTCGTTGGGTACCGGTCAGTTGTCGGGTTAGTATAGGGCTACGTGGAGGGGGCGTCGGTTATGGGTTCCGGTCGGGGGGTAGTAAGACATGAGGATGTAGAAGCTTGATTTTGGGGAAGGTCGGTGAATAGAATATTCCGGGCCGGGCTAGAAGAAGCCTGACCGGAAACTTGAAGTGGCGCCAAATCAGGATAATCGGATCTAACGGGGGTTGGTTCCGGAAGGGGAGGTTTAGTACAACGGGGGGTAGATTCTGCACTGGAGAAGGAAGCGGAAGCGGATGGGGGCAATGGGGGAAGGGGTGTAGAACTTCCTGTACTCGTATCACTTCCTTCTAAAGGGAAGTAAGGGGGCGGCAAAGGGATCTCGGACTCAGGGGGCGTGTCCAAAATGGGCCTAACCATAGTCCTAGTGGACAAACAAGTCCTGGCCACCATGAGGCAACATTGCTCCTCGTGGCATATCCGAATCCATCTTGGCGAGTCGTTTACGGCCTGTCTCCAACAATCAATATATGGAAACTGTCCGTAAAGTTCAGGCCTACCTGATACAGCCACGTGTACACGCTGTACCAGAGTTGGATCCAAACTGCCACGTGGCGGCCATGCCGCAACCAAAGTAGGCCACTCCCTAGTGCACAAAGTGACCAAACGTACAGGGGACATTTTAACCCCAAAATCACATGTTGTAAATCCCTTTTTAAAATTCTTTACCATACAACCTAAGGGATCCAAAATCGTCGACTCCGACGCGCCCATACTTATCAATGGAGCGTCGTTGACAACGAATACTATGCACACGTTCTATTCAACAGTCACACCCGTTTCTTCCGGCAACAGCACCACGTGGTACAGTTACCAAGTGAAACGTACACAATAACACAATAAACACTCAGGGAATTCCCGTACACACACAGCTGTTACACCAGTCACTAAATAATCAATATTATGCCCTTTGGCGAAACTATACAGTCACCCACGCTATAATTCTCTATATATGAATTACCCGTCTATAACACACCCCAGTAACATCGTCTTTTACAAATAATAGTTTTTACAAATAATAGTAAACAGTACGGTTAGCATAGGTCAAAGCACAATTTAAGGTCACAATACAATTATTAGTGATTATGGTGTTAAACATGCAATAAACGACAATGATTAGTACTTATATACAGTGTCAGTAAATATACAGGGTTATGGTACCGTGCACTATAATACAGCAACACACTATTAACACTCTCGCTAGACGGCTGAGCTCGCGCTATCTAACAAGATATACACTTTACTAACAATCTTTAACACATATACAATCCCAACTAAACTATTGGCCAGTACCTTGATGGACTACCTAAAACTATCTACATCCGTTTTGGTTAGCCACACTGCCCAAGCACCACATTATAGCGAACTAGAGGGCGGATTTTACAACAGAACCCTTTTAGTCTTTCTACTCTATCAATAGTCTAGTGGGTTCCAAATGTACACGCCTTCCCACTTAGCCAAGATAGGTTGAGATCTAGCAAACGATAATGTACATCAGAGTCTGCTTAGTCTCCCGGTCCCTCCGACCTAGCGAACGAATTGTACACCCTAGAACGCTAGTCTAGACAAGACACCGGTGTCCGGCTAGGGCTATTTACACCAGAACCCCGCCTGACTCCAAACCAAATCAAACGGTCTTACTAAAGAGCGTTCGATTGAGCGGTGCGCCTTCGCTCCTTCCCTCCGACAGAGGGGGCAGATTCCATACACAGATTTAAACCCCTTATGGGCCTACCGCACAATCGGTATACCCCTAGTGGGTCCGCCGTCTAAAACAGCGGTCGTCTTACCTCCTCGTTCCTGAACCTGAGTTCACACTCATCGACGGGGACACCCCAGCACTTCTCACGTAGAGGCCGATGATCTCCTGGACAACAGACCAGTGGCGCCGAGACGAAGGGAGATCCACGCAGAAGTTCAGGGGTGCAGCCGTAGAGAACGTGGGCAAAGATAGACCGTCTCACGCCTCTGCCTCTCAGCTACCGTTGAACGATGAGCTTCCCGGCCAATGCACCAAATGATACCGGAGAAACTGACAGAAGCCAAGCACAGAGAGATGGACACAGGTTTCTTCAGGAAGGAAGAGATTCTTTATTCGGTTCACCGATCGGGACTCAGAGGGACTAATGTCACCAAAATACAGCAAGTTCTGAGCCCCGGACAATAGTGCAGGCTCCTTATATAGGCATATAACTCCTCCCATATTAAGCTCCACCCGCACATTCTCTTGACCAATCAATACAAATAAGAATTAACTTCCTGCTTGACCGCATGGCCTGTCCAGCACAATGGAGGAGGGGAATACTACATCCTGTATTCTTGCACATGCTCCGTACACTGCTGATCGTATCTTGCCTCGTGCAACCAACTGATCGATACGTCAGCATATGTACGTACACATGCCACGTGGTAATCTCGGCCTACTAAATTTATTTTTACCGAGATTCCACCACAGTAACATATAGGATAGCGTAGATACATTAGCTTTACTTTAGATACTGTGGTGAGAACTGGGAAGAAATACCTTTGGGTTTCAGTTTGATGTTATATTTACTATTATCCTTACTATCACTACACCTTGACATACCTTGTCTAAGGCTCCACACACTCAATCTTCATGCTTTCTCTTTCCCTGCTTTTATTGCATGCCTCATCACTCTTGTCTTAGCCAATCTCTTGCCTTCTTTCTTCATCCAGTGGAGTTCAACAAAAAAACACAACATCATCTTTTGAACTGAGTCAGAATGTTTAGCAATATTATGATGTCATAGTAGCTTTCTATGACATTAAGGAAATCCGCCAATATCTTTTCTAACTAGTACATTGTTACAACGGAGTTAGCTCTCCAGATATTACAGCAAGATGTAAGAATATTCAAATGAAAAAAATATACACAAAAACCCTTCTTGGATCTTAATGTGTTTTAATTTTTTATTGAGTTTTAATATACTTAACATCTTTATGGCTGAGGCTTTTCTGAGATTCCTTACTTTTGCTATATGTATGTTCCACTGTAATTAAACACATTTTCCTTCTCTTAAATTGACCTTGTAGGCATCAAAACAACTTTAGCATAATGAAGCAGTTTTGGTGTACATTTCATGCCCCTGCAGTCTCACCGCACATTCTCTCCACATTTAGGAGTTAAATAACTTTTGTTTGTGTTTATGAAGCTCCAGCCAGACCTCCCCTGGTTGTGATTCATATAGCCTGAATAAAAATAGTTTCAATTTCAATCAGATGTACTTTAGACGTTTTTAGCTCTGTGAATTGAACATTAATTACTCACAGAGTCTAGCAGGCTATTAACTGTGCAGAATATAAAACATTCTAAATTAAACAGACTGTGCAGTGAGTAATGTTTACACATTAAATCTCTTTTTACAGGAAGTGTTACAGTAGGCTGTGCAAGTTACATGCAGGGGCGTGACTAGGGATGCCTAAACAAAGTGATTTAACTATACAATGGCAGTGAATAGAGCAGTGAGACTGCGGAGCCTTCATTAAGCTAAAATTATTTTGGTGCCTTTAGTATCCCTTTGGCAGAGTCGGACTGGGAAAAAAATTCGGCCCAAGCCTTTTTTTATTACAGCAGCCCACTGAGAAGGGGGCAGGGCCAGATAGGGTGTGTTTTGTCATCACCGATGACAAGCATGCCCCATCTCAAATCATGTTGGTTCTATACTCTTCCAGAGCAGACCATGCACAGAGCTCTGCTGAAGAGCTCTAGCATGAGAAAAAGGCCCTGTATTTGTTCTGCACAGTGCAAGCAAATTTAACCCCTTAAGGACTGAGCCAAATGTACACGTTGTGATCAAAACAAAACGTAAACAAAAACTTGAAATTGCGCTATATGTCTATTCAGGCGTAATTCGCCTCTTTCATATTAAATGCACCCACACTTATTATATATCATTCATTTAACATCAAATATTTAGGTATAAAACATAATTTAATATGAATAAAATATTTAAAAATAGGAGAAAATAAGAATTTTTTTTAAAAATGTTTAGTTCTACGTGACATTCTAACTGTGAATGTCATAATACTGTTTGCTTTTACTAGAATAAAATACACATATTTGTATTCAGCGATGTCTCACGTGTAAAACAGTACCCCCTATGTACATGGTGTTTTCATAAGTACACCTGAACTGCAGCTATAATCACTAAGGCTCAGCCGTTCGGGAGGTATAGGCGAACAAGGTACCATAACTACCAGCGTTCGTAACACCATGACTTTATGGACCTTGGAAGTTGGAAGCATAGCATTGTCCAAAATGTCTTGGTATGCTGAAGCATTAAGATTTTCCTTAACTGGACGTAAGGGGCCTAGCCCAACCCCTAAAAAATCAACCCCATACCATTATCCCTACTCCACCAAACTTTACAGTTGGCACAATGCAGGCAGACAGGTAACATTCTCCTGGAATTCGCCAAACCCAGACTAGTTCATCGGAGGGCCAATCAGAGAAGCGTGATTTGGTACTCTACAGAACACATTTCCATGTCCAAAGTCCAGTGGCGGTGTGTTTACACTACTTGATCCAACGTTGGGCATTGTATTTAGAGATGTAAGGCTAAATTAAATCAGGCTAAACTAAATTAAATCAGAAGAGCTCAGTGAATTGAAGCGTGATACTGTGATAGGATGCCACCCTTGCAATAAGTCAGTTCAGTAAATTTCATCCCAGCTAGATATTCCATGGTCAAATGTCCGTGGTAATATTGGAAAGTGGAAGCTTTAAGGAACAGCAACAAATCAGCCACCAAGTGGAAGAGCACATAATGTCACAGAACTGGGCCACCGAGTGCTGAGGAGCATGGTGCATAAAAGCTGCCAACACTCTGCTGATTCCATAGCTGAAAAGTTCTAAGCTTTCACTGGAATTAATATCAGCACAAAAACTGTGCGGCGGGAGCTACATGGAATGGGTTTTCATGCCCGAGCAACATTTCGTTCTTTGTGTGTTATTAGTTTAAGCAGACTGTGATTGTCTATTTTTGTGACTTAGATGATGATCAGATCACATTTTATGACCAATTTGTGCAGAAATCCATATCATTCCAAAGGGTTCACATACTTTTTCTTGCAACTGTATTTCAGATGAGGACCTTGAAGGGCTGGAGATTCGATACTCCAGCTATCATTATTTTCCTAGTCACAGCCGGGCGTAGTATAGTCGCCAGCAACCTCCTTAAGTATTGCGGTAGCTCCTCAGTTGAGACAGCAGCTAGGATGCCGTGGATTTTGATGTTGTTGCATCTGTATTGGTTGTCTAGGACAGTTATTTGTAGAGAGATTTCCTGTTTCCTCTTTTGAAGTTATGACCAGTACATAGCTGAGGTAAGGGTTGCTGCAGTACCCAGAGAAAATCAAAATAAAACCTTTTCCTATTGTGCTACTGACACCTCCCTCTGCAGCTCCAAGCAGGGTAAAGTAGAAAAAATGAGGACAGAGCAAACAACTGCAAATTCCAGTTGCAGCGAACTTCCCTCTGCAATCAGAGGCGGCTCTCTAATAAGGCGATTTAGGCGGCCGCCTAAGGCCTCGCGCTGATGGAGGCCTCGCGGCCACCTAAATCGCCTTAGGGCAGTGTGACAGGTCGGGTCCTCAGTCAGAGACCGAGGACCCGACATAGGAGGGTGCCCGGCGGCTTGCCCTTAATGCCGCCGGGTGCGAGGCCCCTCCTTTGCCTGCCCGGGAGAGCCAGCCTGTCTGCAGCTACGCCGAGCGCAGAGCTGCAGACTGAGTGGGTCTTGCGATCTCAGCCAATCAGAGCGATGCCGCGGGTTACCACGGCAACGCTCTGACTGGCTGAAATCGCGAGACTAAACTTACCACGTGGTCTGCAGCTCTGCACCTGGCGGAGCTGCAGACCGTAAAGGGAGCCCACCGGACCACCAGGGAAACAGCCTGGCCGCCCACTGGACCACCATGGATCCTAAGGTATTTATGCCTCCGCTCCCCATCCTGCCCTCCTACCACCCTCTGCCCCAGCCACCCCACCACCACTGCCCCAACCACCCACTACCCCAGCCACCCCACCACCACTGCCCCAGCCACCCTCTGCCCCAGCCACCCCACCACTACTGCCCCAGCCACTCCACCACCACTGCCCCATCCACCCTCTGCCCCAGCCACCCTACCACCACTGCCCCAGCCACCACCCTTTGCCCTCCTACTACCCTGTCACTGTCCTCCTACCACCCCCTGCCCTGTCATAGTCCCACCTACCGCCCCAGCCACCCTCTGCCCTCTTACCACCACTTCCCCAGCCACTCCACCACCCTCTGCCCCAGCCACCCTCTGCCCCAGCCACCCCACCACCACTGCCCCAGCCACCCTACCACCCTCTGCCCCAGCCACCCCACCACCACTGCCCCAACCACCCACTACCCCAGCCACCCCACCACCACTGCCCCAGCCACCCTCTGCCCCAGCCACCCCACCACTACTGCCCCAGCCACTCCACCACCACTGCCCCATCCACCCTCTGCCCCAGCCACCCTACCACCACTGCCCCAGCCACCACCCTTTGCCCTCCTACTACCCTGTCACTGTCCTCCTACCACCCCCTGCCCTGTCATAGTCCCACCTACCGCCCCAGCCACCCTCTGCCCTCTTACCACCACTTCCCCAGCCACTCCACCACCCTCTGCCCCAGCCACCCTCTGCCCCAGCCACCCCACCACCACTGCCCCAGCCACCCTACCACCACTGCCCCAGCCACCCTCTGCCCTCCTACTACCCTGTCACTGTCCTCCTACCACCCCTTGCCCTGTCATAGCCCCCCTACCGCCCCAGCCACCCTCTTTCCTCCTACCACCCCCTGGCCCAGCCACCCTCTGCCCTCTTACCACCCCCTGCCCCAGCCACCCTACCACCCTCTGCCCTCCTACCATCCTATGCCCCCTACCATCCCCTGCCCTGTCACAGCCACCCTACCAACCTCTGCTCCCTACTACCTGTACCCTGTCACTGCCCTCCTACCACCCCACTACCCTGTCACTGTCCTCCTACCACCCTCTGCCCCAGCCACCCTGTCACTGTACTCCTACCACCCTCTGCCCTCCTACCATCCTATGCCCCCTACCATCCCCTGCCCTGTCACAGCCACCCTACCACCTTCTGCTCCCTACCACCCCGTACCCTGTCACTGCCCTCCTGCAACCCCCTGTCACAGCCACCCTACCACCCCGTACCCTGTCACTGCCATCCTACCACCCCGTGCTTTGTCATAACCCCCCTGCCCCAGGGGAACCCTACCACCCTCTGCCCCAGCCACCCTCTGCCCTCCTACTGTCCTCCTACCACCCCACTACCCTGTCAAGCCCCCCTACCACCACCTGCCCCACCACCCCCTGCTCCAGCCCCCCCACTACCTCTTGTCCTGTCAAAGTCTCCTACCCTCTCACAGCTCCTCTACCCTGTCACCCCACACCCACCCAATCACAGCCTTCCCACACACACGCACTGTCACAGCCTTCCACCGCACACCTTGTCATTCCCCACCCGTACCCTATTATTACCACACACACTGACACCCCCTTCACATACACTATCACCATTCCCAAACACTTTCAGACCCCACACACTGCCGCCCCCTACACCCAGCCAAACTTACATAACCCCTCCTAATCCTGTCACTCTCACCCACTGCAACCATACAATACTCCTTGCTTTGCCACACCTACCCTATTGCATTAACCCCCCCATCAACCCTGTCAGACTCACCTTCTTTTGCACTGTCACACTCACCCCCCCGACCCGGTCACTCATCCTCTATTAGTCTGTCCCACTCACCCCCTTCACCCTATTACATAAACCCTTACAATCCTGTACTCCAACTGTGCAACACTCACCCCAAACCCTGTCACACATAGGTAGACAATGCCAGATACACTCATATATACATACACCGGCACTTATGTATACACGACTGCAAGGCTATGTAACCATACCCCTCAGTCATGTATAAACGATTGGCATAATGGTTTATTGCAAATTAAGTTAGTTTGCATATTATGCCATAACTACAGTCAGAGAGATCATAATGCGGCGGCACAGGGAGCCGCTACACTGCAAGCCTCTGAAGGATGAATACAGAGACTAGCTCTCTGTATCCAGCGCTGCAAGCTCGTCCTTAAATACAACGACAGCACCTTATACACACAATGCAACCCCTATTTTTAACTTTAGGTGTTAGTGGGGGCCTCATGTTTGAGTTTCGCCTAAGGCCTCACAAAGTCTAGAGCCGCCACTGTCTGCAATAATCTCCTTTCTCTATCACCACCCCTAGAGGGTAGTTCAACCCTCTCAAGAATATGGTAACGGAGCTGTGATACATTGTGTCTCATCTCCCAAAAGTGACGTGCGACTGTAGTGTCTGCATTTGTATTACGAATGGAGGTCTTTAAAAGCACGAATGGTTTTTCCCACATAGCCCAAGCCGCATGGACACTTCAGGAGATAGACCACAAACATACCTCAAAGGAGCAGAAATGAAAACACAGTTATAACCATTATATAGCTGAAGTAAGGGTTACTGCAGTACCGAGAGAAAATCAAAATACAAACTTTTCCTATTGTGCCGCTGACACCTCCATCTACAGCTCCAAGCAGGGTAAAGTAATCCACAAAAATAGAAAAAATGAGGGCAGCGCAAACAATTGCAAATGTGCACACCAAGTGCTAGAAAAGATTTATTTTCAAGGACATAAGATACAAACGTTTCGGGTTATCCCCTTTATCAATGCATGTCCTTACAAAAACAGAGTGCACTCACCATTACATACATGACCCAAATAGACAGGACAGATCATAATTCCCAACACCTCTCTTAATTCCTCCATAATTGAGTAAAGCAGCCCCTCCGCCATCTTGGATACTGGATCACATGACGCTCTGTCCAGTTGTTAGGTACAGAGAGGCCTCTAAGGGCCAAAAAACATTTACCACAAAGTTTAAATCACTTAATGGCAGAATGGCAGTAATGGCAGTATTCAAGAACACAGTTGTTGTACAGAGCTTTGTACATTAGAGAGGCCGATATTTATATTCACAATATCCTCCTCTGTAGCACGCACTCTGTCAGTAGTGTTTTGCATATCAGACTTGAGTACCACTAGTTATGCTGTGACCAGTTTATGGAATTAGTGCAATAGGACCTTCAGGTAATGCTTGGTTGCTCCGTGGAAGCAGGTTGTATGATGAAAGAGTCAGGCCAATCACGCTGCTCGTAGTATTCGGGTGAGTTATAGGGAGCATTGGTGGTTAGGCCCTCTTGGGCCACACCTATCCTTAGAGCATGGCCCTAATGTCTCTACTCTTGGCTGGGGTACTAGATTTCAGACACCCAGTCCACATGGCCGTCTGCATGATGTAGGCCCCGGACTTACATCTCCACTTGGGCAATTTCAAATTTAAAAAAAAAAAAAAAAAAAAAGGGCATCTATCTAGCTGGAACCCCTGAATCAAATGGGGGGTGTTTAAAACGACTGATTATTCGTACTGGCGATTTCGGCGAGATTGGGATAGATTTCCAGGTGCTGTCAGAAATAAAAACTGTGCTGGCTCCATTTTCCCAGTAAATTATTTTTTTTAAGTTTTTTTTTCCCAACCAACATTTAACTTTTTGCTTACAACCCTTTCACACCAGCACTTTGTATACACAACTGCCAGGCTATGTATAAATATACCCCACAATCTCCCTTGTTAACACAGCTGAGAGCAAGCTTCTGTGGTTAGCATCCAGTACAATATTGTCCCCATTTTGCTTTCCTGCAATAATTTCCTGCCCCTGTTTTCACCTTGCATCAAAATTTGGTAAAATACAGATTAAAAAGGAGACAAACATTTTCAACTGACATGCAGAGCCTTAGGAGACGTTAACAGTAGACATTTGTGCAACTGTCTGAGATAATAATCTGAGATAGTAACAGGATCACACGGATGACTAAATTTAAATGGGTGCACAATTTGTATTGTATGGAGCCGTTGGTTTGATAACTCATTACCCCAGCCCTCCCCAACAGAAGTATATAGATCTGAAAATAACAGGACCATAATTATTAAAGGATCACTCCAAGCACCATAACCACTACAGACCAGGGTCATGTAATCCCATTGACCTGTGAATTAGTAGTAAAAAACATTTGGCATAAATGAGGTCAATTTACTGAATCCTGATAGGCTTGATTTTAGTGTTGCAGCAAAATTTAGCCTAAATTGCTATCCAATCCAATTACTGGTATGACATTGCTGCAATGCTACAGTGCCTTGCAAAAGTATTCACCCCCTTTGGCATTTTTTGTGTTTTGTTGCCTCACAACCTGGAATTAACATGGATTGTTTGAGGATTTACATAATTTAATTTTCAGAACATGCCCACAACTTTGAAGATGTTTTTGTTTTTTTTTATTGTGAAGCAAACAACAAATAGGACAAAATAACAGAAAAGGTCAATGTGCATAACTATTCACCTCCCTAAAGTTAATACTTTGTAGAACCCCTTTGTGCGGCAATCACAGCTCCAAGTCGCTTTAGATAAGTCTCTATGTGTTTGCCACATCTTACCACTGGGATTTTTGCCCATTCCTCCTTGCAAAACTGCTCCAGCTCCTTCAAGTTGGATGGTTTGCGCTTGTGAACAGCAATCTTTAACCCCTTAACGACGAGTGACGGACGAGGTCCGTCACTCAGGGGAATGCGTTAACGACGAGTGACGGACCTCGTCCGTCACCCGTTAAAATTAACCCCAGATCGCCGCAATCGCGGCGATCGCGGGGTTAATGGTGCTCCGGTCTGCCTCTGCATTAGAGGCAGACCGGGAGCACCGGATCGGGCTGTCAGAGTACATGTGCCCGCTCTGACAGCATGCCAGAGCGGGCACATGTGCTCTCTATACTCACCTCCGCCTCCCTGCACTTCCTGGTTCTGTGTGAAGTGCAGGGAGCCGGATCTTCAGTGATCCTGCCCCCTGGTGGAAAGAAAATATAGTCAAATTAAAATCCCCCCCCCCTTTACCCCCCCCTTTACCCATTTTAATAAAAAATTAACCCCTTCCCTGCCAATTGATCACTGACTACAGTGATCAATTGGCAGGGATTACATTTTACTAAGATCTGATTTTTTTTTTAACCCCTGAGGGTTAATTCTTTTTTTTTTTAACCCTCAGGGGTTCAATTTATTTAATTAATTAATTTAAATATTTTAAAATTATAAATTTAGCTAGCTGGGGAGGGTGGAAGTTAGTGGGGAATTGGGGGATTTAGTATTACGCTAACTAGGGGTTAACGTTAAAAAAAGTTTAAAAATACGCTTTAAAAAGTTAAAAAATTAAGTTAAAAAAAAAGTTTTAATAACATTTAAGTAAAAAATTTAAAAAAATAAACCCTTTACCCAGTCCAAATAAAAATTAACCCCTTCCCTGCCAGTCGATCACTGCCTACAGTGATCAAAATACAGATCACAGTATTATACTGTTCTAATTTTTTTTTTTAACCCCTGACGATTAACTTTTATTTATTTTTTAACCCTCAGGGGTTAAATTTATTTAATTAACTAATTTAAATATTGTATAATTAAATATTTTGCTAGCTGGGGTGGGTGGGAGTTATGGGAAAATGGGGAATTTACTGTTAGTGCTGCTTACTGCTAGTTAGGGGTTAACGTAAAAAAAAAGCTTAGAAAAATGTTAAATCTGTAAAAAAAAGTTTTACGAAAGTTTAGGAAACTTTAAAAAAATGAATAATCAAAACAAAAGTTTAAAAAATAGTTTTAAAAAGTAAAAAAAGTTTTAAAAAGTAAAAAAATACATTTAATAACGCTCATTACCACTACACCTGGTACAAGCTAGCGGAAAAATGATCCCACGCTAAGGTTCAAAATATGCCTTTTGAAATACCCTGGGATGTCTTCTTTAAGAAATGGTATGGCTTTATGGGGTATTTGGATTATATAGCCTGGTAAAATACTCTAAAATGGGACATGGGCACAGCGTAAAAATTCTAAATTTGAAAAAAAATGGAATGGCTCTGTCCCAAATGTGCCCCTCCGATGTCCACATATACCTGGCAAAGGTACATACGGGGGTATTTTTGTACTCAGCAGACATAGCTGAGCAACATATGAAGTATTATACAGTGGTAGTACACATAAGGTTTGCAAAATATACTGTGCAAACTCACTTTGTGTGTCAAAAAGGCAGAAAAAACGCTTATTACCACTACACCTGGTACAAGCTAGCGGAAAAATGATCCCACGCTAAGGTTCAAAATATGCCTTTTGAAATACCCTGGGATGTCTTCTTTAAGAAATGGTATGGCTTTATGGGGTATTTGGATTATATAGCCTGGTAAAATACTCTAAAATGGGACATGGGCACAGCGTAAAAATTCAAAATTTGAAAAAAAAATGGAATGGCTCTGTCCCAAATGTGCCCCTCCGATGTCCACATATACCTGGCAAAGGTACATACGGGGGTATTTTTGTACTCAGCAGACATAGCTGAGCAACATATGAAGTATTATACAGTGGTAGTACACATAAGGTTTGCAAAATATACTGTGCAAACTCACTTTGTGTGTCAAAAAGGCAGAAAAAACGCTTATTACCACTACACCTGGTACAAGCTAGCGGAAAAATGATCCCACGCTAAGGTTCAAAATATGCCTTTTGAAATACCCTGGGGTGTCTACTTTAAGGAATGGTAGGCCTTTGTGGGGTAGTTTGAATTTAAAACCTGCAAAGATGCTTGGAAATTGCACATAGGCCCGGCGTCAAAATTCAAAGTTCGGTCAAAACTGATATGGCTTGGTCTCCTATATGGCACTGTAGCTTCACAAAATAGTGCCATAGACATACAATGGGGGTGTCCTTTTACTCAGAAGACTTAGCTGAGCATAATTTGGGGGGTTTGAACTTAGTGGCACACATGAAATATACAAAATGCCCAGCAAAAATGCAATCCGGATGTAAAAAATGCACAAAATTATTTTTTACCACATACTTTGGCATGTAATGGTAAAAAAATGGGGGCATGTTAAGGCACAATATGCACCTTATGAGATACCCTGGAGTGTCTTCTTTTACAAATGGTAGGCCTTTGTGGGGTGTTTTGAACAGTAAAACTGTTATAATACCCCAAATGGAAGCATAGGCTCATTAAATCCGTCTCTCAAAATTCTACTGTGAATACTGAAAAGGACAGGTCTCCTGTATGGCACTGTAGCTTCACGAAATAGTGCCATAGACATACAATGGGGGTGTCCTTTTACTCAGAAGACTTAGCTGAGCATAATTTGGGGGGTTTGAACTTAGTGGCACACATGAAATATACAAAATGCCCAGCAAAAATGCAATCCGTATGTAAAATATGCACAAAATTATTTTTTACCACATACTTTGGCATGTAATGGTAAAAAAATGGGGGCATGTTAAGGCACAATATGCACCTTACGAGATACCCTGGAGTGTCTACTTTTACAAATGGTAGGCCTTTGTGGGGTTTTTTTGAACAGTCAAACTACTATAATACCCCAAATGGAAGCATAGGCTCATTAAATCCGTCTCTCAAAATTCTACTGTGAATACTGAAAAGGACAGGTCTCCTATATGGCACTGTAGCTTCACGAAATAGTGCCAAAGACATACAATGGGGGTACCGTTGTACTCAGCAGAAGTAACTGAACACATAATAAAACTTTGTACAGGAATAGCACACACCAAATTTACAAAATACACATGAGAAGTTCTTTGTTATAAGTTTGTGTGCGAAAACCCCCAAAAAACACAATTTTACTCCAATATTTAGCAGAGGTTGGCGGTAAAATGGCTACGTAGAAAGTGTCAAAACAACCTTAGGTAAATAGCCTGTGGTGTCTACTTTATATAAATATATACTTTTGTGTGGCAATTTTGTTTTCTTTTATGGCTATTAGGCTTACAAGACAAACATACCAAATTCTAAAATCGCTCCACATAAAAAGTTTATTTTACTCCTTGTGCTTTGTGACCTGTAACCAGGGCCGGATTAACATAGGGGCTGATGGAGCTGCAGCTCCAGGCCCAGGCCCATGGAATAGGCCCATTGGTTTAAAAAAAAAAAAAAAAAAAAAATTTTTTTTTTACATTTTTTTTTTTTTTTACACACTACTCTTAGGGTTGCCAGATATTTCTCATGTATTTCTTAGGGTTTCCAGGTATTTCTCAGAAGTATTTCTCAGGTATTTGAGGCTGCCTAGCTGGTGCCGGTATTGCAGTAATACCGGCAACACAAATGTCTGTCTCAGTATAAACATAGATTATTCTGCAATACCAGCGCCGGCCAGTAGGGGTCGTTGTTTGTGTGGAGAGAGGCAGTGATAAGAAGTTACGGCATCTCCCTCCCTGCCTCTCTCTACTCACTGATCCGCGGGGGAGCAGCTCTGCACAGAGTGTCCAGACAGCAGCTCCGAGACATGGGGACGCTGATACATTGGGACACTGGGGAACATGGGGACCCTGAGCATGGACGTCCGCAGGAATTTTTCCGTGGGGGGGGGGGGGGCATAATTGTAATGACATCCATGCTTGGCCCCTTTTTGACAGTGTCATGAAAGGGAAGGAGCATAGTCATTTTCACATAAAGCAAGGATGAATAGCGTTTTCACAACTATGGTGTCAGGAATATATGTTTGTATTCCTGACACTATAGTGTTCCTTTCATCAAATTACAGGAACATTCTGGTCACCATAACAACTTTATCTAAATGAAAATGCTGTGATGCAAAGAGGCCCCTGCGTGCTCTTTCTTTGAAGGGGTGAAACTGCTCTCAAATGGTTTACCCACAAAGGCTTCCTTCAGCTCCAGATCTCCAGGTCGCTCAGTGGTATTCGACTTCTGAAACAGAGTGTCAGGAAGTGCAGATTGACGTTGGGCATGGGTGCCGCTGATTGGCTAGAGTGGTCAGCTGACACTCTAAGCCAATCGCTAGTTCCCGATTCATAAAAATGTTTTAGCCAACAATGTTTTAGCCAATCAGCGGCACCCCTGCCCAGCGGCCCTCTGTGTTTCCTGACACTCAGTAAATAAAAGTGAACACATTAACACTGATATTGTTTCCTGTTCCCTCTTCCTACTCCTTGCTGCCTCTTCCTACTCCTTGCTGCCCCTTCCTACTCCTTGCTGCCCCTTCCTGCTCCATGCTGCCTCTTCCTACTCCTTGCTGCCTCTTCCTACTCCTTGCTGCCTCTTCCTACTCCTTGGTGACCCCTCCTGCTCCTTGCAGACTGTCCCTACCCCTTCCTGCATCCCCTTCCTATTCCTTGCTGACCCCTCCTGCCTCTTGCAGACCCTTTCTACTCCTTGCTGACCCCTCCTGCTCCTTGCTGACCCCTCCTGCTCCTTGCTGCTCCTTCTACTTTACCCTCCTGCTCCATGAAAACCTTTCGACCCCTTATTGCTTCTTGCTGCCCCTTTCTATTCCTTGCTGACCCCTCCTGCCCCTTGCAGAACCTTTCTGCTCCTTCTACTTTACCTTCCTCTATGCGGTCTCCCCCACCCCCCCATCCCTCACTTACCTGCTCTGTAGGCTGCCTTTGTGCTGCTCCCCTGCGGTTTCAGTCATGAGAGAGAGGCAGGGATTAGCTGTAGCTTTCTGCCTTTCTCAATTCACAGCGCCACCTACTGGCCAGCACTGGTATTGCACTGTATTCTTTACCCCCCCATTCAGACGCCCATGACCCTGAGACACTAGGGACACAGTGGCCCCATGTCTCCCAGTGGCCCCTAGTCTGTGTCCCCATGTCTCCCAGCCACTGTCCCTAGTGGCTCAGTGGCCCCATGTCTCCCAGTGTCCCCATGTCTCTAAGTGTCCCCTAGTGTCCTAGTGACATCAGGACACTGGGAGACATGAGGACACAGACTCTAAGGGACACTGGGAGACATGGGGATACAAACACTAGGGGACACTGGGCGACATGGGGACACTGAAAGGCATGGAGACACAGGGAGACATGGGGACACTGGGCGACTTTGAGACATAGGAGACATGGCAGTGTCCCCATGTCTCCCAGCCAGTGTCCCTAGTATCTCAGTATCCCCATGTGTCCCTGGTGTCTCTCAGTGTCTGTAGTGTGCCAGTGTCCCTAGTGTCTCAGTGTTCCCTAGACTCCCAAAGTCCCCTAGTCTCCCAATGTCTCTGTGTCCCCATGTCTCCTAGTGTCTCAGTGTCCCCTAGTATAAAAGAAAAAATCTCAGGCACTCACTGTGATAGATTTAGGCAGGTTTATTGGACACCGCAACGTTTCGACCTGTACCCAGGTCTTTATCAAGTCTCCAATGTCCCCTATGTATCAGTGTCCCCTATGTCAGTGTCTCAGTGCCCCATGTCTCTATGTGCCCGTAGTGTCTCTGTGCCCGTAGTGTCTCTGTGCCCATAGTGTCTCTGTGCCCGTAGTGTCTGTGTCCCCTAGTATAAAAGAAAAAAATCTCAGGCACTCACTGTGATAGCTTTAAGCAGGTTTATTGGACACCGCAACATTTTGACCTGTACCCAGGTTTTTATCAAGTCTCCAGTGTCCCCTATATATCACAGTGGCTCAGTGCCCCATGTCTCCCCGTGTCCCCTCGTGTCTGTCACCCAGTGTCCCCAAGAGTCTCAGATTTCCCAGGTCTCCCAGTGTTCCCTAGTATCTGTGTCCCCATGTCTCCCAGTGTCCCAATGTCTCTCAATGTCCCCTAGTGACATAGGGACACTGGGAGACATGAGGACACAAACACTAAGGGACTGGGAGACATAGGGACACAGACATTCCCCCTTTTTGTGTATGTTCGCCCTTTCAGCCGTTCTGGTTAGGTGATTTGTGTCAGTAGCCCACCATTTTACCGCATCCATAGACTTCCTGCTTTACTGGACACTGCTGTTTGGGGGTATGGGTTTACTTGAAAGATGAAAGCATGAGATTAGCAAAGGGTATGTGTTTTCTCATAGTTGCATCCTATGAGTTTCCCTACAGCATCTTCTCCATCAGATACATGACGCTTAGGAGGTAGGACTGTTTTAGTGTTTTTGGTCAATAAGATTTTGTAATTAGGCCCATCATAATTATCAGCACCAGGCCCACTGGGCTCTTAATCCGGCCCTGCCTGTAACTACCAAAAAAAACTGAAAATCCCAGACACATTATATATTCTGTAATTCAGAACAACTAAATGAATTTATTTTTAATTACTTTCCTTAACCTGCACTAATTATGTACACATTATTATTGCAAAAACTGTAAAAAAAAACACAAAAATTCATTTTTTTGCATATTTCTGTATTTTTTTTATAATAAATAAGCATTTATATATACATGTGTTACATCAAATTAAAGCCCTTTCTGTCCTTTAAAAAACGGTATATAATATGTGTCGGTGCAATAAATTAGTAAAATGCAAATTGCAGTTGAACGCAAATAGCAAAAAATGCAAAAAATGCCGTTGTCATTAAGTGAAAGACAAGCTTCTGAAGCTCTGTCCTTAAGGGGTTAAGTCTGGGGTCTTTCAAAAAAGGTGTGCATATGTAATGACAGATCATGTGACACTTAGCTTGCACACAGGTGGACATCATTTCACTAATTATGTGACTTCTGAAGGTAATTGCTTGCACCAGAGCTTTTTATGGGCTTAATAACAAATGGGGTGAATACATACGCACATGCCAATTTTCTGTTTTCTATTTCTAAAAAAATAGTTTTATGTTTTATGTATATATTTTTCTCATCACCAACTTAGGCTATTGTGTTCTGATCCATCACATAAAATTCAGATCAATAAAGCATTGAACTTAAGGCTGTAATGTAACAAAATAGGTAAAAAGTCAAGGGGGGTGAATACTTTTGCGAGGCACTGTAGTTAGTTAAGGCTACCATTTGGAGCACAAGCTTTAGAATCCATAGAAACTGCAATGCCATTTAAAATGTAATAATCATTGCTGATTCATGGACCTAAAGCCCTTTAATAGTGTAAATTCTACACATAGTTGTGACAAAGATGTGTCTGCCACGAGCTCCTGGAGGAGCCTGCTGGCTAGCCTCCTGCCCAAGGACTATGGCCCATGTAAAAGACGAGTGCATAGAACTAAAATCGGGCACTCTACCTCACAGATACCGCTGAACTGTTTGTTTCTTTACATCTTAGAAGAGCACTGTTCAGTGAAATTGTTCACATGGATTAGGTGAACAATCTCTGCATAACATCCAGAGGATTGGTTCAGTATTTTATTCGGTTTTAGACTCCCGAAATTGACCGACCGCGACCACTTTTCTTATGGAACTATTTTGGGCAGAATGTGTGCGGTCAGTCAAAAGTAGACTTCCAATGAAAATCCGAACCACTGAACTGATCTGAGTGATTTTTGATGTGATGGTCACTCAGATCATGGGATCCGGGGATGTGACTCTTGAGGGAGGAGTTTACTGTATGTAAAAATGATGTGACTTTGTTAATGTGTGTGGGGGAATGCTATACTGGCTATACTTATTGTTATACAGCTATACTCTCTGGAGGAGAGCTATGACCACTGGGAGCTGGATCCAGGACTCTGATCCAGGGTGGGAAGAGACAGCGAGACTCCAGCAAAGCTTCAGTGGCTAAGGGGCTGAAAGTGCTTATGGTTTCCCAGGAATAGCAAGGAAGCGTGGAGGTACCCAGTTGGGGTACTAGGCTGTCCGCCACATCTGGTGTTAGCGGTGGGATGGCTTCCTAGCCCATGGGGAAGCATCAAGGGGACACCGGAATACTGTATGGAATACTGACAAGAGGGATAGCACCGGGCTTACCGGGCATTAGAGTGGAACGCAGCCCAGCGTGACCAGTGGATGGCTGAGGATAGTGTGCAAAAAGGGTGAGGACTATAATGGCCCTGGCCTGTTGTTGGAGGCCTTTGAGGAGGACATTGAGTTTGGAAGTCCAGCAGAGTTTCAACTCTGGGACATCCACAGTACCAGGAAAGCCCTGATGGATCTTCCTGGAGCTGACGACCTGGGGCCAGACCTGATCCATCAGGTAACTATGGAATGGGAGCTGGAGCAGGATTATCAACGCCTGTTCAGCTCGGTTCTGCAGCAGTGTACCCTGCAGGGAGAGGAGACAACCGGTCCCTCTCCCAAACCACAGCTGGAGTTACAGGGAGTGGAGAAAACCGGTCTCACTCCCCAGTGGCAGAGTGCATCACTGGGAGTGCAGACAACCGATCTCCCTCCCCAGCGGCAGCCAGCATCATGGGAAGGGGAGACAACCAGTCTCAATTTCCTGGATCAGTAGGCATCTCTGGGAGGGGGGGACAATCGGTCTTACTCCCCAGCAGCAGTGCCTGTTATCAGAAGACACCAGGGATCATAGAGGGGACACCCACAACAAAGTGGACATATCAGGGCAGAGCATGGCACAGGAGGCTACCAGGTTTGCTAGTTGGTTTTGGGCGGGCTTCTCGACTTACTCAGGTACAGACCGGCAGGAGGTCTGGTACCTGGTTAGTCTTCCCTTGGGGGGAGATGTGTGGCAAAGACGCCTCTGCCACAAGCTCCTGATGGAGCCTACTGGCTAGCCTCCTGCCCGAACAAACCCCCAAATTGCGGACCACCTCTGTGGTAGTTAACCTTGTTGATCACTGTTGACACCTTAATAACCGATTCACACCTCTAAGTGTTCGGCTGGGTGGCTGCCTTTAATATGCTCGAACACGTGGGAATTGAGTTGGTGGCCATCTTGTTCGCATGAACGCAGGCAGCGGTGTTTGGTCGTCGAGTGCATGGAACTAAAATCGAGCACTCTACCTCGCGAACACCGCTGATTTTCCATCATCGCCTGTGTTCATTTCTTTACATCTTAGAAGAGCACTGTTCGGTGAAATCGTTTGCATGGATTAGGTGAACAATCTCTACATAACAGCCATAGGATCGGTTCAGTATTTTGTTTGGTTTTAAAACTCCTGAAATTGACCGCCTGCAACCACTTTTCTTTTGGAACTATTTAGGGCAGAAGCCATGTGTGTGGTCGGTCAAAATTTAACTTCCATGCAAAATCTGAACCACTAAACCGATCTGAGTGATTTTTGGATATAATGGTCACTCAGATCAGGGCTATCCAGGGATGTGACTCTTGATGGGTCTCCATTGATTTTGGGGGTATTTTTGGGGCGTTGTGAAATTGCATGTTTTCCTGTACCTGGAGATAATTGAGTTTGTACAGTTCCTGACTCAATTATTTCTCAGGCACAGGGGAGGAGTTTACTGTATGTATAAATTCTGTGACTTTGCCTGCATTAAACAGATCACTAACCAGCATTAAGTCTTGGCTAATGTGTGTGGGGGGGGGGGGGAGGGGGATGCTATACTGGCTATAATTATTGTTATACAGATATACTCTGTGGAGGAGAGCTTTGCCAATTGGAGCTGGATCCAGGACACTAATCTAGGGTGGGAAGAGACGGCAAGACCCCAGCCAAGCTGCAGCGGCTAAGGGGCTTAAAGTGCTTATGGTGTCCCAGCGATAGCTATTAAGTGTTTTTGGCAGGGTACGAGGCGGTCTGCCACAGTAGTACAACTAGGTGGAAGGTTTTACTAGGCAAGCTAAACCAGTAAAATTTACTTCTTCAGTGTGGGAACCAAAAGCAGCTCAACATGCTGCTTTCCACTGTGATACTGAAAGTTAAAGAAGTATCAGTTACACATCATGAGCAAGTTACATGACACTGAGAGTCAATTGGGCCTCTCCATTGAAAAGAAATAAGAAGAAATCTGTCAAGTGGGCTCTCCTCGCTCTTCACCTAACAGAAGATGCTATTCTGGGACCAAAAACTATCAAAAACCCAAAGCATGAAAAAAATGTAATGGAGATAAAAACTTCAAGTTAATTGCTTGAAAATGTTTAGAAACATAACTGCAGTTGGCACCAAAGGCATGCTCATTAGAACTCACTATATATATTGTATATTGCATATGGTTTTTAGAGTTTACATGACACTGCAGATGACTTAATCAATATCTATACTTTAATCAGCAAACTTAGAACTATCACATTTACTTGAAGCCTTTCTAGTGCAAGATGGATATTCCGTGCCAAATTGACTTATTAGCCAGGTGGAAATCCCAATGATAATGCTGAACACAAAACAACCCCTAAAACAAACTCATTTTAAGGACTGCATTCAAACCTATTATAGCCTTGGAGTCAATGTACTCGAGGCACACCAGTGTACTGTGACACAAAGGTGTCTTGCCCTCTTGCGGGTTTTGTCCCCTCTGCCAAGTCACCTCCAAACATCAACTTTACATGGATGCTTATTTGTTCGCAGGCCAAGTAATTAATGCTCTCTGCCAACATTTCCTAAACAAAAACAGCATTATTGTTTGTTTCAAAGAGGCAGTGATGCCCACAATGCTTTAGTCAGTACTGTCAGGATTATTCACTAAATTTAAATTTAAATGTGAAACTACAGTTTGAGTACAGAGTAGGTTAAATGAAAACATAGCTGACTTAGAAAATGTTTCCATTTCTTTTTCCAATTTTCCAGTTTTTTGTTTTTTTCCTTACATTTGTGTAGTGAATAACCCTGTAGGATTAACAACGCAATATTCATATTTTTGTTATACACTCAAAACAACACAAAAAACATACAATGCAGGGAAACAGATATTCACTATAAGACATGACTCCTTAAAATAGTAAGAAAATGCAGTGGAATGCAAATACTAATATTTAAAGAATCTCAAAAGGATGCTCCTTGCAATGGTTATAATTTTTAGTAATAATTGCTAGTGCCTAATCTGAATGTGGGGAAGGACTTACTGCTGGTAACATTTGTCTATCCTCTAATGTCTCTATGGTGCTGGAGAGAAAGTATCTTCATGTCTTTCCTTACTTTCTCTCTCTTGCTCTGCAGCCATTTTGCCTTTGGGATCTTTTTATGTGAGTCCTGCCTTGACTTCTACATTCTGCTACTGTCATACCTCCCAACAAAAGATATATGGAATTGGGATAGAGTGGGCGCATTGACAATGATGTAACCTGTGTCACTGGTGACGCCCATAATGGGCAGTGCCTCTTGGGAAAGGGACAGGTGCGACCATTGACAGACTGGTTGCCCCCTTGCCTTTAGAGCCATTCAGGAAGTGATGCTGAAGTGCTTCCTGCATGGTCCTACTGCCCTGTGCGAGTGTATCTAGTGTGCTCGCTCGCACTGTGATAATAGATGCGGGACAAGAGGCGACAAGAAGCGAGACAGGATTCCGAAAGCGAGACTGTTGTATTTAATATTGTTGCTTACACAACAATATCAAATATAAGCAAATGTACAATATTAAACATTCAGGGATTGCCTTTCAGCAGCTGGTTAGCTGAATGAAATCTGGTTATTATATCATAGGACACTGGAGCCAAATCCTGCACAAGCATTCTTTATAGCTCAGAAACCCTTCTAGTCTGACCTCAAATTGGTCCAGGAAAGGGTAAATACAAACAATGTGTCTATATGTGTTCATCTAACATTTTTACTAGTAATGTCATCTGGATATGTGAAAGTTAAGAAATGGTTTACTCAGAGACCTATATGTTTTCCCAAGTGATGCCATGATAGGTTATTCAATTGTTTCAGGTTACTCTAGTGCCCTCATTGGTCTGATTATTGAGTTGCCCCTGGCTTGCTTTGCAGTGTGTTATATAGCTGCTCTGCAGCCTCAGCTCGTATGGGCCCAATGTAACATAAGTACCAGCTGCATCCTTGTTAGTGTCCTGACTATCATCTCAGATTGTCTTTGTGCTCTCTATTGGAGACTGTTGCTCTCCTGCAACCTTCTACCACTGCTGGCGGCTTCCACAGATCACACTGTGTCCACCTATCTCTGAATTTTGGCTACCCGTCCATTCATCCAAAAGACAAATGAACAAATAGAAATTACAACGCATAAAACAAAGATCCAATTTTGGATGAAATTTTAACCATACAATTCGTTCTGGTTTATTACAAAGAGGAAGTTACCAGCTTGCAGTAAAAACAGAAGCAGCTCCCTGTCGCTTTCTTAAAAACATATAATGAGTGGGAACAGTGGGGCCCTAAATAATAATGATGTGGAGCTAATGTCCTTACCAACCTCCACTAATTGGCGATAGGACGAAAATAGATCCATACACCAGCATTCTTATTTAGGGCCATTACTTGCCACTAATGGGAGGGGGAAGGGAGACAATAGTTCCACCATCAATTATTTAGGGCTCCCAAATATGTCCCCCCGAAGGCGGAGTCTGATCCTGAGACGGAGCAGTTGCCATTTCACACAGCTCCATTGGAAATCTCTTAAAAAGCTTGATTTGTGGAGGCGAATACCCTCATCTATACAGAACCAGACAAAACTTTCCTCTGAGAACCCCGCTGGAGTGACATAGGCCGTTTTCCAAACTCCTAAGGGGAAAGGGCAGAAGAGCAGAGATGGGCCAACCATCAGAACCAGGACCTTGCTTTGGCTGAACTACTCAGCGGGTTTGAACCTACCAGAGTGCCAGAGGCTAGGGTCACATCCAACGCTCCATCCCTTTCCAAGTTGCAGCCGGACTTACCTCCAGTGACAAGGGACATAAAGGCCTATTTTCAGCAGCCACCGCAACCTAAAATGGTGGTTCAGGAGAGTAGGTTGACCCCAGACTCCATACGCATTTGAAGGATCTAGTTTAACCTTGTACCAAGACCTCAAATGGTCCACCTTACAGTGGCGACAGTCCCTAAACCCTGTCACAAGCCAACTGAGAACAGCAGGCATTGCATACAGGTGGATGTCACCAAGATTCCTCTTGGTCACACAAGGTGGGACTGTTCACACGATCTCAACATCTGCAGAATCCCCACCCTCCTTGCAGTACTGGGCCTACCTGTCCCCACAATAGACCCAGCTCGACGACCGAGCACACACAACTCAGCCCCCCTCAAGCTGTACCCTTCATCCCCATCGGCAACTCGCCTTCAGAAACAGAGACTTGAATTAGCCATAAGCTAAAGCCTGAAGTTTGTTTTTCTTTATTTGTGTTGTAACCTATTCCTATAATTTTGATATCAATCTTGTTCTCCAATCTAATGAATTTCTATAGAAAAACATTGTGAGGCTATTGCAGTAGTGTTTTCTGGTTTTGTGCTGCCCTAGGCATGACAAAAGACAAGCACCCCCTTCCAAATTTCTCTTCCTGACAGACACACGCCCTCACTGATGCATGCACTGACATACACTCACTTACAGATACACAGTCATTGTCACACACACTGTTGAACCAACACACACTTTCACTGAAACATACACATTCACAGACATACACACTCACATTCACCGACAGACACACATATACACTAACTGACATACACATACACACTTACAGACAAGACACGCATGCATACTCACTGACAGAAGCACACTCACTCAGTGTCTCACACACACACACAATGGGACACACATATACTCACTGACAGATACACACTGACAAACACACATACACACTCACTGACAGACACACACTCTCAGTGACAGACACGCATACACACACTGACAGACACGGTGTCAGGATTCTATCCTGACAACCAAGGTATTGTTTTATTTTATGCTACAATACCTATTTCTCGCCTCTAGTGGCCTCCCTAACCACTAGTCAATCCTCAGTTTCTCTCACCTGCCTCATATGAATTTCCAAGTCTGCTATAAAAGGCCACACCCAACCCTTCTCATGGCCTTTACATTGAAGTCAGTGTTCTGACATAGAAATCATGTATCCTCTGAAGTCAGTGTTCTGCCTGAAAACATCCTGTATCCTGGCTCCTGAAAACATCCTGATCCACTATGGAGACTCCATGTGTCCCGTCGCTATTTAACTATATATTCCTTGAAGCATCAATCTAAAAAAAAATGTCACCTGTTATTATTTGTCACCAATTATTTTATCATGAAAAAAATGTTCTTGGTTATAAGGTTTTGTTTCAATTCAAAATGTATATTTTTGCAAGATAAAGTGTCTACATTGAGTACTCTGTTATGCATTTTCTATTTTTGAAAAGTGATAAGAAAGTAACCAGTTTGTTGTCATTATTTGAGACGATTATATATAAATACCCAGATGTATATGTTGTATACTGAAAGTGTTGCAGTTGCAGATCAGACTCTGTGTGGTACGTAGATTCTCATGATTTATATTACATGAAATAAATAACTATAACATTTTAATACCTGCATTTCCAAAAAGGTATGCCGGTCGGGGGCGGGGCCAGGTTGCCGGGCCAGCTGGAAGCCACTTGCCTTGGCTCCAGCATCGAGAATATTAAAACGACATAAAAAGCTATTACAGACCGTTTTAGGGTCGAATACTCCGTCGCCAATCAATGGAGAACATCCTCCGCTTTAATAAGATACCTAGAAGACGGATGCAGCAACCCAGATGAGCCGAAACAGATGCCCTCGGCCTACTAGCTTCCATAAGCCTACGTACATGCGGGCGTTGAGAACATACAGACTCGGAGACACATCCGGATGAGACACCGGGGAGAGAGATGGGCACCCCACGAGAGAAACCGGCACCCATGGGGACCAGCTTCGGCCCGGGGCCTGGTCCCACTCCCCCCCCCCCCCCCCCCAGCCTGCGGGGGATATCCCGGCCACATGGTGGCGACGGATGCCGCAGCGGAAACTCCCGCGGTGGCGCCTTGCCGACCACCTAAACTGGCAATTGCGAAGAAGGAGACGGCCAGCCAGCTGTAAAGAGCGATACTGATTAACAGTGAGCTAATATACACTGACACAGACAGGGAGAGGAAGGAGAACTCCTATGGGGGGACGCCCCAATCCTGAAAAAAAAGCACCAAAGGGGACTGCCATGAGCAGCCCGCATGGGCCCTGGCAGGGCCGGGCGCCGGACGGATTCACCGTGCTGTGACCTCGACCGCTGGAGAGGTGGGTTCCCGGGCCTCTGGGTCTGAGGGGTCCCCGGAAAGCCCAGTCCCTGGAGCTGCGAACCCCGTGGGGCAGGACTGTGCCGCCCCCCTGACGGACCAGTGGACAAGTATGCGGCCGGCACCGGGTGAGATGTAGGAACACACACCTCAGGAGGCCCACATGGAGCTGGGGAGGTGCAGGGAGCAGACGACCGGAGGACTTTTGTGGTGGGGTCCAACGGACAGTTTGTGCTCCTGAGTGCCCACGGAACTGTGGAGGGCCCGACCAGTGAGCGGAGATCAGCATGGGGGTGAGGGAAGGAGGCCTGGCGCCCCACGGACAGTGTGGTAGCAGTGTCATGAGAGACTCCGCCCAGACGGCTCAGAGGATTGACAGGGCCACCTTGTTGATGTATAGCTCATATTTTTTTAATTCTAAGTTTGCATTTACTTCCTAAGGGGTTAACATAAATATGCAAGAGATCAATATAAATATGCAGGTCCTTCTTGAATGTAGGGAATAATACTCAAATCTCCACACTCATAAATGTTCATATATTGCATATATTCTCTTCTAATCTATATAGATCTTTGTTAGGCAGCTTAGCCACCAGCAGACGATGCATACATGCAAGGGCCGCGCTGAGCATTGGAAATACGCTCGACAGATATGGGAGATCGAAAAGCACGAGTAATTTGTTCACGTTACCATTGTATAGTTCTGCAACCCGTCTGTAAGATATCATAAAACTAGGAGTCATGCAGGACGACAGATAGTTCACAATTCTTTTCTATTTTAATCTGTTTATGTATACTAAGTTTCTACCCATTTTTGATCACCTGATGCTGGTTCTTCATTATTATGTTAGTTTAAAATGCTATACAACAGGCAACAGCAACCTAAGAATATAAATGCACTGTATGTTGTTCCTCCGGCATAAAAACACAGGTACATGCCATGTTACAGTACATTATAGGATATGTCATTGCCAGATGATGCCTAACCAATGTAACACTTCTGCCGTACAAGATTACAGTAGCACGCGTTTAAGAGGTTATTTGAGTTTACATAACGTGCATATAGTTTTTTGCTCTACTATGCTAGCTTAGCACGCTACAGGAATACATGGTTTATGCTATAATGCCCCTAGGGACCACAGATTTTGCATACATAATGACCAACTGCGGCACAGTAGGATATATACAGACACGCTCACACTCAGCTCGTGTTTGGTTAAAAGCAGCATACGCTCGCCTACTCTGTTAGTACAAGCATAACAACTATGTGTTAGTAAATAGCCACTAATCAAACCACAACGGGTTGAGTCTGTGCAATGCATTAGGCCGACACTGGTTAAACGCAACAGCTACACTGATCACTCACAATCAGATACTTTCAACCTAACGGGGGAACAATGTCATGGCAAGAAAGATGATAAAAAGCACACTCGAATATGATATTATATTAAATGTTGTAAAACAATTGGCATGATTGACGAGCCTCTGCGCAGGCAACAACTAGTATATCCATTCATGCAGTGATAACCAGGCCTCTGCGCAGGCACTAACCCGCTTTAACAATAACTTGTTTGCATTGGAATATGTTATGAAACCAATAAACATATTTCAAACAAAACGGTACGTCTTCTAGGGTGTTTCCGGTATGCAGTGGTTAGTACCTAGCAAAAGTGGTGCAACTTAAGGCAAACATGTGAACCGGCGTCAGGGTCATGGACACTAAAGGCTCATTGAAGCATGTGTGGAGCAAAGGCTAACCCATCTGGTCCGGTCACAGTTCAAATTGCTGAAAAAGGTAATGCTGACCATGATAGAAAGGTGTCAGAACACAGCTTTTTTTCCATCAGGTGGATGCCCAGTTGCATGTGTGCCATTTACCTGGTGAAAAGAAGACAGCAGGATGTATTGTGGGAAGAAGACAGACCAGCAGATGCAGTGTTATGCTCTGGGTAGTGTTCTGCTCAGCAGCCTTGGTTCCTGGCATTCATGTGGATGTTACTTTGACATGTACCAGCTACCTGGAGACTGTTGTAGACCAAGTACATCCCTTCACAGCCTTTTTCAGCAGGATAATGCACCGTGCCAAACTGCAAAAATTGTTCAGGTATGGTTTGAGGAACATGACAAAGAATTCAAGGTGTTGACTTGGCCTCAAATTCCCCAGATTTAAATCAGATTGAGAATCTGTGGGATGTGCTGAAATAAATTCAATCCATGGAAACCACAACTTGCAACTTGCAGCACTTAAAGGATCTGCTCTTAAAGTCCTCATGCCAGACACCACAGGACACGCTCAGAGGTCTTGTGGGAGCACAAGGGGGACCTACATAATATTGGACAGGTGGCTTTAATGTTGTGGCTGATCAGTAAACACTTTCTTCTAACCATACCAATTTTCAACAGCAATGGGTGCCGTGACAGACTGAAATCGGTCTGCTAACACTTAGACATTCACTGCTGCCCATTTCTGCTCAAGCTAATGCTTCCTCGTTTACCTTTTGGAGCATAGAGGGGATAAATTGCTAGGGACTGTCGTTTAGCATTAAAACATTAAAAACAGTTTTGCACTGAGTGGAAAGAAGGCAGCTGGGGGCTCCTGACACTATAACCACTTTAAAGAAAGGAACCTGTTACAGTGACTACAGTGTCCATTTAGCAGCATTGTATATGGGCTGAAGTATCACAGCCTATGCCCAGAGTGATATAGTAAATTGCATTCATTTACTGTTAAAATTAATGTCTAATCCACTTATTGCACAGTCAGGATTTGTGACAAACAGGCACACATCTTATTTGATTAATTTGTACCATTCCCTAGAATTTGTTCTAATATTTGAACTTGGGTACTAGTAAGACAGGCTGCTGACAGCTAATATCCCCTATGTTGACCTGTTGATGGACAACTTCAATTGGACAGGTAATCTCTCTTTTTAGTTCTTATTTATATACAGTTCATTTAATTTATCTGTCATTTTAATTTTATAAAATGTAACAATGTTGCTTTTACATATCCCTTGCTACAAGGAAGATAAAAAAAACTAATAGAATTAACTGTTGTTCAATGTAAAGAAAAGCTTTGCGCCAAACAAACAGTACAAGTTGTTAGATGAACACGTTCACCATGTTAGTTTTGAAATTTAAATTAAATCCTTGACTGTCCCACTTTTTGTATAATAACGTATCAGAGTTACAAACCAAATGTTAACACAACACCAATCAAGGGCCATCTGTCAGCACATCCTGACACCGCAATGCCAGCCCAGGCCTGTTATGCTTCAAATCTCTAATTAAAAACCATGACAGACTTGTGCAGTGTGATTACACTGTGAAGTCCCCATTAGTAATTTCATGGATGTCTACATGCTTGGTTGCAAACAAAGAACAGGAACAGAGGAAAAATAAATTGATTGGTCATACTATAGAAAGATATTCTTAAAGCTGAATGATTACTAGTCTGGTTTGTTTGAAACGTTTACAAACTGTAGGTTATTGGGAAAAGAATCTTGACCAAATATTGAATCCCGATCATTATAGTAGTTATGGTAAAAAGATACTTTGGGTGCAGTCCCACTGTTTTTTGTCAAATATAAATATTTCCTAACACCTAAGGCATTGACCCTCTGCTGCCCCAAGAAAGACAAGCTAAGTAGGAAGACCCACTTTCTAATAAAACAGAAAAGGTGCCCAGTTAAATTTTTCTCAAGGACAAGGAGCATATGGTCTGTGTGCAGCTTTCAGAGCTGTCGATAATACACTTGGAAGTTCGGACATTGTTAAAGATGAATGCCCTATATCAGGGCTGCCCAATAAGTAGATCCCCAGATGTGGTAGTACTACATCTTCCACGATGCTTTGTCATTCTAAAGGCACGCAAAGCATCATGGGAGTTGTAGTTCTGCCACATCTGGAGATCTACCTGTTGGGCAGCCCGGCCTATATGTTTGGAGAGCTTGGATAAAGCACTTCAAAGGAGTAAAAAAAATGACCAGAGGCCAATTGGGAAAGTATCTCCAAATCCCATGGACGAACTTGCAATGCCAATGTGGGAACCCAGCCATTTAACTCGCCCTTAGCAAGGACGTGGAGATCCTCCTAAGAAGATATTAATAAACAAATGACTAAAGCTGCACGATTAAACTTCTGTATCACTCCAATGGTTCCTGTGTTATACAAAACATGGAAAAGACCAATGTACATACACGCATACCATATGAACATACTGTATAGTCTACCAGACAAGGATAGACTCTGTCTGTTATGAAAATGTTATGAATTTATTATGTAACTGCATTTAATACCTGCTGGACAAATCTGACACCTGATACTTATGGGAAAGGTAAAAAGTACACCATTCTTAATCCCTTTATCTGTGAAGAGAGAATTGAAGCAGTGATATTTGAGATTCTTTCCCACAATAGGGCAGTTTATTCTAAAATACAGAAAGCCGTTTTGCTATAATAAGAGAAAATCCCTTTGTATGACTAGTCCAAACAGCCCAGACTTTCTTCTGTGATACGAGTAGTAAATCGAAAGTAGACGTTTACATGTAATATTGCTTGTTTAATAGATCTGCAATAACTCAATCAGCAGTGGATGCACCTGTTTACCAGCCAATTCTGCACTGAAAGCCAAAAGCTGTCTATACAAGTTCTATTTAAAGAATTCGACTGCTGTATGCATTGGAGTTCTCTGGACTTTCTGTGTGAGTAGAGAGGTCAACGACAATGTCTCATACAGTTATTTATCAGATATTACTGACAATTGTTTTCTTTTTATAGTGTTTCTCACATGATCATCTTTTTTTCTTAAATTCTTTTTGAGATTTTCAAAATAACAAGACAGGTAACGAAGAAGAAAGTAATGAATAATAACAATGATTTAAAAAAAACAACAACAAAAAACTTAATTGGATACTAATTTAAACTTAAAGTGGTCTGGGTACAGTGTCCCAGTGCATCCAGCATTATCAAAATCCCCATAGAAAAGCATTGATTATTATTATTTATAAACCGCCAACAGATTCTTAACCCTTAAATTGTCCTTAAATTGTCTTGGTCCTGCAATGTAAAGATTTGTCAGGGCTTACCTGGGGTTGGAGTTCAGAGTGCAGAGATAATGCTCACCAAAATATCACAACCCACGGTGACTAGTTACATAAATCACCTGGAGAGTGAATCTGTGCATGGGGGCTGTGCAGGAGGGCTGATCTGGAAATGCAGTGCAGATGAGGGAAAATACAAATTCTGGCAGCTAGTTGTAATAGATACTTGGTCCGAGGACCCTGTTCACCACTCAGATAGGGAGAGAGATGCTGCAAGCTGCTCATGCATGCCTCTTTATTCTTGTTTGCGCCAATGTTTAATTGGCGCAACACCTAGTTGCCATTCTGCGGAACTGAAAATCGAATTCAGCAATTTACCAAATTTGGTTCTTATTGGCACTCTAAAATGATGGCAACCAATGAATGTTATGCACTATTTATTTCCTGTTTATTCTAGTCCTTATTGCCTTTTGTGGTTCTTGTTCAGCCCAATAGTGCACATATTACTCCGTGTTATCTCGTTACTGACCATGGCATGTTTGTAGTTTATTCTACTCTCTATGTTCCTGATTTTTGACTTGACTTGCCTACCATTTGCCTGATTTCTCCTATCCCTTGATCTCGGCTTTAACTTTCTTGTATTTATTTTCTGTGTGTGAGGGTTCCCTTACACATATCATGACACTTGTATGCATAAACGTTAGTCCATATACAGATGTACAAAACCAGAGAATTAGGAGTAGATAGATTGTTTCCAGAAACAGCAGAGCTTTAAAACACGAGCTACAGATGAGGCCAATAGCTGCAGGTCTAGCAGGAGTCTGCAGGAGTCTAGCAACCTAGAGATGCAGGCTAAACTGCAAACGAGACTGACAGATGTTCAAGTCCATCCAGATCTCCCAATGGGGTGGCCATGACTGGCAGTCTGCAGATGTGAGGACAAACCACGACAATATTGCAGTTTCTCTGTTTTCAGTTGCAGAGTTAAGGGGACAGGGTCACCTTAACCACTTCCATGAGTTGCAATGGTCTGGGTGCCTATAATGTCTCTTTAATGTGATCAGACCCTGCAGACCAACAACTACCTAACCAGGACCTAAGATTTGCTGGATACGTTACAACGCATGCACTTTATGATGGCTGTCATGCCTTGCACTGTGAATGCTTCAAGTGCTGTCTCAGAGGGATCAGCAAGAGCAGGCTATTTCCTGTTGCCTCGGTAGTGAGGCATCACAGAAACGATGTGAAGGCCACCTAATGCATGCTATCTCATCTCGAGAAAAGCTCGTGTAGTAGTCCACGTCTTTGACATTGAAAATGTCCTGTTATGAAAGGCATTAGGACAAGCCAGTGTTTTACCATAGATAGGAATAGACACTCAGTACCATCTGACATGCTGGCGAATTTACTCAGACTAATTATATGATTATAATATACATAATTATACATTATAATCATATGAGCCTGACTTCAGAGATGCATAATGCTAAATCTTCACAAAAGTAACACCTATTGTCAGTTTGCACTGGGTGCTGGCGACAGATGTAATAAGCTTCTTATAACAATATCCATCAGTTCACCTTCCTCCCTCTGTAATGCGAGCCCTGTCTCACTCCAATTCCGCCAACCCTCATTCTGCCTCCCTACATTAAATTACATGTATCTCTTCCATACTACTTACCCATCCCTTGACCATCCTCTGGCCCATCCCTTTGGTGTCCCACACTCCCTCCTTCCCCTATTGGCTCAGATTGGCTTATTGACAGTTGCGTCAAAGATACTCTATTGTACTCTATGAGAAACATTTGATTGGACCCCAACCCAATAGAGTATGATGCTGCATTGACAATGAAGAAGATGGGGAAATAATTGGAGGGAACTGGGCCCAGTACTGGAATACAGGTAAGTTTTAACTAATTTAAATCCATTATTCTTGCAAAAACATGTCTAGATAGAGATGCAATTTAACATGAATAAATTATTATTATGGAATGTAGAAAATCATGGTGGAGTAAACCTCGTTTTTTTGGCGCATATTATAAATGTAACTATTCTATGGGATTCTATTTTAATTTACGTTAAATTTAATCAACACTGGACTTTGTAAAGTACTGGCTTTAAATTACAAAGTTTGTTATATTTAATTGGCACTGGTGCCAATAGTGCAGTAGTGATGATAATAATGTGCTGTTAACCAGTTTGTAACATTTGTGTGTTTCTTTAAGCATGAGGAAACTTGACATTCTTGGTACATTGGACACTTATATTTGCTGTATCAATTTTATCAATTGTCCCCCCTGTCACATGGGGCCCAGGTGGTGGCCATCTGGCCACCTTAGGGCGCCCCCGAAGCTGTCCTTTTTAGGTATGGCAGAGCAGACACCTGCTTACCCGGATGGCAGGTGCCTGCTCTGCCAATAAATGCCGGGGAGAAGGCAGGCGGCGATGGAGGCTGCTCTGTGATGCTGGAAGCCAGAATATGACGTAATTCCGGCCCCAGCATACTAAACAGTGGGCGGGAGGAGTGAGGAGCTGCCCCACACTGGACCCCAGGGAGGTAGGGAGGATGGATGGGCCTAAAAAAGAATTATTGTGTGTGTGTGTCAGTGAGTGTGTGAGTGTTTGACAGTGTGTGTGTGTCAGTGAGTGTATGTATGTCAGTGAGTGTATGTATGTCAGTGAGTGTCTGTCTGTGTGTGTGTGTGTGTGTCAGTGAGTGGGTATGTGGGTCAGTGAGTGAGTTTATGTCTGTTTGTCATCCAGTGAGTGTCAGTGTGCGTGTGTCTGTGTGTGTGTGTATCTGTCTGTCTGTCAGTGAGTGTCTGTGTGTCTGTCAGTGAGTATGTGTGCCAGTGAGTGAGTATATGTCTGTCTGTGTGTGTATGTGTATGTGTGTGCGTGTCAGTGAATGAGTGTATGTCTGTCAGTGACTGTGTGTCTGTCAGTGAGTGTGTGTGTCTGTCAGTGTGTGTGCTCATCTGTCAGTGTGTGTGCTCGTCTGTGCTAGTCTTATTATAAATTAAATTCCCCAAATGCATTGAATACATCATTTATCACAGAGATAAATTATGTATTCAATGTATAATGTATGTATTGGGCAGTATGTGTGTATGGATGTAGATATTAGGCAGTATGTGTGTATGGATGCATGTATAAGGCAGTATGTGTGTATATATGGATGTATTAGGCAGTGTGTGTATGGATGCATGCATTAGGCAGTGTGTGTTTATGGATGTAGATATTAGGCAGTATGTGTGTATGGATGCATGTATAAGGCAGTATGTGGGTATTGTTGTAGGTATGAGGCAGTATGTGTGTATGGATGTATGCATTAAGCAGTATGTGTGTATGTATGTACAGTGAGGGGAACAAATATTTGATCCCCTGATGATTTCGAACGTTTGTCCACTGACAAAGAAATGATCAGTCTATAATTTATTTATTTTTATGTATATTTTATTTTTCATATAATTTTCTTATTTCTTTATATACATTCCTTTTTAAATTACAATTCATGTATTCAATATATCATAGATTTTACATAATTCCATACATAGAAATACATATACATTTACATGGATTGCAGAATAAAAATACATACAATAAAACCATTCAAACACATATTCACACGCCCCAGGGATCAATTTTTACCTTATTACTTATTGTCCCATTATGTATCTATATTCCTTTTATCTTATATTTATACAAAAACACAATAAATCATATTTTCCTTTGGGCCACATTCATACTTGTGAGACATTAAACATTAAATTTAACTGTAATCAATAACTACCTTACTCTGAACTTCTTCTTTTATTATACATAGTTGCTTAGCCAGCTAGGAGCTTTTCCACAATTTTTGTCCATTTATCAATTTTCCTTAATCCATATGAATTATTTTTAATTATTCCGATTTTCATTTTACACTGATATATTGTTTGATTTTTTTTTTTATTTCATCCCACTCTAATATCTTTTTTTACTTTTCCAATGCCTTGCCAAAACTCAGTCTATAATTTTAATGTTAAGTGTATTTTAACAGTGAGAGACAGAATAACAGAAAAAAAAATCCAGAAAAACTCATTTTAAAAAAAGTTATAAATTGATTTGCACGTCAATGAGTGAAATAAGTATTTGACCCCTTCGACTTAGTACTTGGTGGCAAAACCCATGTTGGCATTCACACATGTCAGACTTTTCTTGCAGTTTGCCGCCAGGTTTGCACACATCTCATTAGGGATTTTGTCCCACTCCTCTTTGCAGTTCCTCTCCAAGTCATTAAGGTTTCGAGGCTGATGTTTGGCAACTCGAATCTTCAGCTACCTCCACAGATTTTCTATGGGATTAAGGTCTGGAGACTGGCTAGTCCACTCCATGACCTTAATGTGCTTCTTCTTGAGCCACTCCTTTGTTGCCTTGGCTGTGTGCTTTTGGTCATTGTCATGCTGGAATACCAATCCACAACCCATTTTCAATGCCCTGGCTGAGGGAAGGAGTTTCTCATCCGAGATTTGACGGTACATGGCCCCTTCCATCGTCCCTTTGATGCGGTGCAGTTGTCCTGTTCCCTTAGCAGAAAAACACCCTCAAAGCACAAGGTTTCCACCTCCATGTTTGACGGTGGGGATGGTGTCTTGGGGTCATAGGCAGCATTCATTCACCTCCTTACACGGCGAGTTGAGTTGATGCCAAAGAGCTCGATTTTGGTCTCATCTGACCACAACACTTTCACCCGGTTCTCTTCTGAATCATTGAGATGTTCATTGGCAAACTTCAGACGGGCCTGTACATGTGCTTTCTTGAGCAGGGGGACCTTACGGGTGCTGCAGGATTTTAGTCCTTCACGGCGCAGTGTGTTACCAATTGTTTTCTTGGTGAATGTGGTCCCAGCTGCCTTGAGATCATTAAAAAGATCCTCCTGTGTAGTTCTGGGCCGATTTCTCACCGTTCTCATGATCATTGAAACTCCTCTGGGTGAGATCTTTCATGGAGCACCAGACCGAGGGAGACTGACAGTTATTTTGTGTTTCTTCCATTTGCGAATAATGGCGCCAACTGTTGTGACCTTCTCACCAAGCTGCTTGCTGATGGTCTTGTAGCCCATTCCAGCCATGTTTAGGTCTACAATCTTGTTCCTGACATCCTTGGACAGCCCTTTGGTCTTGGCCATGGTGGAGAGTTTGGAATCAGATTGATTGATTGCTTCTGTGGACAGGTGTTTTTTATACAGGTTCCTAACAGAGTGATCCTAATCTCAGCTTGTTACCTATATAAAAGACACCTGGGAGCCAGAAATCTTGCTTATGGATAGGGGATCAAATACTTATTTCACTCATTGACATGCAAATCAATTTATAACTTTTTTGACATGCGTTTTTCTGGATTTTTTTTATTTTTTTTGTTATTCTGTCTCTCACTGTCAAAATACCCATACCATTAAAATTATAGACTGATCATTTCTTTGTCAGTGGGCAAACGTTCAAAATCAGCAGGGGATCAAATACTTTTTTTCCTTCACTGTAGAACCATGTTCAATCCCAAACAAAGCCATCTGATGTATTTTAATTGTGCACAAAGGCTATTAAATTCAGGTCATGTGAGGTTAACATTTCCCAATTATTGCAGAGTAATCTGATATCTGAAGAATTAAAACATGTTGCCCAAGGTCGCTCGCGGTGAATGGCAGGAAATCTTGTAACATGGTAATTTGAGAGTCTTCCATGCACCTTGTCAACTAGACCAAATCTCCTGATTAGAACAACAAATTACTCAATTTACTCCAGCCTGACCACACAAAGATAGAGCATCCACTTTCTTTATAATGTATACAGGTCTTAGTCTTGCTGATTTCCAGGGTACTGGTAAAATCCCCTTGAGGTACAATGTGTAGACTGAATGTTCAATGGATGCCATGTTTAGCAATATCCAGAACCATAGAGCAGGAGGGATCCTTTTGACGTGCTTCCTTGGATCCTGGATTGTGCTTTTGTTTTTATACAAATGTAATCTGAACTCCTAACAGAGAGATCCACAGTTCTCGTTTGACATACTTAATTAGAGAAGATGTCATAGTGAGACTGAGACAAGACAATCACTTCAGGTTATTTTCATGCCTTCAGTATATGAAAACTAACCCCTGATTATTCACCTTATCAAATATTTTATTTTTAGACAAAAGCATATATCATTAAGATAGAGTAAAGAAAAACAATTAATCTGTTATCAGTTTAAGGTTGTGTGTACATTCTTAATTTTCAAATGGATATATGAATCAGAAAAAAAAAGTGGTTCGCTTGGAATTATACTTAAGAAATCAGCTTCTCAAAATAAAATCTGTGAACAATTATATAAACCCATAATAGTGCAGACCATACAATCTTAAAATAATTACATATAGTGAAAGGGTGTATATCTGGGGGTGCCACTTGCATTTAGCAGAGCCTTCTCAACCCTGGCTCTGGGTGTTTTGGCTTTACTTGAGAGGGGTATACCCATAGCTTGTAAAATTTCCAGCAGCACAGTGTCTTGGCTTTAGATGTTTTACTGGTGGAGATAAGAGACACCAGGATCCAATAGCGCAGTATCAATACACTTTATTTAAAAAAAATAAATAAAAAAATAAAAGCAGCTTACTCAAATTAGTAGTGAGCCCCTCAATCTGGCACCCACAATAGGGCAATAAATATCCCTATAAATGCCAAAGTCTCTTCTGAATTTTGCCGAATTATATAATCTGGAATTGAAGCAATTGAAATTAGTTTAAAGGGACGCTATAGTCACCAGAACAACTACAGCTTATTGAATTTGTTCTGGTGAGTAGAATCATTACCTTCAGGCTTTTTGCTGCAAACACTGTCTTTTCAGAGAAAATTGAGTGTTTACATTACAGCCTAGTGATAACTTCACTGGCCACTCCTTAGATGGCTGTTAGAGATCCTTCCTGGGTCATTGCTGCCTAAAATGCATCAACACATTCAGTGTCTCCACCCTCTGCATGCAGACACTGAACTTTCCTCATAGGGATGCATTGATTTAATTCATCTCTATGAGGAGATGCTGATTGGCCAGGGCTATGTTTGAATTGTGCTGGCTCTGCCCCTGATCTGCCTCTTTGTCAGTCTCAGCCAATCCTATGGGGAAGCATTGTGAGTGGATCAGGCCATCACTTCTGATGATGTCAGCAGGCAATGGGGCAGGTCTAAAGGAAACAGGGACAAAGTAAGCAGCTGCACACTTGAATACAAGTAAGTTTTTACTATATTTAGAGAGGCAAGATATGAGCATAGAAAAAAACTGGATTTAAAGGCACACCCAGAACGTACATTTCTAAGTAGTGGTGGTGCCTCAAAAGACCAATGTATATCCAAAAAACAGACTAAGACACAGTCACACCCTACCAATCTACTATAGGTGCCCCTTTGTAGCTGACCACAGGGAAGCATAAATTGAGTAGAGTCAATGGAAGTGGTTTAAGCAGTAGGTATTGCAGTTAGCATGTTAATCTCCCACGTTAATATTAGTGTAGGACCCACCGATAAAGTAGTGTTGAGCTTAACACGATATGGCCATATGGTAGAACGTAATCTCCATATTTGTTTATTATGATAGGTGATGTAAAACTGTATTTTTTTATTTTATTTTTATTTGTGTGTGTGAGTTCACTGTTCCTTAGTTTGTATTTTGCACATATGAACCTAATCTTACCGCACATTCTGCAGCACATATCTGAAGGGTTATGACCCATATGAAATAGGGAGATTGCATGACATACTATCTGAATAGAGTCATAGAATTTTGTTCTTGCAGAGAGACACATAGGGAAGATTTAGCGATCGATTCCCAAATGTCAGTCCAGTCATTGCCCTCGATTACCCCCCTAAGGTCAGCAGGCCACCTAGCAAAACAAGCAAGATCCCTCCAATCCAACACCGAGGTAAGGGACTTATAACCCAATTAAATAATCCCATTAGGTTGTAGTTCACAAGAATAAAGGGATTCAAATGAGGTGTGTGACAAAGTAAATATTTTTAAAAGGGGGATATAAAATTTAGATTTCCAATGTGTTGTATTGGTGTAGATAGTATAGCAACTATATGTCCTACCTGTAACAACATGATGGTTGGAGGGCATATGTTGGCAGAAAAAACATGCTAGAGTATGGTATTCAAGGTTATTAAAAGAATGCTCAAAGGTTTTTTCCCTTGTCGAAAATCTCCAAGCAAGAAGCAGCATGAGAAGCATTGTAGAATAAGCCCTCTGTCTTAAGGGGCAAAAAATGAATCCTTTGGTATCTATTCTGATGACAGAATCTACAATTAGTCTGGGGTGAATATGGACAGACAATGTCCCAAGTTATAGTCGGAAGAAATTGGTTTTCAACTTGCTTACTAAAATTGTAGGTTTTTGATTTCACACTTGGTGTTTATATTTTTAAATACACCACTGATATAAAAAGGCCTTCTGCAATCTGCACATGATGTAGCTATTCGATGATGTTCCTGAGCCATACAGATATTGTGATAGTGGTATACAGTACTCTGATTGTCACATTGTTTGGGCTGCTATTATAACTCTTCAATCTTAAATGACAGTTTGTAGCCCATTAATATCCTACTCCCACTGCCTCACAGTTACACACTTCTTAAGAGACATTAGTCATTCTGGGAAAAATAACTGAATTTATATCTATTCATTTATATATGAAAATAAATTATTTTGTCAATATTTAAAAAAAAGAATGTTGATCATTATTTAATACTCATCGTCATATGTTGGCATACTGGCATGTCAAAGAGATCTTGAGTCAGGTTGAGCAGGGAGATATGAAGAAGACTACTGGCTGAATAGGAGCTTGTGTATTACTGAAACAAATGTGTATGACATACAACCCACCTGAAGAAAGGTATGCCCTGAAGTCAAGGTCTCCGTTGTCATACCTAAAGCAGGTGGGGAAAGAAACATTTCCCAGGCATTGCCAAATTCTTGGGCAGAAATATTTTTAAAATATGAAGGGTTAGAAATGACATCTCCAGCACCTCTAGCCATCAATACAAGACTGCTATATAACATGATAGTGTCAGCAATATAAACATGTATCCCTGACACTATAGTATTAAACTAACTATTTAGGTCCTATGCCCCCCTGTCTGTGCAGTGAAAAGGTGAAGGTGATATTACTCACCCCTTTCAAACGCTGCACTTTTCTTGCTGTGGCTGGATCCACCTGGATCATATTTAGCATCCTTAGCCAATCTAATGCTTTTCGCTAAATGCTAGGAAGCACCTCTTGTGGCCCTCTGACTCTGAGTGACTGCCACCAGAGGTGTTACTATGCTTTTTTCTGATAAGAACGTATTTACTTTAAAAAACATGCAGGGACTGGGTATAGACACCAAAACCACTACATTAAGTTGTAGTGGTTCTGGTGACTATAGTGTCCCTTTAACTAGTGAGTCCTGAACCAAAAGCATTTGCCAAGTTTACTGAGTTGGAGATTTTATTCTGTATTGGCCTAAAGTCTGCAAGTTTGCTGTCAACCAATCACAACTTGATGGTTAACAGTATTTTAAAATTTCTGAATTTGTTAAAAAAATTTCCCCACATAACCTATAATATATATATATTCCCCACATAGCCTATAATATATATTATATATATATATATATATATATAAAGGTACACACTGATACACACTGATCAATCACAACATTAAAACCATCTGCCTAATATTGTGTAGGTTCCCCTCTTGCTGCCAAAACAAGTCTGATGTGTCAAGGCATAGGCTCCACAAGACCACTGAACATGTCCTGTGGTATCTGGCATCAAGACAGTGGGAGCAGATCCTTTAATGTCCTACAAGTTGCGAGGTGGGGTCTCCATGGATCGGATTTGTTGTTTAACCCCTTAAGGACAGATGACGGATATATTCCGTCATGATTCCCTTTTATTCCAGAAGTTGTGTCCTTAAGCAGTGGTGTATCCTGGTTTTGTGCTGCCCTAGGCAGGACAAAACTCAGGTGCCCCCCCCCCTCCCCCCGCGCCACCCCCACCCAACCTTTCCCCCCGCCCCGCATTCTAAATACACACACACACACACACACACACACTCGCTAACAGACACACTCACACACACTAACAGACACACTCACTAACAGACACACACTCACTCACAGGCAAACACACACTAACAGACACACACAGTCACACACTAACAGACACACACACACTAACAGACACAGACACACACACTAACAGACACACACACAGACACACACTAACAGACACACACACACACTAACAGACACACACACACACACACACACTAACAGACACAAACACTAACAGACACACACACTGACACACACACACACACACACTAACAGACACAAACACTGACACACACACACTGACACACACACACACTAACAGACACAGACACACACTAACAGACACAGACACACACTAACAGACACAGACACACACTAACAGACACACACACTAACAGACACAGACACACACTCACCCACCCACATTAACACGTTTTTTTTTATTTATTTGTAACACATTTTTTTTTTTTTTTTTAACACTTTTTTTATTTTTTTTAACAAATTTTTTATTTATTTATTTTTAACACATTTTTTTTAACACTTTTTTTTACATTTATTTGTAACACATTTTTTTTTTAAACACATTTTTTTTTATTATTTAACACCCCCCCCCCCCAGCCTCCTTACCTTTGGGAATGCTGGGGAGGGGGGTGTCTCTTCCTCCCTGGTGGTCCAGTGGCTGCTGGGCGATCGGGCGGGCGGCCAGCGAGGGAGCACTACCCCTGAGCTGTCTGCTCAGCTCCCTCGCGCGCCTCAGAGTGAGGCTGGGAGCCGGAATATGACGTCATATTCCGGCTACCAGCCTCACTCTGCGACGCGCGAGGGAGCTGAGCAGACAGCTCAGGGGAAGTGCTCCCTCGCCGGCCGCCCGCCCGCCCCCCCGTGCCGCCCGCCCAGCAGCCCGCCGGCATGTCTGTTAGCCGCAAGGCTAACAAGACATTTGCCCTGGGCATTTGGGGGCGGCTTTTTTTGCCGCCCCCTGGAAAATGCTGCCCAAGGCAAATGCCTTGTTTGCCTCGCGGCTAATACGCCCCTGTCCTTAAGGGGTTAAGTTCATCCCACAGATGCTCAATCAGATTGAGATCTGGGGAATTTGAAGGCCAAGGCAACACCTTGTACACTTTGTCATGTTCTTCAAATGATCTTTGAACAATTTTTGCAGTGTGGCAAGGTGCATTATCCTGCTGAAGGGGGCTGCTGCCATCAGGAAACATCATTGACATAAAGGAGTGTAGGATGTTTGCACAATCTCTAGGTATGAAGGATAAGAAATACGACTGATACATGTCAAACTAACATCCACATGAATGCCAGGACCCAAGGTTTCCCAGCAGAACATTGGCCAGAGCATAACACTGCCTCCGCCGGCATTCTTTCTTCCCATAGTGCATCCTACATTGTGTCATGGATGTAGTGTGTATTGTATGCAGTGTGTGTATTGAATATATTGTCTGTGTGTGTATAGTGGAGGCAGTGGGTCTAGTGGATGCCGTGTCTGTGTAGTGGATGTAGTGTCTTTGTATGTAGTAGTGTCCAAAAATTTGGTCCGGACATTTTTTTATCACAGCGGCCCACTGAAATGGAGGCAGGGCCAGATAGGGTGTGTTTTGTCATCCCCAATGACAAACAGGCCCCATCTCAAAGTAAGCATGTTGGTTCAATGCTCTTCCAGGGCAGACCATGCGCAGAGCACTGCTGAAGAGCTTTAGCATGAGAAAAAGGCCCTGTATTTGTTCTGCACAGCGCAAGCAAATTTAGTAACGTGCTTGTGTTGTGTTTGCGTGAAACTTGTCTCTGGTGTCTCCATAAATGGGATACAAAGACAAAAATGTCAGGAAAGAGTACTGCGTATGTGCTTATGGGATTGGATGCGTGTAGAGTGAGCTGATTGTGGTGTGGTTTTGTGTTAATAGGTTGGTCTCAGTCATGTTGTGTTTGTGATGTAATGTAATGTATGTGTGTCTGGGTGCTATAGAGATTGTGTGTAGGGGATGTAGCGAGTGTGTGCATACGGGCTGTAGTATGTGTGTATAGGTGATGTAGTGTGTGTGTGTTTGCTTACAAGGAATCTAGTGTGTGCATAGGGGATCCAGAGTGTGTATGTCAGAAATGTAGTGTGTGTGTGTATAGGTGGTGCAGTGTGTGTGTGTGTGTAGGGGATCTAGTGTGTGTTTGAAGGACCCAGAGTGTGTACAGGAGATCTAGTGTATGTGTGTGTAGAGGATTCAGAGTGTATATAGGGATCTAGTGTGTGTATATGTGTAGATGACGCAGAGTTTGGTAAGGGATCTAGTGTGTGTCTGGAATGTAATGTTTTTAGGGGTGCAGTATGTGTGTGAGGGGTTCTGTAGTATATATACACATATATGTTTGGAAGTAGTGTGTGTGTGTGTGTTGCAGTGTGTTTGTGGGCTGCATTGTGTGTGTGAAGGGTGTGGTGTGTATGTGTGAGGGGTGTAGTGTGTATTTGTGAGGAGTACATTGTGTTTGAGGGGTGCAGTGTATGTGAGGGGTGCATTGTGTGTGAATGTGTGTGTGCTGTGTGGGTGTGGGTGCATTATGTGTGTGAGGATGCTGTGTGTGTGTGTGTATGTGTGCACCGTGTGTATGTGCAGTACGTGTGTGTGAGGTGTGCAGTGTGTGTGTGAGTGAGGGTGCTGTGTGTGACTTGTGCAGTGTGTGTGAGTGAGGGTGCTGTGTGTGTTAGGGTGCTGTGTGAGGGTGATGTGTGTGAGGTGTGCAGTGTGTTTGAGTGTTGTGTGTGTGTGTGTGTGGCAGCGCTCCGGATCTCTCGAGAGGAGATAGAGCTCTTCCAGGTCCTGTGGTGTGTGTGAGTGAGGGTGATGTGTGAGTTGTGCAGTGTGTGTGTCAGGGTGCTGTGTGTGAGGTGTGCAGTGTGTGTGTGTGTGTGTGGGTGCTGTGTGAGGGTGATGCGTGTGTTAGGGTGCTGTGTGTGTGTGAGAGGATGCTGTGTACGTGTGTGTGTGTGTGTGTTTGGCAACACTCTGGATCTCGCAAGAGGAACCCAGCAGAACTGCAAGATAGATCTCCTGCAGGTCCTCCCTCCCTCCCCAGCCGGCGGCCACATGTAACTGCTTGATCCTGTGACCTCCCCTGCCAGCCTCGACTCATGGCCATCGCGGCCATGATGGCCAGTACGGGCCTGCCATGTAGTGCATGTAGAGTGTGTGTAGAGTTGGATAAATGCTGGTGGGGGTGAGCAGATTAAATCGGGGTTATCCCCTCTTCCTGCCTCTTACCTGTGGTCTGGAATGGCGGGACTGTGTGAAGGTGACAGTATAGGTGGAACAGTGTTTAGGAAAGGGACAGTATAGTAGGGCAGTGTGTAGAAAGGTGACAGTACAGGGGGCAGTGTGTAGGAAGCTGACAGTGTGGGAGGCAGTGTGTAGGAAGGCTGTGGGACAGGGTGTGGTGGTGAATGTGTGGAGGGCAGGGTGTGAGAGTGACAGTGGTGGGAGACAGTATGTGAGGGTGACAATGACAGTGTGGGGGTGACAGTGGTGGGGGGGCAGGATGTGAGGGTGACAGTGTGGGGGCAGAGCTGCAGAACAGAGGCTTTCTCCGGGCAGACTAATGGAGGGGCCCCTACCTGGCGGCATATGTTAACCACTTCTCAAATATTTTTCGATGCATATGTTAATTTTAAAGATATTTTGAGCAGAGCATTTGTGGTGAAGGGATAGAAGGCAAAATAGGTGATGCATGAGGATAAAAAGATAGGACATAGTAGATATAAGTCCAGGTGAACATACTACAAAACTTAACTAACACACATGCATTCTACCTGTTGGGTGCACACATGATGTATACTCAAATTAATACATTAGTTGGACATTTCCATAGCAATACATATATGTTTTTATAGTGTGTTATACCTTTGCATACAAGTTAATAGGGACAACATAAATTAAACAGACATGTATATAAAAGATAAGTAACAGGGTTGGTATTCCAGGAGGAATAAGCCAAATGGCAAATGATTTAGGTAAAACTAGAAAAATGGTCAGAGCTGTGGCAACTGACATTTACTGTGGATAAGTGCAAGATAATGCACCTTGGACGTAAAAACCCAAGGGCACAGTATAGTAGAAGATGATTCTGCAGCCAATGAAAGGTTGGTGTTAAGGGACTATTTATCTTTGCTTGTTTTTATGATGCTATTCCTTATGACTATTCTTCTTTATGTATAACCTGAAGGTTGACAGAAGTTGACATAAGGGTGGAAGTATAGTCAAGCTTCACATCCATAGTCAACTTTGTCATCAGCCTTCAAGTTAAAACTGATCCATATTTTGCAAATACTCCTAAAGTGAGAGATCTGGTCATGTGCCAATTGCCATGGGGTGCAGTGGAAGGTTGGTTTTACTTACCTGACTTTGTTCTGTTGTTCCCCTTCAGCTCCTGGCACTTCACCTGCAATGAGCTGCATCACTGTTATATTCTCACTCAAGAGTACACTGAGGTCTATGGAGGATCCTATGCGATTGCAGGAGCCTCCATAGATTGAGTCCTGGATGCCACAGCATTCACTTGTTACAGCTGCTGGGATTAGACCGAAGTTAATGGTGGTGCTCTGCTTTATGTCAACTTTTGTCAACTTCTGACTTGTCCATAAGCCAAAGTACTTCCTACTTTGTCTTATTGTACTGTTGCATTGTACTGGAAATTCAATGAAATAGAAGGATTAAAGGACCACTCTAGGCACCCAGACCACTTCAGCTTAATGAAGTGGTTTGGGTGCCAGGTCCCTCTAGGATTAACCCTTTTTTTTTTATAAGCATAGCAGTTTCAGAGAAACTGCTATGTTTATAATAGGGTTAATCCAGCCTCCAAATCCTCTAGTGGCTGTCTCACTGACAGCTGCTAGAGGCGCTTGCGTGATTCTCACTGTGAAAATCACAGTGAGAGCACGCAAGCGTCCATAGGAAAGCATTGTAAATGCTTTCCTATGAGACCGGCTGAATGCGTGCACAGCTCTTGTCGCGCAGGCGCATTCAGCCGAAAGGGAGGATCGGAGGCGAGAGGAGGAGGAGAGCTCCCCGCCCGGCACTGGAATAAAGGTAAGTTTTAACCCTTTCCTCATCCCAGAGCCCGGCGGGAGAGGGTCCCTGAGGGTGGGGGCACCCTCAGGGCACTATAGTGCCAGGAAAACAAGTATGTTTTCCTGGCACTATAGTGGTCCTTTAAATCTTTATGAAATACTGAAAAGTGACAGATCTACTTTTGTACTCACCTCCATTCAGTGTTCATTTCTGAAAGCGGCACATCACAGTTCCTTGATCTTAACTCTCTCGTGATCACAAGATCCAGCTGAGATCTGTCAAAGCCACAAGATTCGCAAACAGGCATGAAGTGTACTTAAGGCTTAAGCATGATTCCACGTGCAAGCCCATGGAAGGGCAAAAAAATAGCATGTTTTGTCGCCTCCATCTTAGACTCTTTAAGATGGTGGCACTGTGAAAAAAAAAACCTGGCGGAACCAGCACATTAACAAAAAGGATAAATTGCACCTGTCTGGGACAAAACAGTGTGGAATGGATTGTGATTAATTGTGATTAATGGAATGGAATGTTGAATGGCTAGTAGAAGACATATAATAAGCATTAATCTATATAGTTGCTTTCTGCTTTGTATTCCACATTTACAGTGGCAACAAACTGCACTTTGAAGTCATTGTATGGCTATAGGCTAATTCTTGTATTGTCTACATTCTAATGCATAAAGTGGCACATTTTCATCCCCTCTGCAATTAAAAGAAAGAAAAAAACACTAATGAGGTCAGGGATTATCCCATGTCAGAGTCCTCCTGTGTATAACAAAAAGCCGGTTCAGTTAAGAGTGTGTCTGCTTGTTGAAAACAAGAAGGAGAAGGTTTCCAAATATCAGAATCTGGAACCATTAGATAATGAAGAATTGATGAAGGATACAGAGTAGTTTGGTATTTCACCATTCAAATTCTGAACCAAGTCTTTGTGAATATGATAGTTTGAAGGGACAGATTTCAGAACTTTAATTGGGATTTTCTTTTGATATAATTTCTTCCTTAAATTTGTTAAAGGGATACTCCATGCACCTGGGCAATTTTGCATATGCATATTACAGCACCTGGTAAATAACCATTCCAGCGCATTTCTGTTCTTGCAAATTAATTTAAAAATAATTTCCCAACCCTGGTCCTGTACACTAATCTTGTCAACTGTCTCTCAGTGGCGGAATTAACGGAGTTTGTGTGGCTGCACATGGCCCGCAAGCTGAGGGGGCCCTTTGGGTGGCCCATGTATGTAGGGCCATCCTCTAGCGCAGTGGTGGGCAAAAGGTAGATCACCATCTGTCGTACAACTCTATTTGACCATCCTTACAGGGTTGTATTTGTGAGCAGTGTTTGTGTGTTTGAATGTAATTATGTTTGTGTATGGAGTACATGTGAAGGGGTGTATTTTTATGCACTATTGCCACTGGAATACAGTTGTATAATTCTATGTAATGTTTGTGTTTGAATGCAGAGTTGTGTTTGTTGTGTTGGCTTTTACATACAGGTGTACCTTTGTGTACATACACATACACATTGACACACACAGATAAATATAATGATAAACCTTGACACACATATACACACACTGATGCATACACACACTCAAACACACATATAGACACACTTACTCACAAGCCTGGCTGTGCTGTCAAAAGACTGTGGCGCATGACCAGACCCCTGTTCAGAAATACCCATTGGGTAGCCTAAGTGCATGGGCCAACAGATAGTGCTTCACCCTGCTATTTACCAGCGCAACTTGGACCCTATAATGATAGCAACTCTGGGAAAAATTACAGCCTGTCACTTTCTCCCAGCTAACACACAAAAAGTCGCATGGGAGGGAGAGAAGGGGGGCAGGCCGGGAGAGCCAGCCCCTAACTCCCATTGGTTTTGGCCAGCACAAGCCACCCATCTGCAGCCAAAAGAAGGGAGTGTGGTTACAATTTTGACCAGCATATGTGCCTGTATGTGTGTTTCTGTATGTGTGTATCTGTGTATCTGTATGTGTGTCATTGTGTCATTCTGTGTATCTGTATGTATGTCAGTGTTTGTATCTGTGTGCCTGTGTATTTGTATGTGTGTCATTATGTGTGTCTATGTGTCTGTTTATCTGCCTGTGTATCAGTGTGTGTATGTGTATATTTGCTTACATCTCAGCATTCAAACACCAACATTATGCACAAATACACCCCTACTTTCAAATGTCAACACTGCATTAAAACATTAACACTACTTACAAACACAGACCTGCATTCAAATGCCAGCACTTCATACAAACACACCCCTAAATTCTCTCAAACCATGCAAAGACATACTTACCATGCAAAACATACATTCAAACATACAAATACTGCTTACTATACAAGGATGTACAAAGCATTGTGGGAGTTGTATGACTGATGGGAATCCACCTTTATCCACTCTTGCACTAGGGCCTTGTCCACGTTAGTTCCGCCACTTCTGCACATATCGTAGAAACTTTGTTCATTGATAATGACAGTGTGATCACTGTTATACACAGCAAAGTAACATCTCATTAGTTGGAAAAAAGAATGGCCATCACTTGCACAAGTGAATTAAAACTGCTGGCTGCAGCCTTGAATTGAATGTAACATGTTAGCAGTAACTGACTGTTTATCTTATTTCCTAATGCCTTTTATTAATTTGACAAATGGATATTTTTGTAGTTAGGATAAACTGTATACAATTAACTTAGGAGTTGCAGAGTGTGTGCACTCCACACAAGAACCAGATGGGGGGGTTAGAGATATACTTCCCCCATAACGTCGCAGATCAAGTCTGTGTAATAGCTACAGAAATTTTAACAAACTAATAGATGGAGATAGTAACGAGGAACTCCTTGATCAATAGCCTATTAGAAGAGCATAGTGCTTTTGGTACTTGGAGTATACCTTTAAATAATAATAACCCTTTTATGATCCGTTATAGAGATATTGCATGTACTTTTAAATGCAAGATGGGTGATCTGGTCATTGACAAGCAATGAGCTGCTTATTGCTTCAGCACGAAGGGGTTGAACAACAATTTGGAGCTTTGGAGACAGCCCTGAAGCACACTAAAGAACCTTTTGAACCTGCAACGTTTGCTACTATTGCTGCTATTAAATGCCCATGTAACCCAAAATAAAACAAAGCAGGCAAACTCTGAAGATGTCAGATTCAATCATTTTAAATCCTTGTTAGTACGATGGATAAGCGGACAATATATTTTGCTTAATTTTTTAGAAGGCCCCTAGGCAGAAAAAGAGAAGCCAGGTTTCAATCTCATTCATCATCTGAAAATATAAATTGTCCCTTGGCAAGGATTAGAGCATTCCTATGGCTGATCGTCGCTTTGCACAAGATGTAGAAGTCTCTTCAAGGGAACAATGTGACACTATTTAAAGAAAATTTCTCAAGCCGGGGTTTGATAATTATCGTGACGATACTAAGATGAAAGTTTGACAGGGTCAGATTGTAAGGCATGATAAAGTCAGCAAAGCAGTTCTTTTATTTATTACCGGCTTTTAGAATATTAAGTTCAATTTCTTATTCCATCATACTTGCATGCTGTCTCTTTTTATTATAAAAACTATGTAGTGTCAAATATATAGGAATGTATTCACTAAACAGTAATTGCAATGATTTGAAATCTAAATGGAAAATTGCGGGCCAAAATAGCTACATTTGAAGAAAAAAAATCTACAATTTCAATGTTATGCTATTTTAGCTGCAATAGTGCAATTCTATTTTCATATCACTACAAGATAGTAGTGGGCAAGAACTGCAGGAGATCTGTAACCATGGCAATAGACAGGAAGGGAACCCAGGCAACTGAGATTTATGTGTATGGTCTTCTGTGCATATATGTGTTGCACTCCACAGCAGCTGGAATACCTTGAAATAGGCAATCACTGGCACTTCAGATGCTGTGGAATATAATCTGAAAAAAAAAATATTGTATGATAAAAAAAATGTACAGTTAATAGTGTGTTAAGGTAAATAATGACATTTTGGGTTTCTGGACACATCCATAAATCTTTTGACTTCAGTTCTCTTGTTTTAATTTGTCTTTTTGATGGTTTTATTTTCTATAGCACATTCTATATCACATTTATGCATCTCTTTATATACATATATACACGTTTATGTATGCTATACTCTAAGGGAACTCCTTTATTAGATACACCTATTTGTTAAATAGCAAACAGTGTATCATGTGGCTCAAATCTATCACTTAACATAAAAAATAATATACGCTGTTGTGGATTCAAATGTGCAATAAAATCCTCTAAACATGTTTTTAAGTGTTCTCTTGGTAAAACATAGGCAGGAAGCATATCACGTAACACATTCATTATTTCAGCTCCAAATATGATTTAGAGAGGAATGATAGGCTGACCAGGTGAATATTCTCTTCAGTCTGAATATTTATACCAGTAAGTAGACCGCATTCTTACATGGTGTAAGAACAACCTGCTAATAAGCTGTGTGTCGATCAATCCACTCATGCGAAACTGTGTTTATTCAAAGATTGGATGCCTAGTTGATAAATGAAAGCGATACAGAATATCATGTTTTACAATACAATACATTTGGAGATTTCATTGTTTTTAAAAAAAAGACTGAGCCTTGTTACCCAAACATTCTTCAGTCATCGTGATTTTGGATTGAACGTTGAAGCTGTGGCCAGGATCACAATCCTAACAGGCTTGGAAGCTATGTGCCCCATCTCTCGTGGTCTGACTAAAAGGAAAAATGCGGGGTGCCTAACGAGAGAACTTAAATTTCCATTGTAGGGTTATTCACTAAACTCTGAATTTAAATCTGAAAGGAAAAACTTGGGCAAAAAAATAGCTGTGATGGAAAAATTCTCCAACTCAGCCTTAGTCACAACTTGACTAGTTTTGCCTCAATTGTTGCCATTCGGATTTAAGATGACTTATATGAGCCTGCACATACAACATGAAACCTAGTCTCTACAAGCTGGGTACGTAGGAGGCCATTCATAAATACAGTTACATTGCAGGGTTAAATAAACAGGGACACTGCACCAAGACCACTTCAATGAGATGAACTGGTCTGGGTTCCTATAGTGTGCCTCTAAATCTGCTGATCCAGTAGCACCTATATTAATATGGATAAGTGCAGGGCTCGAGTCCTGCAGGAACGCGTGGGAACGGCGTTCCTGCACTTTTTTCACAGGAGGAACGCCGTTCCCCCTGCAGGCACTCAGGGGGCGGCAAAATATGCCGCCCCCAAATGCCCTGTGTTTCCCCTGTCATGGGGGGGGGGGGGGGCACCGGATTGCCCTCCTCCCCTCGCCCCCCGGCTCTCTCCCTGTCACACGCGGCGAGGGAGCTGTGTCCTCTCTGCTCCCTCTCGCCGCGCGCCGTTTTCTGATACAGGGAGCCGGAATATGACGTCATATTCCGGCTCCCTGCATCAGCAGACAACCCACGCGGCGAGAGGGAGCAGAGAGGACACAGCTCCCTCGCCGCGTGTGACAGGGAGAGAGCCGCCCACCGGGGGAGGGGGGCAGGCAATCAGGTGTCCCCCCCATGACAGGGAGAGAGCAGCCCACCTCACTGCAGCCCCACTGGACCCCAGGGACCCATCCATGCCAGCTTTCATAAAAGGTAGAGAGGCTGGCTGGGTGGGAAATGTTAATTTTAATAATTTTAATAATTTGTAGATATGTATGTCTGTTAGTCTATGTATGTGTGTGTATGTCTGTTAGTCTATGTATGTGTGTGTATGTCTGTTAGTGTGTGTGTGTGTGTGTATGTCTGTTAGTGTGAGTGTATGTCTGTTAGTGTGAGTGTATGTCTGTTAGTGTATGTCTGTTAGTGTATGTCTGTTAGTGTATGTCTGTTAGTGTATGTGTGTGTATGTCTGCTAGTGTGTGTGTGTGTGTGTGTGTGTATGTCTGCTAGTGTATGTGTGTATGTCTGTTAGTGTATGTATGTGTGTGTATGTCTGTTAGTTTATGTCTGTTAGTGTATGTGTGTATGTCTGTTAGTGTATGTGTGTGTGTGTGTATGTCTGTTAGTCTATGTATCTTTGTGAATGTTAGTTTATGTCTGTTAGTGTATGTGTGTGCTTGTGTCAGTGTGTGTGTGTGTGTGTGTATGAGTGTATTTACGTCTGTTAGCGTATGTACGTGTGTGTGTATGAGTGTATGTGCTTCTGTTAGTGTATGCATGTTTGCGTGTATGTGCTTCTGTTAGTGTATGCACGTGTGTGTGCGTATGAGTGTATGTGCTTTTGTTAGTGTATGTTTGTAAGTGTCTGTCAAATCAGTGAGAGTCTGTTTGTCATTTAGTGTGTGTGTGACTATTAGTGTGTGTCTGTCAGTGTGTTTGTGTGTGTCTCTCTGTCAATGAATGAGTGTGTGTCAGTGAATGTGTGTGTGTGTCAAATCAGTGACGTCTGTGTGTTTGTCACTGAGTGTGTGTGTTACTGTCAGTGTGTATCTGCCAGTGTGGGTGTATGTCAGAGAGTGTGCTTAGAGGGACACTATAGGCACCCAGACAACTTCAGCTCATTGAAGTGGTCTGGGTGCAGTGTCCCAGTCCCCTTAAACCTGCAAGTGTAATTATTGCGGTTTCTCAGAAACTGCAATAATTACCTTGAGGGGTAACTCCACCACTAGTGGCTGTCTACCAGACAGCCACTAGAGGGACTTTCGGGTGGTTAGGTGACCAAAAGTCGCCTAACTGATGCTGGACGTCCTCACCCTGTGCATGAGGACATCCAGCATCTGCTAAATAACCATAGGATTTTAACCCCATCAGTGTCGAGTGGGGGAGGGGAGGACATGAGGGAGGGGGGGCACTATAGGGAATTATAGTGCCAGGAAAACAGCTTTGTTTTCCTGGCACTATAGTATTTCTTTAAAAGGAGCAGGAAAAGGAGTCTAAAGAGGACGGGGTGGGTTCTTAATCAGGAAGCGGTGCGCCCTTGACAGGAAGGGGTGGCAAATTTAGATTAGGGGGTGCTCAGGTATAGTCATGCCTAGGGCAGCACAAAATTAAAATACACCACTGTGTGAGTGTCTGAGTATGTGTGTCTGTGAGTGTCTGAGTGCATGTGTGTGTCTGTGAGTGTGTGTGCACGCGTTTAAATATGCATACGAGTGGGTTTTTTTTTAGGGGGGGGGGGGAGGGGAGAGTTCCCACACTTTTTTCCCCAGGACTTGACCCCTGGATAAGTGGCAAGAAGTTAGTTGATTTTTCTAGTCTACTTTATTTATTTATAGTGTTGTAATTTGATGCTTTTAGGAAATTCTCAAGAACATGGTGTTGGTATCCCTTGTAGTCATGTTTTGTAGTGAAATCCTGCAGAGGGGTTTCTTTGCTAGCCTTATATCCAAAGACTAGTGGCCTCTGTGATGACAGATTCCCCTTCACCTTGGACAAATGGCAGTAACAAAATAAAGTATATTGTGATCCAAACATTCATTCCAATTTATTTGCTTATCCAAAAGGGAAGATCTATCTTCCAATCTAGCTCTGTTCAACCCTGTCAGGATATCCTCCTTCTGTCCGCATTTTTGTCAGATTATCCGATAATTCACAAAAATCTGTCATACAAAAGCAGTTCCTTCTTATGCAGAAGAATACACCCACAGGTATATTATTTATTGTATGCCATGGCTGACAACTTGGTGTAGGAAGTATTACATTTCCTGCCATTGGTTTCCTCTGGCTCTTTGTTTTCACAATCTGTCAATTTACTTTTGTCTTTGCTAAATTCAAGAAAATGATAACTTATTTTTCATGAGCAAATATGAATGTATGATTATGGTTATTTTCATTAAACCAGAGTAGCTGCTGGTCTAGCTGGCCCTAAAATAGTTCATTCAAACCTGGAATTTTGCACTGTGCCCCAACAACATCCTAACAGCAGATGGCACTATAACATGCCCCCTCTTGCTACACTACATACATCCACTTCATCATCTGTCACAGGCTGCACACCAGGATCCAGATTCAGTCTGCTTAGTAAAAAGGTAAGGAAAGATAAGTGAGACCAGAGCACATGGAATTTCAACGTTTGTTATTAGTAAGAGAAAGGGATTAAATACTGTGGAGTGTGCAGACTCGGTTGAAATATGTTTGCATTAAAAAAAAAGGTCTGCCATTTGCACTAGAAGAAAGGTATTCATTATTTTTATTTGTGGAAAGTCATTATTTCTCTTTCAGAATGCAATTGGAGATGTGTTCTTATAGAGTGAAAACCCAAGTTCCATGCTCTTCCTCCAAAATGACTTTATTAATAAAATAAATATGGTCAAGTGACAACAAAATGGCCTGTCACTCACAGTGTGATGTCTTGGAACACACTTTCCATTCCTGGCATCTTAAACATGACTATAGGTACAGATTTCTTATAAATGTGTATACGTGACTGCACATGTAATTTATCCATGTGTACCTGTATATAATGTGTGTATGATGGTATGTGTCTGATGGAATTATGTGCACAATGTAGGAAATGGTCAGTTGGTGTGTAAGTGAATTTTTTATGTGTGACTGATAAATATATGATGTTATATATAGGGAGCTATGTATCTGGGTAGGTTAAGTTGATGTAGGTGACTAGATATATACAGGGATGTGGATGATGAGTAAGATGTGACAAGCTGGTGGCTTTAGGTAGATGTTTCACTGGGTGGGTGAGAGGACCTGGGCTGCTAAATATATATAATTTAGGGGGTGGGTGAATATAATTAGTTAAGTGCTTGGGTGTATATATGATTAGTTAAGTGGGTGGTTGTATGTGTCTGTAAGGGGCTATGTGACAGGGTGTGTGGCATTGTGAATTTGCACAAGTGAATTAATCTAAATGAGGGCTGGAGAGAAACACCAGGTAGGTTTATGTTACAACCATGCACACTTTTAACAATCTAATTTGGTGGGCAATCAAAAAGATAATTCACAGAAATAGCAGACAGAGTAAATCTGAGTTCAAATGTGAGGAACCTGGGTGCACTGCACCACATTTACCCCTTAAGCTCACTCCCCACATGTGAAATGTTTATTATTGTGGATACTCTGTATCTTCCAGAGTGCCAGAGCCAGGACTCCTGCTGGGTGGAAAGGGCCAGGCTCTGGTTTCAGAAGAAGAAATAGTAAAGCAAAGTTAACATTTTCCATGCAGGGTTAACAAGAGGCTTCTTTCTGAGAGGTTCAAAATATGGGTAAATCAGGGGTTAAAATCTCCAGATCATGGCATTATATTTAGAATGCTCTTGTAATTTCTTGTCTAATGGCTCTAAACAAGTCAAATGAGGGCGAGTATTTTGGGGGTGTCATCTGCTCTAAAGCCAGGTGTGTTTGCTGCCTGCTCTAAAAATGTTCTTTCTATCACATATGTAGCAGTAGATAGGTAGATTATTTTGCACGTTATTATAAAGTTGCTCTACAGACCATTTTGGAGTGAATATGTAAACCGCACGTTTGCTTTGAAGAAATGATCTTACATGCTGGTCTTACAAAGGGAATTTCTTCTGAACATCCGCAAGTACCATTACTGACCCTAAATCTGTGCGTCAACATACCCCCTCAGACTGAACACAGTGAACTGTGCATGGCCCCGCCCCATCTGAAAGAACAGATTGATTGGTGCACAGCCCCGCCCCCTCTGACTCAACACAGTGATCTGTGCATGGTCACGCCCCCTCAGACAGAACACAGTGAACTGTGCATGGCCACTCCCCCTCAGACAGAACACAGTGAACTGTGCATGGCCACTCCCCCTCAGACAGAACACAGTGAACTGTGCATGGCCACTCCCCCTCAGACAGAACACAGTGATCTGTGCATGGCCACGCCCCCTCAGACAGAACACAGTGATCTGTGCATGGCCACGCCCCCTCAGACAGAACACAGTGATCTGTGCATGGCCACGCCCCTTCAGACAGAACAGTGAACTGTGCATGGCCACGCCCCTCAGACAGAACACAGTGATCTGTGCATGGCCACGCCCCCTCAGACAGAACACATGATCTGTAAATGGGAGAGGACTGGGGTCAGTTCATAACTGACAGGTATCTAACCACACATACTGCTTCCTACACTGTTACACACGGCTACACTTATTGCTGTCAACAGTATTACACACACATACTGCTGCCCAGGGCCGGACTGGGAGAAAAATTCGGGCCTGGCATTTTTTTATCACAGCGGCTCACTAAGAAGGGGACGGGGCAGAGAGGGTGTGTTTCGTCATCACCAATGACAAACATGCCCCCTCTCAAAGTGAGCATGTTGGCTCAATGCTCTTACAGGGCAGACCATGCGGAGAGCTCTGCTAAAGAGCTCTAGCATGAGAAAAAAATGCCCTGTATTTGTTCTGCACAGTGCAAGCAAATTTAATAACATGCTTGCACTATGTTTCCTTGCAACTTGGCTCTGGTGTCTCTATAAATGGATACCAGGAGACAAAAGGGCCAGGAAAGAGTATTGTGCATGTGTTTGGAGCCTGCTTGTGGGATTGCGTGTGTGTAGAGTGAGCTGATTGTGGTGTGGTATTGTGTTATAAGGTCGGTTTTAGTCATGTTATGTTTTTGGTGTAATGTAATGCATATATGGCTTGGGGCTGTAGAGAATGTGTGTATAGGGGATGTAGTATGTGCATACAGGCTATAGTGTGTGTGTGTGTGTGTGTGTAATTAGGTGATGTAGTGTTTGTAGGGGTTGTAGAGAGTGTGTGTTTCGGGGTGTAGTATGTGTTTGTTTACAATGAATCTAGTGTGTTTATAAGGGATCCAGAGTGTGTATTTTAGGAATGTAGTGTGTGTGTGTAGATGGCGCAGTGTGTGTGTATACAGGAGTCTAGTGTGTATTTGAAGGACCCAGAATGTGTAGGAGATCGAGTGAGTGTGTGTATATAACGGATTCAGAGTGTATAAAGGGATCTAGTGTGCGTATATGATCCAGAGTTGGGTAAGGGATCTAGTGTGTGTCTGGAACGTAATGTGTTTAGGAGTGCAGTATGTGTGTGAGGGTTGCTGTAGTATATGTATATATATATATATATATATATATATATATATATAATAAATATGCTCGGAAGTATTGTGTGTGTGTGTGTTTGGTGCAGTGGGTGTCTGTGAGGGATGTAGTGTGTAATGTGAAGGGTGCAGTATGTGTGGGCGATGGATGCTGTGTATGAGGGGTACTGTGTGTGATGTGTGGATGCTGTGTATGAGGGGTGCTATGTGCGATGTGTGTGAGAGTGATGAGTGTGATGTATGTGAGAGTGCTGTGTGTGATGGGTGTGAGAGTGCTGTGTGTGATGGGTGTGAGAGTGCTATGTGTGAATATTAGAAGGGATTGTGTGATGTGTGTGATGTGTGTGAGATTGACGGGTGTGACGGGTGTGAGGGTGCTGTGTGTGATGGGTGTGAGGGTGCTGTGTGTGATGGGTGTGAGAGTGCTGTGTGTGATGGGTGTGAGAGTGCTGTGTGTGATGGGTGTGAGAGTGCTATGTGTGAATATTAGAAGGGATTGTGTGTGTGGGGGGGGGGTAAAAAATAAAATTAAGCAGGCATTATGTCCCCCCCTCCCTTCTTACCTTTAGCCCGGGAGGGGGGGTACGCTGGTACCTGGGACTGGGAGGCGGGGTGGCAGTGTTCCCTGGTGGTCCAGTGGTGAGTGAACTCTAGCCTGCGGGCTAGAGTTCACTCTCGCGAGATCCGGTCGTTGCCATGGCAATGCGCCGGATCCTGCGAGAGGAACTCGGCGGAGCTGCAAGTAAGAGCTCCGCTGGGTCCTCTCTCTCCCCAGCCGCATGTCTGTCCAAGGGGGCCGGTGAGGGAGATCTTTGATCTCCTCACCGGCCCTTCATGGAATACAGCAGGGCCGGCGCTCGGATAGTGTCGGCCCTGCATAGACCAGCAGGGGAGATCCTGGGACCTCCCCTGCCGGCATCGGCCAATGGCCACCGCGGCCCACCGGGCATTTGCCCTGTGTGCCCGATGGCCAGTGCGGGCTTGCTGCTGCCCTCACTGTACACTCACATTACTTCACATGCTGCTAACCACACTGTTACAAACACACACACATGGTTACACATGCACAAACACATACAAACACCCTTAATCTATGTGTGTATATAGAACAGTTTTTATAATATATGAAAGGTTCAGGTTTAGTCTTTTTTTATTAGTTTAGAAAGGGGGGATTTAGGTGCACTTGACAATTCTGTGACTACAGACACTCCTTATGTAAATTCACCCACAGTTTTGTCTACATGTTCAGTTTTTCAGTTATCTGCTTACCTCACTTCACTGATTAATTAATCCAAATTTAACTAAATGGTCCCCTTGGGGACCTAAAATGACATTGTCATCTCTAATCCATCTCAGTCCAGTTCATCTATAGTCATTGTATTGCCTCCTCCATGTCAGTGTATCCAAAACCTGTTCATGCAATCACTTCCCAATATTAATCTGATTTTATTTAAGTCAAAGTCCTACTGAAATTAAGCTTTACATTTAAATTGTTTTTTTAAAGTTTTTATTTCATATGCTAACTTAAAATTATTCCCACCGCTCAGCTGAATAGCTTGTGAGAAAACATTACATAGTGATTGAACAGGAACAATGCGGGTCCCGCTCAGGCATGTTCATTTGCTTTAACTGACATGTTATGGAAAGGAAACTGTTAAATAAAAATGACACTGGCAACAAAGGAGAAAAGTATGATTTTTAATTAAAATCAAAGTTCATGCTACATATTGTGTTTTCCTTTTTTTAAAAACATAAAATCCATTAAAGGACACTCCCTTGCAATTTTTTTAACCATACCCCCAAGAAAACATGCATGCATTTTTACAGAATATTTTCTTTAAAGGTACCGTATATACTCGAGTATAAGTCGACCCGAATATAAGTCGAGGCCCAGAATTTTACCCCCAAAAAACTCGAGTATAAGACTAGGGTGGGAAATGCAGCAGCTAGTGGTAAATTTCTAAATAAAATTATATCCCCCAAAAATTATATTAATTGAATATTTATTTACAGTGTGTGTATATAATGAATGCAGTGTGTGTATGAGTGCAGTGTGTGTGTATGAGTGCAGTCTACGTGTGTGATGCAGAGTGTGTTTGTGTGTGATGCAGAGCCTTGGTGGGGGGTGGGCATTTTTATTATTTTTTTTATATATCATTATTATTATTGTAATATGATTTTTTTAAAAAAAATATTAATATTTAATTTTATTATTATTTACATTTTTATTTTTTTCGTCCCCCCCCCCTCCCTGCTTGTTAGCTGGCCAGGGAGGGGGGCTCTTATTCCCTAGTGGTCCAGTGGATGGGCTGTAGGAGGGGGGCTGGCAGGAGCTGCAGGAGAGGTAAGTAAATCCCTTCTCTCACCTCCGGTCCGGTCAGCTCCTCTGTCAGCTCGCAAATAACAAAACCGGAACATCAGAAAATCACAACACAAATGATGAACATGGAAAGAGGGAAACTGTAGAAATAAATTATGGTGGTCTGTGAAAATTAAAAATTCCTTCACACATTGCTGTGATATTTTTAAGTTTTCTATGCAAAATGCAACACAGCGCAATGCTGGCCACCTCGTCAGGTAACCTAGCTTCTACTAGCCTGTAGAGTGCTGCACTTTGCGAAGCTTTGCATGTGGTCAGAGGGCTTTCCTTTTGACGCCCTTATTCCTTCCATACACATGCAGACAAGGGCAGAGTGTCCCTCGGCTATTCACAATGTTATTGTTTAAGAATATATTGTTTTTATTCTTGAAACACATTTCAGTACAGCCTTGACATGATGAGATGATGCAGGACCCTCCAGCAGTGCAGAGGGCAATGGTTGTATTCTTTCATGGCTATTCACTAACATTCTGCAATTCAGAGTGAATTCTAGTACATGCAAGGCAAATTGGAAACAAAATTCGAGTCAGCTATATTTTTACTAAAATTTGACATTTTGAAAATTCACACTTATTATTATTATTATTGGTATTTATACAGTGCCAACTTATTCTGCAGCGCTTTACAATATTCTAATAGTGAGAAATGTAACAATAAATGAGACAATTACAAAATGATACAGAAATAATAGGTAGTGGAAGACCCTGCTTAGACGAGCTTACAGTCTAAGACTTTTTGTGAATAACCCTGAGAGTTATTGCTAGGGTGATCTGGCCATGCCATTCAGACTGCCAACTTCATGCCTGCGTAATCTGTAAATCCTGAATTCCTATCTGACATCAGTGCTGCAAAACCTGAACGTGAATTCATGGCTTGGACATGTATGATTCGATGCTGCTAGCTGAAAGGCGATTTGCTGCAGCTAGGCATGTCTTAGAACTGGGTCCTTCACTGACTCCGTGTGGTTAAAGGAGGCAGTGTCTTAAAAGAAACAGTCTGATTTCCTCCCATTGCTTTCCCAGCATCCCCGCCCCCTCTCCATCCCCTTCTCACTCCTCCTCTCTATTCAAACATCTCAGTGAATTCCTAACTCCAGGTTTTCAGTCTGCCTGACTCTGGCATGGTGAACGCAGGGAGGCAGAGAGAAAATAGTTCCAAAAGCAACTGGATGATCAGAGAGCAGCAAGGATTTTGTTGAGCAGTGCAGGGCTACAGTACTTCCAAAGTCACATCTGCACATTGCCGCACATGGACTGGGAACCATGGATATAACAACCAACTACCCACAATTTGGAACTGCTAGAGACTAAATTGGACCCTGTGCCTATATATTTATATACACATAGATTTATATATATATATATATATACATTACATTAATGTATATATATTTATATGTATATATACATCTATATATGTATATAAGTCTGCACAGGGGATCCTCGGTAGTTTGTGGATAACAGTAACATTTTTTATTTTGAAGGTGTTTGGGAGTTTTATCCTTTTTTTCTTCTTTTTAATGTGGGTTCGTGAGGATTGGATTTTGAAGGCTTTATTGTAGGCTTACGTGAAGGGGGGATCTGCAATGCCCTTTGCCAAGCGGATTGTGGAGCCCCAGTGGCTGTGTCGGCATGCTGTCACCATGGCGGAGGGGAGCTGTTCTCGGGATCAAGGGGATGAAAGGCAGCACCACCCTCGTGGTGCCAGGGAAGAAGTGGCATCCTCAGCGCAGGTGCCATCAGATGACAGGGAAGTGGTGCCGGTTGATGGAAAGGATAAAGATGTGGTGCTCTTGGATTTGTGTGCAGTCAGCAACGTTGCGATCTCACGGGTCTTGCGGCAGCTTTCAGATGTGGCCCGTCACGCCTGCTCCCTCTTCCACGAAATCGAGGTGGAAATACAGGTTACGGCACGGCGTGTGCGGGCACTACAAGGGAAAATTGGAAATGTCCAGCAGATTGTGAGCAGCCTGGATCCAAAGCAGGAGACAGTGCGTGAGTACCATATCTTACAGTTGTATTGAGCATCTGTCTGCTTTGCCTTTTTTTTGCCTAATTCAAGGCCCTCTGGTATGGTAAAGGCTAAATAAAATTAAAAAAGCATTTAATAAAAAAAAAATTTATTCTTACACAACTGATCATGTTCTTTCTTCTGCTCACTACTACACTTGATGGATTAAATGACTTATGCAAATAAGTGCTTAAATGTCTCATTATCACCTCAATGATGCTGGGGATGGGAGGGAAATCTGCATTGCTACTACAGTGGCAAAAGGAAAAGACAACAGCTGCTGAAAGTGACGAGCAGAGGGGAGGGGGGCTTCTTTCCTTTTTTTCTAGGAAAGTTGCTTTTTTTCTTTAAAGATAAAAGAAGGGGAAGGGGTTACATCATAATGGATATGAATATATTTTTGCCTATTGACCTTGCTCTACCAGGGCCATTTAAATGTGAAATCATCATCCATGGCATGATTTACAATAGTGATACCATCGATTGTATATCTTCTTTTTATGCAATGGCTGCATTGCTGCAGCTCTGATGATTTGCAATGCACTAATGCACTTATGTCAATAGTTATACACCCTCTATAAAGGAATCCATGCATATATGTGTGTCTGTGGTTTTATATATGTTTGTGTGTGCACAGATACACATATTTGTACATGTATTTTACAGTGATTGTATGGCTGGTGTTCTAAGGATTGGAGATAGGAGTGTGCTGTGGTTGGTCCGGTTTTGCTGTTGCATATTGCTGATATTACTGTATCTGTCTGCAGTATATCTCCATACATCTGTCGGCTAGGGCAACATAGCATTGTTACAAATTGGTCTCCAGGCTACAAACTAAATCTTTGTTGCTATTATAGCTAGCGTAAAAGGAATCTTGAATGTTGTTGGTTTTGATTAATAAATAACCCCTTCTACCCCATTATGGAGCTCGCCAACCTTTCAACATTGAAAGATTTACAGTCTATAGGGAACGAGCAGCATGTGCTGATGCTGTGCATGGTGCAGTCTAGAACGTGTTTAATATTCACGTAGGCTTTCAATGTCACAGGTGACCTGTACCGTAACTGCAGACCCCATTCATTGATTCTCAGGATTTATTCCATGTGTAGCATGTTCTGAGGAAGCCTGTATCTCACCCTGTTGTGTGTGAGCTTGCGCAATCCAACCTGTTTCATGCTACAGCATTATAGGTGATGTCAGTGGCATGTGAGTTACATAATGAGCTTTCCTGAGGTTTCTCAATTTGTGTATTCACTGGGCAGATGCTGAGGACTGAATTCTCAACACTAAGGTGGCAACACTAAATGATCATTCATGCTCCTAAGCAACAGAAAGAAAAGAGGGTATGGTTTACACGATGATAGGCTTTGGAGCAACCAATCAGAAATCATAGCAATTATGGTATTAAAAACAGTTCTGATAATGCAACATCCTGGTGTTTTCACAGAGATGGAAAATACGAACCCGAACCCATTCAAGAAATATATTTGTGCATATTCACACTGTCATAATCTGTGCCAGCATCAATCATTTAACTCTCCCCGTGCTGGAGGGACCTGGGAGACATGATGCATTTGTACATGGTAGGCCCCATTGGATATAGTTGGGATTCCTTCAACCATGTGATGTTACTGCATACTACTGCGTGAGTTTAATGAATGCGGTTTTAAGCAAGAACAATTAATAAAGACATCCATTACATTTGAAAATATAATAACCAAGAATGACCATTGGTGCATTAGTACTCAGAAGAAGAATGGCTAAACGTCTAATGCTGGCCTGTAAGGATGGGGGTGGGGTATTTTAAGGCAATTGTGATATCTCAAAGTGACCTTGTTCCATATGCAGTTGCTTTTTGTGGTATGAATTTATCATGTCTGATTTACTCATGTAACACGGCATTTTTCTTTTAACAGTGCTACCCAAATCACGGAGAATGATTTTGGTTTTCAAGCACAAAAATCCATTGGAAATCGTTGCACTGGTTGTTGCATTTATCAAATGCATTATCAATATGGGAGTCTTCTATGATCTATCATTCATTTACAGCTTCTGTAACTCAAAGCATTGTCTACAGTTATCTGTTTACTGCACTGAGAATACAAAAAGAACCCAGACAAGTGCACCACATCTTAACTTATATGTGTGACAGGTGGCATTAGTGACAGGCATTGGAGACTCTAAGTGGGACACAGTCAGCAGTTTTAAGTTTAAGTAGTGGTCTCCAAGAACTACAAGGCATACAGTGCAAATGGCCTGGATACTTATTGTTTATGTTTAATTGATACAGCATGTCGGTGCAGTAGTGGATTTTATAAAACTATGTTAAAAGCATGTGATCTAGTTTATATACATTGATATTTTGAGTTAACTGTAAAGTGCACTTTTAACTGTAAAGTGCACTATTACTTTGAAACCGTGTAGATGGCATGAGCAGCTCCCTTTTATATGTAACATGTTAATATATATGCTATCTCCAAGCTAATATAGGCTTCCATATAGTGCAAAGAGGTACAATACAGGAAACAATTGTGGCAGTTACATTTAAAGAACAACGGGAAAGATACCCGTCAATAATCCTTTAATACATCTATAGGATTTATTTACTCATTTCTGAACTGTTGTGACTTGAGAACCATATTGCAAAAAATTCAGACTAACCAGCCAGTTTGTGACTACATATGATAGCTGAGTTGGGGAGGTTTCCAAACCAGCTGCTTTTGCATAAATTTAGCATTTCTGTTTTCCATGTACTAACATTTTCAGTTTTGTGAATAAACCTTAACCCTTTAAAATGACACTGCCAAATTTACATTTTTCACTGACATAATCTTTTTAAAACATATAAAACATAAAACAACGTATTTCACGTGTGAGAAAATCTGTGGAGGATCCCTTGGTGGAGGATCCCTTGGTCCCATGGATTTTTCCATAAAATTAATTTTATACCCTTGCACGTGTTTAAGAGTACAACCACAGGTCTGCACAGCACATTGCATAGACCATGCACCCAGTGCAAAAATTAACATCTAATCATTACTTATAAAATAATACAAATTGTAAAAATAGGTGCAAATATTTTTACTCTAGTGATAAATAGATGTATACAGATTTTTTTTTTCCAAATCATAAACTACCCTAAACTCAAACAAAAATGCCCAGAGAGACACAAACCAGGGACAAGAAATGTATGCATGGGGGTAAAGCTGGGTACACCTGGCACACCCGTGCATATGTCTTTGAGAACAGGAGATACGCAGGGCCTTGGTATAGATATAGTTCCAGAAACTAAAGACAGACTGGAAAGGAACATGGCGGCACTGGGTGTGGAGAACATACCCACCACCTGGCCATGTCCCTTTGGGTATCCTTGCAAAAATACAAACTCCACACACGCGATTATACCAGTTTAACAAAGTCGAAGACTGTCAACATTTATGTGAAAAGGGACACTCCAGACCCCTAAATTGTAAATAGTGTGTCCTCTTTGATTAATTAGGAAAAGTGCAGATTTCTATAGAAATTGGTACTTAGATAGGTGCTGTTATATATTATTCAAATTTTATTTGAGTGTTTTAAAGAAATAATCACCATTAACACTTGGAGTTATTTAATAATTTTAGTTTGAGGTATGATTTATTGGTAAATGTGACTAGGTTGGTGGTTGGATGACAAGTAGGGCAGAGCTGGGAAAGGTGTTTGTGTGCATGTGTGTGGAGGCTGCTTGTTGTGTTGCACGTTTGTAGAAATGCTGCTTGGGGGGTTGCATGTCTGGGGGTGGCTGCTTGTTGTGTTGTATTTGGGGATGCAATGGAGAATAGGAGCTTTAGAGGGTGGATAGTGGTTATAATAGGGTTATTGGGGCTGTAGTGGGGAAATAGGGTCTGTAGTGGGTGGATTAGTGCTATGGTAGGAGCTAGTGTCTATGCTGGGGGGATAGGGGCCATAGTGGGGAGGATAGTAATGGGGGAAATAGTGGCTATAGTAGGGGGCTATAGTGGAGGGATAGGGCCTATAGCAGATAAATTGGGGCTGTAGTGGGAGGTTAGGGACTATTGTGTGGTGGATAGTGGTTATAGTGGCATGAGCGGGCATGTAGTGGGGGAAAAAGGGCCTTGGCTACACAGTAGGAGAATTGGCTGGCTGGTCTCCCTCACCGGCAATGCCGCTCCTCTCCTGCCTGCCGCCCTGCGGCTACAACTTCGGTTGCCTTGTGGCAAATCCAGCTCTGTGATTGGACAGCCACTAGCAGTCTAGGCTGGGTTTGAAAAGGGGGCTTACAAAGACTGAAAGGGACACTCTAGACCCCAAAACCACTTTAGCTTGCTGAAACACTTTATTTGTGAACAATGTTTCCTCTTCCCCCGGCTTTCAAGCAGGCAACCAGTCCTGGTACTTCCTGGTTTGGTTAGCGCAGTGGATCTAAACTCAAGAGGTCGCAATTACTCAGAGCAAAAACATCTTATTGAGCTGTATTGGGAAGTCTGTGATTGTGCAGCCACAGAAAGTCTGGGTTAGAAGGGGAGGGTTTGCAAATGCAGCAGACAAGAGATCCGCTGGTTTTGCAGGCTGTTTTTAGATATACTCCCAATAACAATTGCATAATTAATTAAATGCATTTTTTATTGGGAATATATCTACTAAGCAGTGAATTTACATCCCACCCCCTGGCCGCACCCCCACTCACACCCCTAAAATGAAAGTGTCCCTATTTGTCCAAATGTTGGGTGGCATGATGTAATGAACATAGAAAACACAAAATGGATAAGCTTTATACACTTTTGAAATGTAAAAAAAAACTGCAAAAAAGAAACCCAGGGGTAATGGAGATCACTATTGAACGCTACAATTATTTTTCTTTCTACGTTAAAGGAACTAAATAATGTCTCAATAGGGTCAAAGTGCATTTTTTTCTGTACACACCCTGCCTTGTTTCTTTTTTTTCCAGTTACATTTCTTTTTAGATTGTCCAAGACCACATTTCTTACACATCCATCTCTTTCCAAAAATAAGATATGCTGCTATTGTTCCCAGCTGTATCAACATACTGAGTACAGAAGCACTGCGCTCATAGACAACTCTGATTTATTTTAAATGCATGTGTTCAAAGAGCATTAGCAGTAAAGCACAGGAATTTTTTTTTCTTTCATTTGGGTGGAGTTTTCAGTTGGAAATTACCTCTTTCAAATGCTTTGTGAAATCTTGTTGTTTGCAGTGTTTTTTACGTTACCTGGGAATTTTATGTTCTTTGATTATGGACACATGATATTATGAACCATGTATGATAAAACAACCAAAGTAATACAATATCACGTTTTGCTGTTCTTTTGTCTTTTGTCTTTTTTTTTTTTGCCTTCTTTTGGATCAACAGCAAAAAACATATGTGAGGAAGGCTGAACTTGATGGACGCAAGTCTCTTTTCAGCTATGTAACTATGTAACTATGTAACTATGTAAGAAAACAAAAATGTAGACCCTAAATGGTTCTTTAGACCACGTACTAACTGGGGGGACCATAGGTGTCAGTATAATAGTTGCCCACCTGCTCCTTCACCTAAATGGACAGTAGATTACTAGACTTAGGACGCAACATTTCAATATCTACACTACCAGACAGACCTACTAGTTACTTGCCTGTGCAGTTCTATGGGGTCCATAGCTCAGTTAGCAGGAATTTCTACTCGCCAGGGTTGAGTTTTCACTCGCAAAGTACTAGTGGGCAGGTGGAAATTGTGAGCTCTGATTAGACTTGTTCGATCAATCAAATTTGCTCTTTTTCTATGATGTCACAGTAGATGACATCACAGGGGGAAAAGCACAGTGTTGTTTAACAATGATTGAGCCTGACCTTATTAAGTCATTTTTGCAAATAATGAAATAGTCACATAAACTGGTGAGAATACAAATTGTATTCTTCAGTGACTTAAAAAAATCTACTTACAACCCTCTTCTGAGGCAGTGCTTTACTGTTTTCCATTTGGTGCCAATCCCACCATGAACTTTATTATACCCTTATACATTTTATACAATTTTGGATAAAAATAAACCAATCTTCCATTGTAAAGCTTTTCAGCAGATGGAAGAGAGATCCGGTGCTGGAACACAGACCAGTTGTGAACAGTTTAACCCCTAAAGCTGTGTGAGTAACAGGCACTTCCCCACACCATAAATTAATTTTGATGAAGTTATGTTGCCTAAACTGGTACTTTAAGTCACATATTGTATTCATCGCATACTATTTAGGGAAAAGAACACTGAGTTCATAATTGTTTTGTCAAATTTCTGAAGGGATATAATGCTATTCACGCTTGTACACCGAGTATCCTTGTTAAAACCCAGAGCAATGTTTGTTGCCTTAGCCACCGTCTGCCTGATAAAATGCTCTTGAATGGACTTGAGAAGACCTTGAGTGAGTATAGATTGTGTAGCTCATGCCACATCAGACTGCATATTTTTATATTCAGTTTTTCAGAACCTCCTGGCATCGGTTTTTAGCTCTCTTTACAATGTCAGGGCCATCATTCAGATCATTTTGAATGTTCCGGTGTAGAAAGCTCTTTATCTAAGACAGAAAGGCTGTAGGTACTATTGTAGTTAAAACAATTGAGCATAGCACCAGTCTTAAGTACCCATCAATCTATTGTTTAAGTCATATAACAGAAGTAAGAATTTTGTACACAAGCAAAGTTCCTGCCTCTTATATAACTGTTCCTTATAGTTCAGTGTTATACTATTACCAATCTAAGCCAACTTGAAAAAGAGGTTTTTAGCTCTCATGATACTTAACGATGCTCCTTGTCAGCTGGCCTAAAGAAATTTCCTCTTTTGTTCCCACTCACTTCCACAGTCCATTTTTTTTCACAGTTTTTCTTTGTTCTGTACTTTAAGTAATGCAATGATAATTTACATGTTGACTTATTATTATCTTGTTTTCCTGCACCATAATGTAAACCGGCCTGATAGGACTATTCAGTTAACCTGGTCGGAAAATCACCAAGATACTTCTGTCTTCTCCCTACAACTCTTGGCAGCCTTTCATGCCAGGATCTGCACCTCCAATGCTCTACCATGGCATTCTCGCACAGGAATGCCATGTAATATTATGATGTCATTTGCTAAATCTTTAATCTAAATGAAAAAGAAGGTTAACAGATGCTTTCTGTGAACTTCAATGTATTATTCAATGGTATAAATTCCAGAGAAGTAATAGTTCCTCTTTAAACATACCTTTTTTTTTTTCTTAAAATGTGTTTAAAATGTTATTTGTATAGTATAATGGCAATATATCATGCTCTGCTCTCTATTTGCACACAGTATATATTGTTTGCTGATTTACCTTTCTCTGGAGGTATTTTAATCAAAGACAACCATAGTTGTAAGATAGATAAGACAGTATTCCTCTATTGCACAGATAGAAGCCAACACAGGAGCAATGTGGCTATTGGCATGCCACACAAAAGACACTGCATCTATACAAAGCTGTGTGTGGAACAATAAACTATAGAGATGATCAGAAGCAATTACCGGCTTTAGGTCACTGGCCTTTGTTGGGAGACAGATAGGGGGTTATGTATAAAAAGTGTTGGATTCTGAAAAGTGGTGTAAAGTAAAGTACCCTTTCCATGATTTCACCGCTTGTCAAAACACATTTTGTTATCGACCATAGTGTACATTGATTGGCTAAATCTATAATACGTTCCTAAGAGCAGTTAGTTGTTTGATCTCTACTCCTTGTGCCAATTGAACTTGGCACACTTTGTTTCACAGGGTGTTTAGGAGCCAGTGTTTATTATTAATTGCCAAAACTAAAATGCCTGTGTTAGCAAAGCATCCCTCTCGAACAACTCTTCCTCCTCCCCCTCCACGTAGGATAAATTAAGCGGGAAAGTATTGTGTGCATGGCCAGGTAGGAACAGAACTGTACTTAGTGTTATGATTACATGTTTCCAGTGATGTCTCCAGAGAAGTATCTTATGGAAAATCTTGCATTTGCTTTTTTCTTTTTGGTATAAAAAACTGAGACTTTTGGTATGAGCTATATTTAGTGAGTTAGCAACGTTTTCCCAAGTCTCCTCGATTGAGTTGGGTAATGTCACCCTGCAACACACTGGCCTAATTTGACCAAGGCAATTTAGTGTTCAGGTCCTGCTTCCAATCACTTTCCATGCCATCTACCACTAAAATTAATTAACCCATTTGCTGATGAAAAAGGCTTATAACAGTTTGCTCACATTTTGCACTCTGACACCTCTTTCAAGAAGTAAAGTGTTGAAAGTCCACTTTGGCCTAAACTGTTTGTACTTTCCCCAAAGCTTGTGTTGTTTTCATAGAGTTGTCTGTGTAGTCACTGGGACCCACCAGTAATAGACCGCCTAAAATAAATAAAAGCTGTGGAAAGTGCTGCCTGTCTCAGCTCATATGGGACTTCACAGCAAGGTTAACAATAGGGGTTCTAGAAACATGACCAAATGAAAGGAAAGAAATGGCAGAATAGCTGACAACGTGGGATTCTAAACGCTTCAAAGCATTATTAATCTCATCCATATTACATTCTGTGTGTATTACCCAGAAAAAGAAAAACACCAGAGGTGTGAACAATGCACTCTAGTGCTCAAACATTAATTATAGTTATTCATGTACATATACAACTACATTAGTATCATCTGCTGTAAAAGGAGGTAGACACTGTTACTTTAAAAAACATGCTGGATTATGTACCCTGCACTTTCCTGAACACTTTTTATTTACCAGTGTCCAGCCTGCATCCTTTTTTTTTAAGGAACATAAATAGTAAAAAACACTGATGTCCCTCGACACTGGGTCGGTGCTACACCTTCTCTGACTTCATCCGAAATGGGGGGCTAATGCGCATGCGCGGTGATTACTGCCATTACATTAGGCCCGCTCCATAGGAAAGCATTGCCTCAATGTTTCATGTGGTGATTTCACTGACAATCTCTAGCGTCAATGAGATAAAGTCGTTTGGGTGCTTATGGTGTCCATTTAAGTGACTGCACAGTTATGTATAGGGTCTCTTAGCAAACACTCTCAGTTTAAATGTAACTCTCTAGCACTTGTGAACTCTAAGCGGCTGAAAGCCCTGCTCAGTTCAGTCCAGTTCAGTCTAGTGATTCCATGGGGGTCTTTACAGATCTCCTAAGGAAGTGGAAGTGTAAAGGGACTCTGTGGAAGGGAGAGAGTAACAATAGGCATACGACCACTGGGAAAATAGTGTAATTGGTTGTAGGTAGTTACAATAGTGTTTAAAGAGTTAGTGCTAAATATTCGCTGTCCTATGGGGATAACATTTGTGATATAATTTTATTTGAGCTTTGCCGAGGAATATGTAAATATATATTTCCTGCAGTTGAAGTTATTTTATTTCTTAATTGGCTACTGTTTCACATCCCGATTGTAAAATTGCACTGCTCAACGGAATTTGTAGCACTATATGAAAGATAATAAAAATAATAAGTCAGCGTTTTACATGCATCACCAGCAGCATGGCGTTGTCATATGAACAATAATTACATTTTGTTTTATGTATCTGTAAAATGTATGTAAAGTTGGTATTTTTTAAGCTTTGCAAGTGACAACGTAAGGTAGAGGATGTAAAATAAAGTAGGTCTAGCAGCATCTAGACTGTAGGTACGCAGATGTATAAAAGTAGATTATATAGATATATGGAAGATTTCCTTGATTTCTATATACATATATACTCAGTGATCATGTGATAGCATTTACAAAGTGCTTTCCCCACTGATAAATAGTGCCGTTTATGACCCTAGAGACCACAAATCTCTCTTTAAATGACCCATTTAAACTATTTATAGCAAGTCACTGGCTGGGGGTTAATTCAGCTAATCACTGCAAAGTGTCACTTCATTTGTCTATCTTTATCTGTGGAGGTCATCTGTGAAATTCTTTTAACTTCTCCAGTGCTGACACCTTTCTCTCTGATGGTAAGTGTAGCAAACTGCAGGCTGGCAGGGTCACATCAAAGCTTCAGCAGAGTCAATAGCACATTTAGACATTTATTGTCAATCAAGGAGGAAGGCGTGGTAAATGAGAATTTGAAAGAGCTGTATGTGGGATGATATACATTCTGAAACAAATTAGATTTTTTTTTTCAAATACCTATGGATTAAAGTAGGTTTTTTTTTGTTTGTTTGTTTTTTGTTTTTTTATGTAGGTATGGAAAAACCCGGCAGCACCTTATTTTCTAAGCACACAAATATTCATATTTTCTAAATAACGTACAGTGTCATACTATTTACTGACTCCTCTCGTCTGGAAGATGCCTTTAGCAAGTTTCTTAAAGGCTAAAACACCAAGATCATTTCATTTGTAGTAAACCTGACTACAAATAGCACTTGAAATATTATATTTAACCGCCAAGGAACCAGGGCTGGACTGGTTCACTCGGATACCAGAACATTTCCTTGTGGGCCATGGCACCACAGAAGATTTCATAAAACACTTTATATTCATTCGTTTTTCCCCTCCTCAGACTATGCATTGGGGGCTGGGCCAGCCAACTTAGGTGGGCGCATTGAGGCTGCCCAGCAGCTAGTACACCGTCAAAGGGAGGCGTGAGAGAGCGAAGTCTTTCTTGCAAATGCCCCTTTGCCGTTTCCAGTACAGCATGGCCACAGAAAAGGTCAACGTTTTATGTGACTCTAGCAGAAGCCAACCCCTGCACTGAAGTTTTGTGTGAATGTGATCTTGTGTGATTTATTAATGTGGAACATGCTTTTTAATATGTATATTTGCCGCACTGATGCACTAGAGGCCCTTCCCGCTGTGGTTCTGCAATCTTAAAGCAATGTTTAACATGTTCATGCTGTGATTGAAGATTCTGAACATTTCCTATAGAGATGCACTGAGCCTGTGTGGAGATGATGCTGATTGGCACAAAGAACATTTTATGCACATGTGCACTAGCCCTCAAATGCTTTCTTTGGGGAAACATTATATTGGCTGAGATCATCAGTGGGGATGATATCAACCAATGAAGAACTGGCAGCTGTGGGGAGTCTGTCATACTGGGGACTAAAGGTACATACAACTTCTTTAACTATTTAAGGGGGAGGCATGAATATGAATGCTTGGGAAAACACTCAAACATTAGGAATATATGTTTGTATTCCTAACATTAGATTGTTCCTTTAAAATTTGCAATTAACATGCTGATCGTCAGCATTTGCCTGTTTAATAAATAAACTCTTTTCTCTTTTGTACTCTGTATTGCAGCCACGTTTCTAGTACTCACTACTGTTGTCTTCACAGCCTATCCTTGAATTGTAGCACTGTTTTACACAATCTCATACATTTTAATTGTAAATAAGTCTTAAAGCTTCTCAGGTGTCCAAGTGACTGGTAACAATTAATTTACAACCTCACTGTGAAAAAGAGCTGCTATGTTTTAACACCATGATATGTCAACCTGCAAGAGAATGTTTGCTTTACCACATAAAAAAAAACACTATTAATGGAACTTACAGCATGTCTGACAGCGTTATTCATTAATGTGAGAATTGTTGGGAAATCAAAGTGAATTTCAACTTTAATGCCAAAGTAGCTAGCCGAACAATACAGTTGTTTAGGAGAATTTTTCCAAGTTGACTGTTTTGGCCTTATGTTTGAAATTCCATTTGAAATACTGACTCACTAGTAAATAGCCCTGTCATTGTTTAATATGGGATTATATACTTTGTTTCTAAACAAAAAAATGGAATTCTAAATTGATATACAAACAGGTTGTACCACCAGTACAAGCTTATGCATCATTGCCATTGGCAGTACGACCTCATGCCCTTGACCTATTTTAAGCAGAGAAGCAAATTATTTATTATGACTCCTCTGATTACCTCTGATGGTGTATCGACTCTGCAAATAATAGCCGGCCTGGTGGGTGCCACGAACAAGAGAGGCATCCAATCTCCTGGCTCGGAACAGTCCTAGCCCATACAGCATATAGTAGGACCCATTGCCACCTCTCCACTCTCCCCCTTGGGAGCGGGAAGATGCCAGGCTCCAGGGCCATGCAGTGCTGCCATAAGACTAGGCACATGAGGCAGCATCTCATACAACATGTGCTCCCCCCACTGCCTGCTTTAACCAAAGAAGAGGTGCAAACATGGTGGCGAAGGCCACAGAAACAAGCCTTGGAGAGGGCTGTGTGTGGACCTGCACCGGGACTCAGTGTACAAGAGGAAAGTTGTGGGATTTCCTGGAGGGCCGGGTCGCTGAAGAAAATATTTAATACAATAGGCCAATCTCAATATTACCTAAGAACAACAAACCAATTTACACTTGGGCAACTAGGCCTGAAGAGCTTCTCTGGTGTGGGACTGTGTTCTGACCCTGGAGGGCATAGGCTGAGCTGAGATTTGGGTCTCTATTTGGCATATTGATATTCATCACTACTGCACAAATAAGTCCATGTGGTGTAATCGTTTGTTCATTTTTTTTTCGTTTAGTTTCACTCAAGTCCTCATTTTCTCTGGATATCCATTTACTAAATGACCTGTCTAGGGGGCCTCCTGGGTGGATCTTAGAAATGTTAGAAATATGTCTGTATATACGACTTCTTTTACTAATATAAAATGTGCAGATACGCAGCTATGTGAGTAACACAAAATTATTAATATAATATCCTCAAACTACTACTATCTATATTTACGGTTGTATTGAAATGTCATTGCATAATTAAAAAAAAATGAAAAGAAAAAAAAAGAAATAAAAAAAGAAAATTGGGATTGTTTTAAGCTAAAAAAAAAAAGAAAAAGAAAAAAAAACCAACCAAAACTGGTGCATTAAGCTTTTTTGTTAAAGCAGATGCACAAATACCTCTCTTTGCCAAAATTGTCACATGTTCTCCACCCCCCACCTTTCACAGTGATTATCATTGTTTATATTACAATAGAGGAGATTTACTGACCCAAAAACGCCTGCAAGCCCCTTTGTGCCAAAGGGAAGTCATTGACAACCAAACGTGCCACCAGATTGCTCTGTAGACTCTGCTAAAACCGCTTTTTACGTCTCTACTTATTTACTAACTACAGATATATTAATCAAATACGTCTAACCCTGGTGCTCAGCGTCAATGTCCCATGGTGCTCTATGTGTTTCTGACACTGACTCTGAAACTATTAGTAGTAGTAGTTCTGGCATATACCAACATATTCTCTATTGCCTTAAACCAGTAACCCAGTAAATAGGTTTTTCTCCCAATTTACACCTTTTCTAGCAAAACTACCTGCACAATATATAAATGGAGTTGAATGCTCTTTAAAAAGATCTAAAGTGAACCACATCTAAGGTTGGGGACATAACTTTCACTCTTACTTTGTCTATTCCCTAATTACCTAAATGCTGTCACAATGTAATCCATAAAAACTGGTAGAGATATTTAAAATGTAGATTATTTATTTGCACACATAAGTGCCTAGACATATATACATGCAAATGTGTACCTGACACTTGGAAATATTACAGACTTATAGGAAGAGTGCTGCTGTGACTGCTTTAATAAATAGCCTGCCATTTGAGTGTTCACAAAGTGACGGTTCTGTCAATGTGCTCTACACTAGACTGATTGCAGGTGTGATTTTAGAGCACCAGGCCACTATCTTTGTGGGGAGATTAAAAGGTCAGCCCTTGGAAAAAGCAAGGGTCAGATCCTAATGTTATAGTACCAGTGGGGGGTTGTATATGACCTCTTTGGTTTAATTATGCTGGACTAAGATTATGTGATTGTGGGTATGCTGTTAAGAGGTAGGCTTGTTTCAGATTCAAAGAATGCACATTCCCCTGGAAATGAATTCATTAGACATTTGCCAGTGTAAGGATACTCACTTTACTACTGCTCTGATAAAATGATGATAATTATCCTGTAAAAGTGTTGTTACGTTGAGAACTGACACAAAATACAGCTTAAAATAGCAGACTTTAATGTATGGATGGATAGACACATATATATGTTCTTGAATTAAAAAAATCTACGGATTTTGCGAAAACAGCGTAGAAACCGATGTTACTCTATTTACATTAATAGCTGCATTGTGTGCAACATTGATAGCTTTTGTTGTTGTTGCGTATATTGTTCTTAAATGTCCCAAGAAGAGTATTTTTGTATTTTATAATGAAAGCATGAAGTAAAATCATTATGAAAATGAGCATGAAGTAATGTAGTAAGATTTATCAGGTGGAGACAGCTTTATTTGACCCGTGTCCTCTTGCAGCACGTTTTGGCATGGCTTTGAAGAAGTGAACTAGAGCTGAACTCTGGGGTGAGATGTTTTATTAAGACATGTAGTTTTGTCTTTGCTGGTCACAAGCTGATTAAAGATCATAGTCAATTGATAGATTGTTCTAGTGAAGCAAAATAAACACATTTTTTGTTTTGTAAAATTGAGACCCAGCCCAACTAATCATCTCTCCTCAGAACGCCAGCATTCCTCACACTCTTTTCCATATAGTACTTACATGAAGACCTACAACCCCAAACTGCTCTTATTTAAACACCCCTTGCCGTGACCTACTTTAAACTTACACAGAGAGGTAAGTACGTTAAATTTACAAAGAACTTCTAAAAGATCTATGTATCGATGTACAATGTTAATATCATTTTTGACTTTGTAATGTTTTTAGAATTCTGTTCGCTTGGCTGTATACCTTTGCAACACAGGTTCTGTTAGCTTGTATTATGTCATTGCTACACAACCTGCTATGCAACTTGACACACTGCTTCTGGTCTTGTAGCTCATGTTACATAAGAGAGCAACTCTTCAAATGGCATGATATTTCAACAAAACATGAATATTTTTATATATTTTATACCCAAGCATGAATCACATATGTAGCTTTAAAGGGGGATCACTATAGTATGTATAGATAGACAGATAGATGGATAGATAGATAAATAGACAGACAGACAGATATTTAACTACAAATAGGGGTCACTGTAGTAGGAGTGCATAGAAATTGCCTGCCCCGATTGCTGGCTATTGCAACATTCAATATTTGGTGTGTGTCTGGAAGCTAGTGATTTTGGGAAGTTGTATGAATTAATAAAGATAACTTTTTCTATTTTAGTTTAAATCCACCCAGCCTCCCTACCTTTGGGAGTGCTGGGTGGATTTTTTTTACCTGGGGCCCAGTTGGTCTTCTTGCAGAGAGGGAGACAGGCACTTGGGCGGCTAAGTAGAAATCCAGACGGGCGGCGCTGGCGAGGGAGCACTGATTAGTGAGCTCTCTGCTCAGCTCATATTCCGCCATGACGTCATATTCCGGCTCCCGGCATCACTCTGCAGGGCGCACGAGGGAGCTGAGCAGAGAGCTCACTAATCAGTGCTGCCTCGCCAGCGCCGCCCGCCTGGATTTCTACTTAGCCGAATGCCGCCAGGCTAACAACGTATTTGCCTGGACATTTGGGGGCTGCGTTTTTTGCTGCCCCCTAGAAAATGCCACCCAAGGCAAATGCCTTGTTTGCTTCGCGGCAAATACGTCCCTGATTTGTATGCCTACCTGAAGCTGACCTTGTCAAGCATAGTTTTTTGTGACTGACATATCCTCTTTGAAAAGGAAAATGGTGTAAACCAGAGCAGTCTATATAAGTGAAAAAGGTGACTTTTCTCAAGTACTGATTTGAATCGGAGTGAAAACCTATAGTTAAGCTCCAGTGTATTGTCTCAATGATCTTTCAAGGAAGTAGGCACCATAACCACATCAACAGATTAAAGTTTGTATTGGGCATGGAGTTTCCCATCACTACTAAACAAGGGTCCTGAATCCCATCTCCTATAACAAAATGGTGTAGGTGGAGCTATGCTCTGCTTCATGCCATACCTGGGGTAGTGGGCCAAGGGAGGCTGGGAACGCAAGCTGGTGTAAGATCCAGGTGGGAGCACTGGGTCAATTCCCTCTCCTCCCCCCCAGAAGACAGGAGAATTTAGGTCTGGTCAGCAGCAGGGGTTAAATGAGGTGTCTCCATTTCTGTCCCCACTTGTCTGCATTCACATTATAAAAATTGTTGAATCTCGATCAGTAAGCCTTACATGAGGAAAAGGGTCCTTTCATTGATTAATCAGGCAGGAACCACGTAAACAGTGTCAGTGTAGAAACTACATGCCTAAATGTGTGAAGGTATTTGTTACTGTATTATTGTAAGTTTGTGTATGTGTCCACATTTTAGAATCTGACACAAAATCCAACAATGCCACTTCTGAGTTTGGGCTTAGGTGCTAGCTCTGTGGTCTCACCAAATCCCTGTCTCAATCCTTGGTATAAATTCATACGTGGAGAAAGTGGAAGCATAACTCTGCCTTTTCCATATTATCATTGGAATCCGGCACCTGGGGACCGAAAATCTCTACTAAAAGGGAGTAAACCATTTAGTAGTAATGTGGGACTGGCAGCCACGGATTAGAGGTAGCGTAACCACTACAATCAATCACAGTAGTTATGGTGCCCAAAGTGTCTCTACAGTGTTCCTTTGATCTGCTGGATATTGATGTTTATAGGTCCAATTTTGAGGCTCGCATTATTTTATAATTTGAAAAAATATATATTTTTGATTGATTCATTTTTTTTTTTTTTAGAATGTTGTACATAGTTCTAAGACCTTCAAAATACAATGATTCCACAAGTCAGTATATACTTCAGATATCTTTGTCAACCATTTCAGATGGATATGGTATTTTATTTTACTTTTCTAAAAAAAAAAATCTTCCAATTTTTGCTTATTTTTTCCTTTTCCTTTTTTTGTTGTTGTACCGGCATAGTTAATGAAAGGAGAACTCATTGAAGCAGAAACCATAAAGGAATGTTATGGCACATATGCTCGAACAATGCTTACTTGATTTTATCTGTAATAATATACTATGACATGTAAAATATGACTTTTTAAATTGGCAGAATCACCACACTGTGTCTCTTAGTAATGTTAATATATTGCTGCCTTGGAAAGTTGAAATCAGATATGTGTGTAAAGTATCTCAGCTCATTTATGTGGTTGTTTTAGTCAGTGAACTTTGCCCTTTTAAATTTGTGTTTCAAATCATATATAATCACCGTGTAATCAATGTTTTTCGGGATCAAGCAAATAGGCTCATCTATGAGGCTGCTATAACCATTAGCTAGCTACATTTCAGAAGTTGGGTGATTCCTCTTGTGATACCTTCAAAAACATCAGAACGAACTAGCATAAAACAAGGGTAGGTTTGCAAATGTATTGCATAAAACTGCTCTTAACTCTCGTGCCTAACTTGTAAGCTTGAAAGCACACTTCAGCACCACAACCACATCTTATTGCAGTGCATGTGGTGCTAGGAAACTATTATTTAAACCTAACTCTTAAATCTTAACCCCGTAAGGACCAAACTTCTGGAATAAAAGGGAATCATGACATGTCACACATGTCATGTGTCCTTAAGGGGTTAACTATTTCCTTTTCCAGTGCCATCCTCCAACGCCTCCTTTTCGCATCATATGGCATTGGATCACTTCCCTATTGTGTCATTCAGGCACTTGAGCAGCACTGAACATGTATGTTATTTAACTTCAGGAGCTGTCCAGGGCTTGGCATTTCAGATCTTTCAAAAACTTAATCACTACTGCCTCCTGCAATTTTACCTCAAGGATTAGACAAGACATACCTGTAATAGGACGGGAGAGGAGCTTATTTGTGATCTCTCAGCCCTTAAAAACACTATCAGCTCTGGAGGGTGTGCAGGGTGTTTGTTATAGCATATGAAGTATTCCTACAATTGTGCCAGAGTTAGCACTATAACTACTACAGGCCCCATGCGGTGGTTGTGGTGTAAAGAGTGCCCTGGTGCCAACCCATGGTAAGTAGTCAAACCGTTATTGTACATTTTAATAACCTGGGTCTCACTGACCCCGCTCTGATGGGTGTTTTCAGCCAATATTTCACGGACAAAATATAGATTAAAGAACAGCGCATACACAAAAATTCAGTTTTAAATGTTACAAGGCTACTTAACGTCACCTATCTCAACAAACAAATGTGGGAATTCGGTTTACCATATAATGTTAAGTTCACCACTATGTCACAGTACCCTAATATCAGTGGGTCACTAATTTTAACATGGGAGACAAACAACTGCTTAAATAGTGACAGTGCAAAATGTATAAGTTAAAGTGCATTATTATTATTGAGGGCCCTGTTCAATGAGCTTACATGCTAGAGAGAGTGAGTTATAGTGACACAAAAGGTAAGGGTAGGTTAGAAAGGTAGGTTGCTTTTCACTGAGGGCTTAGTGTTTTGTTTTGATGACAGTTTCAGGAGAGGAATCAAGGTGCGGGGAGGGAAAGCTGTTCACAGCTTAATTGATATTCTTTCCTAAAGAAGTAATTTATCAAAGATTTTTTGAAGGAATGGAGAAATTGATTGGGTGAAAGTTTAACAGAGAGGGAAAAGGCATTCCATAGGAACGGTGCAGCCCTAGAGAAGTCTTTAAGGTGAGCATCAGAGGTAGAAGTACGAACAGAGGTTAGACGTAGGTCTCCGGCAGAGCGTAGGGGCATTTGTGTATTAGTGAGGATAAGTACAATGTATGTTAGTATTATTACATTGTCAGTGCATATATCACTCAAAATATGAGGCGCACAAACACCTAGGGGACTCAAGTAAGTTGTCAAAATGTACTAAAACAGGTTGACAACATTGTGTAACCCTTACAAACTGGGATGGTGCCAGGGGACTACTGGCACCATTACCACTGCAATATGCTACAGTGGTTTTGGTGCTTGATTTATTCCTTTAATAAGCTGCTAGTTTGAAAATGTAGGGAGGAATCCATAGCTCACTTGCTATTCACTTGCTATTGGGCAAGTGGAAATTGTGTTCCCTGTTGCTATCTATAATGTATGGATGACAAAGCACTTACAATTCTTTTTTTACCTGCTGTACTATATTTATCACATTTGACTAACAACTGCAGGACAAATACAATGTAGGTCAACAAACTCTGTAAGACATATTTAAATCACCTTCTATCAGAGAACATTTTAATACTCTGGGCAGAAATTAAAATAAGCAATAAAAAACATTGTTTGCACCCCATTACGTGATTGGTAGTACTCAATATGGCTATTAGTGTTAATGCATTGCAATGAAGAATGGAAGAGATTATTCTTTTTGGAGGGGGAGGTTGATTTATTTAAATATTCCATTAATCTCCTGGTTTTAGTATCTGGTTTGCATTTTGTTCAATACAGAACTAATGTTTATAACAAGAGATGCTTTATAGTCAGAAGGAAACGTTGGAAACACAAAATAAAAGTAAGAGAAAATAGCCTGTTTCTAGATCTGTCTCCGATACAGTACATTGAACACATACATACCCTGGAATTATTTCTGCATCCCAGAGCAGACCTCCGAACCTCCAACAAAAGTAAATAAATACGCACCTCAGGGTGTGTATCTTATCAGGGGTATGCAAACAAAAGAAGAAAAATAAAAAGAAGCTACAAAAAGTGAGACTCTTATCTTAAGTGTTTTAGGAAGTTCAGTCTATGTTGCAGTAAAGTTGCTACACTGAGTGCTTGCTATATAGCCCACCCAGGGCTCTTAAGTTTATGTGGCCCCAAGGTGCAGGGAGGAACAAGTAAAAATAAGCAAATCTGTTTTCTTATTAGGCCTTGTCAACTTTGTTGATTTTATTTCTGAAATAAACCATGCCAGTGTAACCATTTCTCCTCCGCTTTAACCCCTTAAGGGCACAACTTCTGGAATAAAAGGGAATCATGACGGAATATTTCCATCATGTGTCCTTAAGGGGTTAAATAAGAATATAATTGATCATAAATACTTTGTTTAGCAAAAAATACATTTGTAGGGTTGTTGTTTTTTTGTTCAATTAAAAAACAGTTAATACCTCCCAATCCAAAAATTATAGGATCAGTTTTGCTACAAACTAGATAAGGTCTTTTAACTCAGCCTAACTGGCTCGAGGCAGCAGGCATGGTCAGAAAAAGTAATTAGGGTTTTATTCTCACTTAATTTTATCTTTTGTTTGTTTGTTGCTAATCAGAAATGAATAGGATAATATCCTGGTTAATACTGTCTTGGATGTATATTCTTGTCCTGAAGGTTTGTACTGGATTCTAGGTCTGCAATAACTGTGCCAACCACTAAACCAGTTTTTATTCTGAAAGTTGAAGTGGGTGCTATCTTCAGCGGACTGGCGCTTCACTTTCACGTGTTTAAGTTAACAAACTTGCAAAATTAGGTTGTTATGGTGCCAGGATGTATCTAGCGCTGGCTCACCTCGAGGGGTTAAACTGTTCTCAAATGGTTTAACCTCAAAGTATGTGTTCCAACAAATCTCTCTGCCTGTGTGTCCTTCCATTTTCTAAAAATCTGTAAACCGAATGCAGCAGCACCACTGATTGGCTGAGAGCGTACAGCTGGAGCTCTCAGTTAATCAGTGAATCCCCATTCATATTACTGGCTTGAAAAGAAACATACCTTTTTCAAGATTCTGCAAGAGCCTTCCAGTCAAGAGATTTTTAGGAAACGGAAGAGTGGAGAGGCAGGGCGATTTGGTGGTGGAGCACAGACTTTGGTGTGGAACTGTTTGAGAACTGTTTAACCCATTGAGGTGAGCCAGCACCAGGGACCTCCAGGCACCATAACAACTTCAGTTTAATGCAGTAATTATGGTGCCCTGAGCTTCCATATTCTAAAAGACACAGCTTCCATATTCTAATAACCATTTGTGAGTATGAATACGTTTGGATTCATTTTAATGAAGTTGTTATGGTGCCCTGAGTTTTACTTTAAAAGGTGGAAGTCTAATTAAAATTGATATAAATTATATATTGGAATATTCCTTTAATATAAGGAATTTGAATTTATTATAAGACTTTATTTTCTATATGCATATTTGTAAGGACCAAAGTTCTGGAATAAAAGGGAATCATGACATGTCACAAATGTCATGTGTCCTTAAGGGGTTAAAGTCTGCCTTGTATAGCTTAGTTGTTCATTTTAGATGATTCCAGCATTCACAGGGTTACATAACTAGCACATGTTAAATGTCTGTTCAGCAGTGAGTGTTTATGATTCCAAGTGAGAGAGCTGTCATGGTCCGACTTGCATCCTTCCATATTTAGTCAAACTAGTGACTGGATGCTTTCTCAGTCATTTCTGGATGAGATTTGAAAGGTCTGGAAGCCACGTCAGAGCACTTTCTAGTAAACTACTTATTTTTCCATTCATCGCACTTCCTACTGCTAATGATACGATCTAATAGAGCGCAATGTTATTGCGCATATTGTTTCTTTTAAAATGCAATGTATAAACTCTAATTTTATTATTAAACTGTGAAGCTATACTTTGAAGCAATTTTGGAGTGAATTCTTGATATTGGCTAATGCCGTATGTAAAATAATCTTTAGAGATACTTGTTCTGCTTTAAGAAGCATTTGCCATTGCTACAGAACCAAAGACTTGGAACTGCTTAAAGTAGTGGTAATGCCACTGTCTGCCGACTTGGAAATTAAATTTTGAATAATGTTTAGGCCACATCACCAATAAGTATCACTAGGTAATATCCACTTTCTAGAATTTCAAAATTACTGCAGAAGATGTTGGTGTTATGTTTTTTTTATTTTTTATAATTCTTTATTTTATTTGTGCATGTTATACATCCGAGGCAAAAAAAGACACTAGAGAGTCAAACTTGCATTGTACAATATTCATGAAACAGGACGGTGTCTTGGTAGACTGCACTTTTTGGCATGGGCGTAGGAACCGGGGGGGATGGGGGGGACGCATCCCCCCCAGCAAATCATGCGGGGGGACAGGTAATGGGGAAATCCCCCCCAGCTCCGCCGGCCCCCCTTTTGCTGCAGCCGCCCGAGCGCTCTGTAGAGAGCCTCAGGCGGCTGCAGCTCTGCCCGGGCTGGGCGCAGCCAGAGGAGAGGGGCTTACAGGAGGTAAGCGCTCAGCGCTCCCTCCTGTCACTCCCTCAATGTAGCATGGCCGAGCGCTGTATAGTCCGCCGGTACAGGGAGCATCTGTCTCCTGTACCCGGCCGGACTAAAAGGAAGTGAACACTGAGTGTGCACTTCCTTTTAGTCCGCCGGGTACAGGAAACAAAAGCTCCCTGTACCCGCGGACAGTACAGAGCTCGGCCACGCTACAACACAGGTAGGGGAGGGGGGAAGAAAGAAACAGGGAGGGAGGGAGGGAAGGGGAGGGGGGAAGAAAGAAACAGGGAGGGAGGGAGGGAAGGGGAGGGGGAAAGAAAGAAACCGGGAGGGAGGGAGGGGAGGGGGGGAAAGAAAGAAACAGGGAGGGAGGGAGGGGAGGGGGGGAAGAAAGAAACAGGGAGGGAGGGAGGGGTAAAGAAACAGGGAGGGGGGTAAAGAAACAGGGAGGGGGGAGGGTAAAGAAACAGGGAGGGGGATAAAGAAACAGGGAGGGAGGGGGATAAAGAAACAGGGAGGGAGGGGGGATAAAGAAACAGGGAGGGAGGGGGGATAAAGAAACAGGGAGGGAGGGGGGGATAAAGAAACAGGGAGGGAGGAGGGATAAAGAAACAGGGAGGGGAGGGGAGGGGGGAAGAAAGAAACAGGGAGGGAGGGGGGATAAAGAAACGGGGGGAAGAAAGAAACAGGGAGGGAGGGGGGGAGAAAGAAACAGGGAGGGAGGGAGGATAAAGAAACGGGGGGAAGAAAGAAACAGGGAGGGAGGGGGGGAGAAAGAAACAGGGAGGGAGGCAGGGGGGATAAAGAAACAGGGAGGGAGGGGGGATAAAGAAACAGGGAGGGGGGGAGAAAGAAACAGGGAGGGAGGGGGGAGAAAGAAACAGGGAGGGGGGGAGAAAGAGACAGGGAGGGGGGAGAAGGAAATAGGGAGGGGGGAGAAGGAAATAGGGAGGGGGGAGAAAGAAATAGGGAGGGGGGGAGAAAGAGACAGGGAGGGGGGAGAAGGAAATAGGGAGGGGGGAGAAAGAAATAGGGAGGGGGGGAGAAAGAGACAGGGAGGGGGGAGAAGGAAATAGGGAGGGGGGAGAAGGAAATAGGGAGGGGGGAGAAGGAAATAGGGAGGGGGGAGAAAGAAATAGGGAGGGGGAGAAAGAAACGGGGGGAGAAAGAAACAGGGAGGGCGGGAGAAAGGAACAGGGAGGGGGGGAGAAAGAAACAGGGTGGGAGGGGGAGAAAGAAACAGGGAGGGAGGGGGGAGAAAGTGAGTGACATGGGGGGACGGAGGGAGGGGGGGGAGAAAGTGAGTGACAAGGGGGGGACGGAGGGAGAGAGGGGGAGAAAGAGTGACGAGGGAGAGAGAGTGACGAGGGAGGGAGGGGGAGAAAGAGAGTGACGAGGGAGGGGGAGAAAGAGATTGACATCCATCACACACAATCACACAATCATGCCACCCTTACACACACAGAAACACACAATGCATCCTTACACACACTCAATGCACCCCGTGCGCACACACACACAATCATGCAATCCTTACACACACTCAATGCATTCCTTACACACACTCAATGCACCCCGTACACACACTCAATGCACCCCGTACACACACTCAATGCACCCCGTACACACACTCAATGCACCCCTTACAGACGCACACACTGCATCCCGTACATACACAGAATCACACCTTGCAGCCCTTACACATACAAACACAGATTCACACAATGCATTCCTTACACACATATCAGGACATCCCCTACTCCACCCCCTGTGAACAAACTCATTGGTGGAACGTGAAGGTGGACCCTGGGACCCAGACCTTGAGCTGTGTAAAGGGCCCCCAAAAAATGGAGCTGCTTCCCGTTCTCACAGAACATTGATTTTTGGGACCACAGTTACAAACAGCCTCCAGAGAGCCTGTTCTACACCAGACCAGTGGAGCCAGACTGCAGCTAGAGCCCATCATCATCCTCATCTGGTTGTAAGTAGGCAATCTAGCATATTATTCGTGGCACTAATCTCTAATTTACCTCACATTAAAGAAACACTATAGTCCCCAGAAGCACTGCAGCTTAATGTAGTGGTTCTGGTGTCTATAGCCTGTCCCTGCAGGCCTTTTAATGTAAACACGGCGGCACTCCAGCACTGGCGTTAGTTAACATGGCAGAAAAATAATTGGAAAGGGTTGGGGGGCTACTAATAAGGATAGGGGGAGAGGGGTAGGTAGAAAAATAATTGGAAGGGTTTAGGGGGGGCTACTAATATGTATGGGAGGAGGGGGGAGGTAGAAAAATTATTGGAAGGGGTTAGGGGAGTACTAATATGAATGGAAGAGGTAGGGTGGGTTCTAATATGCATGGAAGGGGTTAGGGGGTACTAATATGCATGGAAGTGGTTAGGGGGGTACTAATATGCATGGAAGGGGTAGGGGGTTAATATGCGTGGAAGGGGTAGGTGGGGTTCTTTTGTGCATGGAAGGGGTAGTGGTGGTTCTAATATTCATGGGAAGGGTAGGGGTGGTTCTAATCAGGAGGATCCCGGCGCTGTATCCGGGTAAGTAAAACCCCTTCCTTGTAGTGACCCTTTAATGTTATTATTTAATTATTTATATAGCGACTGCAAATTCCGTAGCGCTGTACAATGGGATAAACAACTCCTAGTTTACGGAATAAGAATATAACCGGCGAGTAAAAATGCTATCCCCCCCAGATTTTTTTGGGTTCCTACGCCCATGCTTTTTGGGGGTTATATCTTTCAAGAGAAAGACCTTAGAAGTCAATTAACATAAACAAGGACATTAAAGAACATGGAAATTAACTTCAGGGTTTTCTTGGACTGAGTGTAAGAGGGTATATGTGAGGACAAAACTGAGATTGTGTACTAGATAACGTTCTGATGTCTTGTTCGAGTCAAGTTAAGAACTAGATGTGAGAGGAGAAAATGTGTAGGCAGAGGCGGCTCTCTAATTAGGCGGTTTAGGCGGCTGCCTAAGGCCTCGCGCTGGCTGGGGCCTCGCGGCCGCCTAAACCGCCTGTGGGCAGAGTGTGTCAGGTCCTCGGTCTGTGACCGAGGACCTGGCACCAGAAGGGGGCCCGGCAGCTTGCCCGGTATGCCGCCGGGTGCGAGGCCCCTCCTGGCTGCCCGGCCACCATCGCAGACACTGGTCTGCAGCTCCGCAGTGAGCAGAGCTGCAGACCATGTGACTCGCGAGAATTGGCCAATCAGAGCGTTGCCGCGGGTTACCACGGCAACGCTCTGAAATCTCGCGAGACTACACGGTCTGCAGCTTTGCGGAGCTGCAGACCGGGAGCAGTGGCCACCGGACCACCAGGGAGCCCACTGGACCACCAGGGAAAGGTAGGCTCTCCCTCCCCCTCACCCCCAACCACACTCAGGCTCACCCCCAGCTTCACCCCACCACCATCACCCCTCCCCACCCTCACCATCACCCCTCCCCACCCTCACCATCACCCCCCACCACCCTCACCATCACCCCCCACCACCCTCAGCCTCACCCCACCACCCTCACCATCACCCCCCACCACCACCAGCCTCATCCCACCACCCTCAACATCACCCCCCCACCACCACCACCCTCAGCCTCACCCCACCACCCACCACCACCATCACCCCCCACCACCCTCACCATCACCCCACCACCCTCACCATCACCCCCCACCACCACCATCACCCCCCACCATCACCCCCCACCACCACTCACCATCACCCCCCACCACCTCCCCCCACCACCCTCACCATCACCCCCCACCACCACCATCACCCCCCACCACCCTCAGCCTCACCCCACCACCCTCACCATCACCCCCCACCACCACCATCACCACCCTCAGCCTCACCCCACCACCCTCACCCTCATCCCACCACCCTCACCATCACCCCCCACCACCACCATCACCACCCTCAGCCTCACCCCACCACCCTCACCATCACCCCCCACCACCCTCAGCCTCATCCCACCACCCTCACCCCCACCACCCTCAGCCTCACCCCACCACCCTCACCCCCACCACCCTCAGCCTCACCCCACCACCTTCACCATCACCCCCCACCACCATCACCCCCCACCACCCTCAGCCTCACCCCACCACCCTCACCATCACCCCCACCACCATCAGTCTCACCCCACCATCCTCAGCTACACCCACCACCACCCTCAGCCTCACCCCCACCACCATCACCACCCTCAGCCTCACCCCCCACCACCATCACCCCCACCACCCTCAGCTACACCCACCACCATCACCATCACCCCCCACCACCCTCAGCTTCACCCCCACCACCCTCACCCTCACCCCCACCACCCTCACCATTACCCCCCACCACCCTCAGCCTCACCATCCCCATAACCCCCACCACCCTCAGCCTCCCCTCCCACCACCATCACCCCCCACCACCATCACCATCACCTCTCCCCACCATCACCACCCTCAGCCTCACCCCCACCTCCCTCAGCTACACCCACCATCAGCTTCACCCTCCCCATCACCCCTCCCCACCCTCAGCCTCACCCCCACCACCTTCAGCCTCACCCCCACCACCTTCAGCCTCACCCCCACCACCCTCAGCCTCACCCCCACCACCCTCACCATTACCCCCACCACCCTCAGCCTCACCATCCCCACACCTCCCACCACCCTCAGCCTTACCCCCCCCCCACAACCCTCATTCTCACCCCCCCTTCACCCTCAGCCTCACCCCCCACCACCCTCACATTACCCATTCACCCTCAGCCTCACCCCCCACCACCCTCACCATTACCCCCCACAACCCTCAGCCTCACCATCCCCCATAACCCCCCACCACCCTCAGCCTCACCTCCCACCACCCTCAGCATCACCCCTCACCACCCTCAGCTTCACCACCCACCACCACCCTCAGCTTCACCCCCATACCACCCTCAGCATCACCACCCTCAGCATCACTCCCCCCACCACCCTCAGCATTAACCCCTCACCACCCTCAGCCTCACCTCCACCACCCTCAGCATCACCCCCCTCAGCATCACCCCCCACCACCCTCAGCATAACCCTCCGTCACCACCCTCAGCCTCACCCCACCCACCATCACCCCCTCCTTCTCACATTACCCCTCCTCTCACTCTCACATTACCCCTCCTCTCACTCTCACATTACCCCCCTCTCACTCTCACATTACCCCCCTCTCACTCTCACATTACCCCCTCTCACTCTCACATTACCCCCCTCTCACTCTCACATTACCCCCCCTCTCACTCTCACATTACCCCCCCTCTCATTCTCACATTACCCCCCTCTCACTCTCACATTACCCCCCTCTCACTCTCACATTACCCCCCTCTCACTCTCACATTACCTCCCCTCTCACTCTCACATTACCATCACCCCCCACTCCCTCTCACCATCACACCCCCCGCTCCCTCTCACCATCACACCCCCCGCTCCCTCTCACCATCACACCCCCCGCTCCCTCTCACCATCACCCCCCCGCTCCCTCTCACCATCACCCCCCCGCTCCCTCTCACCATCACACCCCCCGCTCCCTCTCACCATCACACCCCCCGCTCCCTCTCACCATCACACCCCCTGCTCCCTCTCACCATCAGCTACCCCATACACATAGGGTCTCAGACAAAAACGCAAACATTCACACACACAAGGATACTCTCTGTCAGACACACTCTCAGGCACATACACAGGTAGACAGTGCATCAATGTGTATATGTGACACTTTTTTGTTAGTGGGGCCTCATGTTTGCGTTTTGCCTAAGGCCTCATAAAGTCTAGAGCCGCCTCTGTGTGTAGGTCATCATTTAGTGTTTTGGAGTTAACCCTATAAGGTGATTGCCTGCAATAGAGTTATGGTACGTTAAGATTTAAGGTACATTATGAGTCCGAGGTTTGCGGGTTACTCATGAGTGAGGTTTACCCCTAACCAAGAGGTTACCAGGGGGAGGAGTGTAGTTTGTGTTATGTAAAATCGCGATAGGTCGTGCCCTAGGTAGGCTTATGTGACAATGTGTCAATATCCCTGTACTGTGTTTCCTTAGATGAGATGTGTTATCATCTAGGTTAGTGAGCTTGAGGCAAATTGTAGTGGCTACATACAATGCAAAACAAAAAGAACAAAACATAAGCATGAACAGTAGATATCTGCATTGTATGTATCTCTTCTTTAGTGGCCATCGCTCTCAGCCTTCCTAGTCAGGGGGCCGTAGACTCCTCCATTTCGGTTCTCGGTACGAATGGCACTATGTCTGTTGGGTCCCAGGTCTGGTTGGGGGTCTGGGTCGAAGCGACTGGGATTGAGTTTGTGAGAACTAGAGTTGAAAGGAGATGCCTCTGCTCCTGAGTTGATTCGATGTACAGTCCCATTTTGATTCCTAATGAGCGATTTGGGTGTTCCCATCTGTAAGAGACCCTTGCTGAAGGACAGGAGGGAGTCTTCAAAGGAGAGAGGCGTCTTGCCCCGTAATGCTGTCATGATCTGGCCTTTATCTTGAGGCAGGTAGCAGCGAAGAATGACATCTCCAGCTATGGGATTTGTGGTCGCATTCAATCTGGGGAGGCGGTTTAATCCAGCATATCTGGTATAATCCTTTCAGCAGCTGCCGGGGGCAGTATTTTGGCCATGAGCCGCCTTATGTAGTGGAGTAATTATTTCGTGGTTACTGTATGAGATATGCCACGGATTTTGATGTGGTTGCGTCTGTATCGGTCTTCTTGCTCAGACAGTTGCAGAGAGAAAGCTTGTTGTGTGGATTGTTGCTGATGCATGGTTGCTTTCAAGGTGGCGATTTAATCATTTCTTGGATGTTCTCTTACGCTGCCTGCACCTTGTCCGTGACTTTCTGCATGCCTGTTTTGAGAGTTGCCAGTTCTGCAGCCAGGATCTTCTGGAAGTCTTGCAACAGGTTTTGTAAATCCTGCTTGGTAGTAGAGGCAGAGCCCCCTGTAGTTACTGTCACAGGTGCTTGGGAGCTCGGGGGAGCAGTCTGCTCCGGTGTGTTAGTCTGGGCTGGTGGTAAGTGGAGTGCAGGAGTAGCTATGCACTCACCGACCGCTATCTTGGCTCGTGCTGGCCGTTGTAACAGTGTCCCAATATCTCCTTGATCAGCGCCAACACCTGGCTGGGATTTCTTTGAGCGGCGCCCCATTTCTAGTGCAGCATTGGGGGATTCCCCAGGCAAGGTGGTTCGGGGGGGCTGGGGTTGTGGCCATAAAGGCTCTGTGCAGGAGTGTCTCGAGGCAGGGGGATGCCTACGTGAAGTAGGCCCCAGGCTTGCATTTGTGTTTAGCCTGCTTTGGGGAGTACGTGAAAGGAATCGACAGATGCAGGGAGAGTTCCTCTAACCGATGGCACGGGTTAAGGGTCATGGCATACGTGGGAGGCAATTAGTCGGTGGATTTCGCCTTGAAGTCAGGAGCAACTAGAAATGGCGTCTGGCGGTCTTGCGGTCAAACTCCACCCCCTTTTTTATGTTAATGCTAAAAATGTTGATGATTCTGATCTCTGTAAACTTGCCATGTGGTGTTGGCAGTGAGTGCATTTCTTAGTTTATGGTATATTTCATGAAAGGCACAGCATCCATATTCTAATAGCCATTTTTGAATAGGAATACGTTTGGATTGATGTACATCATGGTTCGTCAACCTGGTCCCTACCGCCCACTAGTGGGCGTTTCAGGATTCCAGGTGGGCGGTAGGGATTTCCAGGTTGATCGGGCGGGTGTGAGCCGGCGGTACCCGTGCGACTGGGTACCGCCGTGACCATTTGCGGCTCCGGCCCGCCCGGTAAACCGCCGGGGCCGCCTTCCAAAGTGTCCATCGGGTGGCCCATGCTGTCAGGGCCACCCGATGGATGCGGATTGTAAGGGGGCCCGGTCAGCGCTGGGCGCTTTAACAGCGCGACCGGGCCCCCTGTGATGACATCAGAGCTGGGAGGAAGTGATTCCCCGGTCACTCCTCCCAGCTAAAACTGAGAGCCGCGCGGGAGGAACACCAGGGAGTCAGAGTGGGAACTCTGACTCCCATCCACCTGAGCCACCACTGGACCCCAGGGAAAGTCACCCTCCTGCACCTTAAAGGTAGGAAACAGGAGGGTGACTTAAATATAATGTGTGTGTTTGTTTGTGTGTGTGTGTCTTTGTAGGTATGTCTTGTGTGTCTGTATGTATGTCTTGTGTATATGTGTGTGTGTCTGTCTGTATGTATGTATGTGTGTCTTGTCTTTGTATGTATGTGTCATTGTATGTGTGTCTATGTATGTCTGCATCTATGTGTGTCTGTCTGTGTCTGTATGTATGTCTTGTGTGTATGTGTCTGTCTGTATATATATGTGTGTGTCTTGTCTTTGTATGTATGTGTCATTGTATGTGTGTGTGTCTATGTATGTCTTATGTGTGTGTCTGCATGTGTGTGTGCATGTCTGTTTGTATGTATGTGTCTTGTGTGTGTGTGCCTGTCTGTGTCTGTGTGTGTGTGCCTGTCTGTGTCTGTATGTATGTCTTGTGTGTGTGTGTGTCTGTCTGTATATATATGTGTGTGTGTGTCTTGTATGTGTGTGTGTCTATGTATGTCTTATGTGTGTGTCTGCATGTGTGTGTGCATGTCTGTTTGTATGTATGTGTCTTGTGTGTGTGTGCCTGTCTGTGTCTTTGTGTGTGTGTGTGTATGTATGTGTGTCTGTCTGTGTCTGTATGTATGTCTTGTGTGTGTGTGTCGTATGTGTGTCTTGTCTTTGTATGTATGTGTCATTGTATGTGTGTGTGTCTATGTATGTCTTGTATGTGTGCCTGTCTGTTTGTATGTATATGTCTTGTGTGTGTGTCTGTATGTGTGTCTTGTGTGTGTGTGTGTCTGTGTGTGTCTTTGTGTGTGTGTCTTGTATGTGTGCCTGTCTGTTATAGTGGACTATAGTAAGTGGGCTACCTAGCTCAGCCTTCCTACTGGGCATTGCTATAAGGACGGTTAAAAAATAGAAAAAAGGGGAAAAAAAGGTGGGGAGGGGAATTGAGGAGGGAGAGGAGATGAGCTGACGCACAAATGAGAAATCATATTATGCGCAAACAGAGAAGTTGTCTGAATATCACTGAAAGAGACCTTCGTTTGTTCCTTACGAAAATCGAACCAGATATCAAATATTTAGTCTCGCAGCATCAACCTCAAGGATCTCATTAATCACTAGTAAAGGTAATTTCAATTTACTTTATTGTTTTCTCATTAAACGTTATAAAGTTAAAAACCTTATAAACCTGCATTAAGTAGAAATAAAAAGATAAATGTACGTACATTTATTTTTTTAAAAAACACCCTCCTTTCTTAAAAATATTCCGCATTTGCGCGAAAACTGGTGGGCGGTAAGAAATTTTTTTCAACCAAAAAGATGCATTAGTGGGCGGTAGGTAGAAAAAGGTTGACTACCACTGATGTACATCTTATGGGTTGTCTTATCCTCATTCCAGCCTCTGCAAAATAGTGTCACTTTTTGTGATACTTTTACGTATTGACAGCTGCAGATTTTTGCCACATACACCATCTGACTTGTGATAGTATAGTCTTCATGAATATTTTTTTCATGTCAACTTGCACAGTTTAGGATAATTATCAGTAACCCATTATGTAAGATTGCTCTATATTGCTGTGGTATTGTGTGTATTACCATTGCTATATCAATTAAAGCCCTCAAGATCCAATACTCGCAACTCCCTTAGACCTTTCAATCTAGCAAACTAGAGGAGTAAAATGTTGGAGTCCTACGAAGTGTGCCTGGGTTTTTTTTTCACCAACCATCAAACTACAGTAGTTCCTGTAACTTTCAGTTCCACTTTAGAAAGATTACAACATCTTTGTCCGAATTTGCACTCATTATGCATTTATGTCAAAACCTCACATGCTATTCCACTTCTTTGACCTCAGTTCTTCTCTCTTCAGCTATTCCTCTACGCACCTTAACTGTTTTCATATAGCACCTTTCTGGTAATTCCCTGAGAGCGCAAGGCTAAATTTTCACAGCCTCTCAGTGCTGTCCACTGGTTGTGGTCTTTGGACTGACATTATAGACCACCATCATTCAAGTGGTTTCAGCTCTAGGTCTGATTTTTGTCAAAATGCATGAAGACGGTTTGACAAAAAATGGGGGTGGGGGTATGCCCAGGGACTTATAGCACCTTATAATAAGCTGCTGTGGTTATGGTGACTTCACTGCTCCTATCAATAACTCAGCCGATTCCCAGGTTTAGATGGACCTTTTCAAGTTCAATTGGTGGTTCGTGCTGTGTCGCATCAAGGCGGATCTCAAATAATAATTACCGTATATACTCGTGTATAAGTCGATCTCATGTATAAGTCGAGTGCAGTTTTGTAACCAACAATTGTGAAATATGCTATGCCTCGTGGATAAGTCGAGGGTAAAACTTGGGGCTAGACAATTCTGTGATTTTTATAATTATATACACACACACTCATACAAACACACACACTGCATTATATACACACACACTCATACAAACACACACTCTGCATTACACACACACTCATACAAACAATCTGCATTATACACACACACTCATACAAACACACACTCTGCATTATATACGCACACTCTGTGTGTATTTAATGCAGAGTGTGTGTATGTGTGTGTATATAATGCAGAGTGTGTGTGTATATAATGCAGAGTGTGTGTGTGTTTGTATGAGTGTGTGTATATAATGCAGTGTGTGTGTTTGTATGAGTGTGTGTGTATATAATGCAGTGTGTGTGTGTTTGTATGAGTGTGTGTGTATATAATGCAGTGTGTGTGTGTTTGTATGAGTGTGTGTGTATATAATGCAGAGTGTGTGTTTGTATGAGTGGGTGTGTTTGTATGAGTGTGTGTATGAGTGTGTGTGTGTTTGTATGAGTGTGTGTATATTATGCAGAGTGTGTGTTTGTGTGTGTGTGAACTGGGTGGGGGGAGGGCATTTTTATTTTTTATTTTAATATTTTAAAAAAATTATTTAAGTACTAGTTTTTTATTTTATTATTTAATTTTTTTTTATTGTAATAATATTATTTTTTTTATTATTATTTTTTGTCCCCCCTCCCTGCTTGTTAGCTGGCCAGGGGGCTCTCATTCCCTGGTGGTCCAGTGGATGGGCTGTTTAGGAGGGGGCTGGCAGAGAGCTCTTACTTACCTTCACAGCAGCTCCTGTCAGCTCCCTTCTCCTCCGCGCCGGTCCGGTCAGCTCCCCTGTCAGCTCCCACTGTAAGTCTCGCGGCCTCTAGCGGCTCTCGCGAGACTTGCAGTGGAGCTAACAGAGGAGCTGACCGGACCGGCGCGGAGGAGAAGGGAGGGGACAGGAGCTGCTGTGAAGGTAAGTAGCAGCTCGCTGCCGGCCCCCAACAGGACCGCCGGGCTTGTAATGAGCCCGGCGGTCCTGGTCTGTATTATGGCAATGTAAGTTGCCATAATACAGACATTGACTCGAGTATAAGTCGAGTTGGGGTTTTTCAGCACAAAAAATGTTATACTCGAGTATATACAGTATACATCCATAATTACCCATCCTAATGTGAAAAAAAGTATTTAAAATTAAAACAGACTGAGCTGGTGTACCATCCCTTGGAATAGAGATCCTGTGCTTTTTACTAAATTGCACACAGTATTGCTGCTTTAGGCAGTGATGTTAAAACTACAAGAAACAGTGTTTGCACAGTCTTATGAGTTGTTTGTGCATTATTCTCTGTGCTTTACTGTCTGGTGTTTAACTGAGCCAGAATAACATAATACAAAGACCAGCGAGGCTATGTGATTTACAGCACTCTGTTCTAATAGCCAGCCTATAAAATAGGTTTTATTAGAGAATTCTTTAACATATTCTCATGTCCAGAATAACATTCTACTTAATAGAATGGAATTTCAGATTCCCTGGGATCAATTGAGATCTTTAAGAGTTTATTATATATAGATCTTTTTCGGCATCTTCAGTGTCAAGCAGTGACATCATTAATGTAAGACAGATTTAAACACACAGAAGCAGATGATGGGATAACTCACTATAGCTTATGAAGTAGGTAACCCATTTATACAGTAGTAATGCTTTGGTATTTCATGTTTTATGGGGTATAAAACAATATAAAACAACTTATACTGATGGCAATAATTTTACATTAATAGCTCTAATATTGTCAACATGTTATTATTATATATATATTTTTTGCCACATGTGCTTTGTACACTTTTCCTGGATGCATAATGCTGATCACAGTAATCCTGTGTCTGGAGAGAGGAAGTATTATAATTAAGCAATAAGACCCAGCTGGCAATGCAATTATAGGGGATTATTATGTGCCTGAGGTTAAATTGTATGGCGAGAGGTTGAAGACTGAACTCCTTCAGGCATTCCATGTGCAGAATAATCCTTATGCGTATACAATAACATGCTATATAGCTGCTCTCACATAATAATGACACACACCCATGAGAAATATTTTGTCATCACTTTCATCAGGTGAATTTGTGTAAAATGTCTGTTTGGCTGTTTACTCCCACAGCAAGCAAAGGTTTACCTGCAACACAAATCCACCCTAGGTATTTACAACTACTCACCTGCCAACTCATACCAGCAATTAAGTAATGAGTTGTACATGCTTCTTACAGTATAGAAACAAAGTAGAATACTGCCATATTGACTCTAAGAATGCTGTTGGGTACCTGCAAAAAAGGGTTGCTGTACAAACCATCTGCCAAAAGGTGAATCCTCACTGTTGTAGAACTATAGGATCCTTTATTAATCTAATTGTGCCCATATCTGAATTTGAAATTGGTGTCTAACCTTTATCATTGCAGTAATTATATACATGTATTTAAAACGGTTTTGGGGAGTCTCCTAGGTTCCATTTGTTCCACTTTTCCTGTGAGATGGTTACTCGTTGCAGCTCTGCTCTGCCTAACGGGAGATCGGGGGATCATCAGTATTAATGGTCCCTTAGCTAACTGGATTCTTCTTGCAAAGATGAGATACCTTTCAAATGATTTATCTACAGAAGTCAGCATTAAAGTATATGGGATTTTTTTGTAGATAAATGTGAAGGCTTGGCCTGAAGTTGTGGGAGGGGCATGGTCCCCTATTTAAGCCCACTACTCACCTCCACCTGTCCCCTTCGTTCCTTAGCGTTGATTGACCCCACCCTCCTCTCCCTTTTATATTTTTCTCTATTCCTTACTGGGTGGGCCCTCTTTATTTACAGGCCTACTGCTACGTCGGTTCCGGCACACCTCAACCGACTTTTCCTCCTCTTACACCTTGCTACACTGTCATACTCTCCTTACACTCTTGCCTCTGCCTTTTTATGCCCCTACCACAAATCATTTTAAATATTTTTCCAACAGATTGTAATTATTTGAAAAATGTATCCAAAACAATTAAACTAAGGCCAAAATTAGATGTACTGATGAAGAAAACATAGCTCCAGTTAGTGATTCTACTGATTATACAGTGTACATTTTATGTAGAGAGTTACAACATATTTCTCTTTGCCAACATGCCAGACTAATCAGCAGCTGTGCCGGCCAGCCCCACTCAGGATAGCCTATGTGCAGAGCGCCATTAAGGCATGACATATGCATAGTCGCCGGCATACGCTTTTAAAACCAATACCCCTCCAAGAAGACTCAGACACCTTGTTGTGGTAAAAAGTATCACCGTTTTAATGACTTAAAAGATACTATAAAATATTTTACGGTCATTGTCGACATACTTGAAGATTTCATATCAACCCGAATTCCTTTCACAATTCTACCCCAGACAATGACCCACATAAACAATAATTGATACCCCATTATAACATGTAAAACAATTATACATAAACCATTGCCACCGAGGGCATGATTTTCCAATTTTTACAATGTAGGGGTATACCGATATACACCCTACACACACCAGCTACCAACGATCTTGAACCTCCCAATACCAATACCAACTTAACTGTTCTTAGCAAACTAAAACTATCCCACAGATGAACAACCTACACCCCAACTTTTCTATCCATACCCCGCTGCCGTGACCAAAGAGGTACTCAAAACAAAGGGAGGGACGGTGGGACAACAACAGGTAAGTAAGGATTAGTTAAGATGGGCCCTGATCTAAAATGGCCCCTATATGTACTTCCATAGCCAAAACCCCTCCCCTACTTTCTCCTAGCCCATCCCGAGCATTACACACGCTCCATGCCTGCCTCCTAGCAATGTCAAGGCCCATTCCCCTTAGCTATGCTGCTCCATGGGCTACAATCATGTGTGAGCTGAATGCCCTAAGCTGAGTTTGTGCAATGCAAGTGGGTCTAATGATGTGCTTATGCTGTACCTGTTGGAGACTTGTCCCCAGTATCCAAAGTGGAACACAAGAAATGAAATCCTGGACATCGAACACCCAAGTCAAGTTTGTCTTTGCAAACGATAAAATGGCAGATGATAAAATTAACGTCTAGGGTGGCGGTATGTTTTCTATTTTGCAAATGTTTCTCTACTTTTGTATTATCCTTTAAAAATACATGACTTCAATATTAAAAAAAAATATCAGAAATTAGAATACACCTCTCTCTCTGTTCACAATACTGGCAGTACAAAATGTATTACATAACTGAAGTGCCTTGCAGACAGCCACGAAGATCCACCATAGACTATAGAAACATGTCTTATCAGAAGAGGTCATGCGTCACTTATTACCTGATGCTAAACTGCCAATGGCTGCACCAGTGCCCATAACAAACCTACTTTAAAGAAATACACTTTCATTCTAATCTAGTCCTCTGCAGCACAATGTACTAAGCGTACAATAATCATCCACTCAGCATGATCATTTTATCTGCTTAGACAGCACGCCACTGCAATCCCACATTTGGTTAGGGAGACAGCTACATTTTGACATCTTAGTTCATAGCATTTGAAATATGTGTTTCAATTAGGCGTGCAGACAGGCAGAAATGTCTGATTCAGCTTTATACATTATATTATAAAAAACCTGTATCTGCAAATCTTTTGGAAAAAAAAATAGTATGTTAACTTCATAAGGTGCCTCCTGCTGACTACAGAGCCTTGTGTTAGGTAATGCCTCTGTCATGAGATTTCTTAAAGGAAACCTGTAATCCAAAACGTGAATAACAGTAGAGGCAAGCAAAGGGTCACTCCTGGGTGCAGGTCTTTTCGGTGTGGTATGTAGATGTAACTAAATTGCTCTAAATTGTTCAGACACATTGATGTACCTATGTTGCTGAAATCTGGCATCCCACAATGCTGCGTGGTCAGCTACATGGTAGGGGGCTGCAAGGTTGCACTTAGCTCTGTGGGAGCTCAAACACCCTTGCATAGTCCAAATCACTAGGGGGTAATACTGGATGGCACAATGAGTACCAGACTGCTGTAATCAATATCTCCGCTGCAGGATTGTGGATTGCAGCATTGAACAGCGGTCTTTACCTTGTGGGTTGGGACTCAAATCTCAGGCCAACTGCTATTTAAATGGTTGAAACAGGCACATCATATTCATCAGACCCCAACCAATTGCCCACAAGAAGTGTTTTCTGTAGTGACATTGCATTTTTAGTGAGAGTGGAGAGCCTATTTAAAAATGTATTTTAATGTTAGTAATACAATTTTTAATATTGAAATTAAAGAATGCATTGTGTTTCTGTGTTGTCCAGTCAAGAAATGTAAATACATACATCATACAGACCTGATAGGTATATATAGTTCATACTTCTCAATAGTCTCAGATTCAGTGAGATAATCTTAAAATTGGTTAGTTTCTGGTTTCTTGCCTGATGTTCCACTTCTGGGAACACCAAGGAATTATCCCAAGCAGTCACAACATAAGATATGCTATGCAATGTGGCTTTATGATATTCACAAAAGGTCCGCCAGCATGCTCCGCACATGGGTAGCCCAGAGTGGGACGGTCAGAGCAGCTGCCTTTAAACCTGGTGTTGGATTGTTGGCATATGTACCTGAAAATAACAAAGGAAATCAATGTTATATATGCAAAATAATTGTATGGAATTAGGATGCATAGAAAATGATGCAAGTCATGATTTTATTCAGTTATGTAGAAGCATGTACTGTCCCTTTAATAATACACACTGTTTTGTTCCCATGCCCTCGAATCTGGTGCTGAGACCAACAAGTTTATCTCCCAGAATGAAATCATAAACTTTACAGGCCAAGGATTAACTGTGTCTCTGAAAGTGCGTGAACTGTCATCTGAATAACAATATACTATGGAGTTATTGTGCCTGACTTTCTTTCATTGCCACTTTCTTGACGTGCTTAAATTTAATTGGCACTGAAATATGACCTGCTCACTTAGAGGTCTCCCTCTGTTTTGCTTTTTTTTTTTTAATACAGACGGAATTTGAGAAAATCTCAAACAATATTTTTCATGAGAAAATGCCCAATATTATTCAGGTTTTTAATATAAATTTAAGGTGGTACTTGTCATAAGAATTTCTTATTGTCATAATATATTTTTATGCCATAGGATTGCTTACCAAGTGTTGTTATGGTTCATCCTTTCATTGTCAACTCTGTGTATACAGAAAAACTTGCATTCCTCTCTGTTGCCATGTAGATATAGTATAGAAACAAATGTCTCAAATGGTGCAGTTGTCTGTCACTCTGCAATGCACAGAGATACTCCATATAATGTCACGTTACACTCTACGGCAGTCTGTATGGCTTTTATATAATTGGTTTATTATTTATATAGCGCCAGCATATTCCGTAGCGCTGTACAATTATACATGTCTGAATGTAGGGCATACATCACAACAGTCCTGGATCAACCAGTCAGTCCTGATTTAAGATGTCAGGTTATTAATCTGATGTCCCACATGAACACTGAGAGGTTGCAATCAAATTTTTGTGTGGGAAATGTCCACTGCATCAGTGAGAAGTGATTGCAATCCCCCCCCCCCCCCCCCCCCCATTGATGTCACATGTATTATGGGAGAAAAACTAGTTTGTGTTTTGCTATTCCCTTCATTGTCAAGGTAAAGATATCCTGGCTGTTTATGCATTACATATCAGAACAGTGCCCAGTGTTAATGTTTAGAAGAGTCGACGATCTATTCCTTTGTATTTCTGTAAAAGCTTTCCCCTATTTTAAAGTGTTCAGATATAATAATAAATAGTATAATAATCATAAAGCACATTCACTGTTACTGATCGTTAGCATTGCATAGGCAGGTTGTGCATATTGTTGTGCTCTGGAATTCTGCAGAGCTTGATAAATACAATAGCATATTACTAATTATTTTAGGGAAGTGTTCAATTTTTCAGAAAAATGCAGCCGTTCACACCTCTGTTATAACAATACAAAGACTGCATCCCCCCTCCCCGACCTTGCCAACCTCGAGAAGCTGCTGCCAGTTGCAGCTGACAGCTCATTGGTTGCTTTGTCCTCTGTGACATGACTGTAGCCAATGAGAGGTTCACAGTGGCCAATGCTGAGATAGAAGTGCTTAGAGCACTATCTCTGGGGAGAAGCATACCGAGAGGTCTGCAGAGGACATGCCTTGCCTGCATCTTTTCAGGGGCTGCTCTCTTTTATTATGGAAACAATCAGGGCTCAAAAGAAGGTTTTCTTTGTAATCTGTTTTGATGTGTTTTTGAATTTCAGGTAATAAATCCAGACAGTTTTGCTGTGACCCAGGGCAATGTTTACTGAGTAACTTGGTTCAATGTGACCTAAGCTTGTATGGCTTTACACCCTTTCCTGCCAAGCACAGGCTTTAAAGTGATGCTGGTGCTTATTGGAGCCATTCATTCAATTTCAGAACAATGAAAGGGTGGAGGTTTACATTAGAATAGAGCAAACAGGATCTTTTGTTTTCCCGAATAAAGCTCATTATTGCACATCAGCTATGTCATTGTATGTATACAAAAGCTCACAGTAACTTGCTGCAAAAAAAAACTCATGGTGCATAGTGACCCTACATAGTGTAAATATCTGTCAGATTAGTATGGGTAAAATGCCTACTATCTTTTTACATCGATTAACGATAGAAGAAAAATGGTTAATCCATTCTATGTGGATGCCCAGAAATGGGAACTGTAAGTAAGATTCATCGGGCATCAGTGTTGGTGAAAGATATTTATGATCAAATCCGGGGTACTTAACCCTTTAAGGACCAATGGTTGCATAATACCATCATAACAAGCCAGTCTTTAAATATTCTATTTAACTGTAGGCTACATCAAGTTGGACATGTTCAAAAAACAGAACATACCATCAGGGCCGGCGCGTCCATAAGGCGGCACAGGCGGCCGCCTTAGGGCGCCACAGAAGGGGGGCGCAAAAATCCAAATCTCTGGCACCTGGCCAGAGACTTGGATTTTTAAATATTTCTGACACCCTAAGCCCACAGCAGCCGTCCCTCACAACTCACATACTGCCGGTGTTTTGAAGGGCAGAGCTGCTGCTACCAGAAACTCCAGTTATTGAGCTAAGCCCAGCCATGTAGGACCTCACTTATTGGTTAAGAGTTTCAGCTAAGCGCTGTTAGCCAATGAGAGAGTTAATGCGTGGCTGGGCGTAGGTCAGTGGCACTAACCAGAGCTTTCTTGTAGGCATTTCCAGCAGCCGGGGAAGTGTTGCATGCCTATCAGTACCCAGGGAACCAGTGTGTGTGGGGAAGGGGGGGGGGGGGGCAAAATCAGTTTTTGCCTGTGCAGCCAAAAATCCTTGCACCGGCCCTGCTTAAGGAGTTAAGAAGTGTAAGACTATTTTTTTTTTTTTTTTTTTTTTAATATCGTATTTAGTGGAAGGTATTAAAACAGTGCAATGCATGTGAAGCCTTATCAACAGTTAATTTGTTTAAGATACCTTTCCTGATACATTGAAACTTGGCTTAATCTTTGGACTACTTAAAAATATTAAATAATAATTAAAAACATTATAGTTAATAAATACCTAAAATGATACTGTTGGTCATGTGAAGTCTACATAGCCTGCATAGACTAAGTGTGCAAAGCATCTTAATTCTTACTTAGATTTTCCTTAGACCACAAACCATGTGTGGAGAAAGTTTATTGACCCGGAGTGACCAGACTAATCAATGATTTAGTTACTCCTGGAATGGTGAGTTCTTCTGTAATTGATTCATGTATGTATAAATTCAGCTCAGCTATTCAGGGTTTTGGTAGCAAAGATATCATTTCATGTTAAGCCAGCTTGTCTTTATATGGGACCTACATATTCATTTGGATCGTGACAAAATAAGTATTTCAGAAACTTCACGGGTTAGTCAAATCATAAATCACCTTTAAATCTGTATTAATCGCATCATGAATTCTTAAGACAAAATCCAACATTATTGTGGGTTACATGAAAACAAATGTACTCATGTGAATGAATTGTATATAAAAGAATATCTGTAAGTATGTACTGTAGGTGTTCAACTTTTATATTGTTGAATTGCTAAATGATCTCTTATTACCTTCAAATAAAACGTGCACTTCAAAAGCAGGTTTTTATGAGTCAGTTTACTGCTGTTACATGACACTCAATGTGTGTGAAATTAAATTGGATTTCTGGTCTTGCAGTTCCCCCCTCTTTATATCAAAGACTTTGGGCCCACTATGCACACTGTATGATTCACGAATGAGCTCTGGAGATCTTATTAGGCACGTCATAAAAACAAGGCATCTCATAATAAAGAGAAAGTCATGCATTTGCTGAATTGCTTATGGCAAAGATGATACGGATACCTTGAAACAACATGTTTTAACCCCTTACCACACACCTCTGGCACTTAGAGAGGTTTATTTTCTGTTTTGAAGCGTACTGGAAATTCTGGTTTAACCCCTTAAGGACACATGACATGTCATGATTCCCTTTTATTCCAGAAGTTTGGTTCTTAAAGGGTTAAGGGACACTCTAAGCACCATAAGCACTTGAGGAGCCCATTGTAATTCTGATGCAATTAGAATGGTACCAGTAACCTAAACATTCAGGACTGTAGAGTTCCTTTAATGGGTTGAGTCAGTCAGGATATTGTGTTTATCCCATGCAATGTGTTTAACATTGTTAAATAAAAGAATAGAAATACCAAAGAACATCTAGTTTATTAGTGCAAAAGAATGCAGGAACTGTATCCCTACACCCTTTCAGGAATCCAAGAAAGTTACAATGTATAGCTTGCTTGCAATCTTTCTGGTTTCATAATATCCATTCAGCCCATTGTTTTGCAGGAACCTGCTCTGAATGCTGAACATTTGTGTGTGTTTTATATATTTATTGCGTTTTATACTTCTTTAAATATGACACGAAACTGAATCAGTTTAAAATGAAACAATCATTCAGGCTAAAGAATTGTAATGTACGGTAAAACACAGGCATAGCTATAATGTAAGCAGGTGTTTTGACACCTATTTAACCATGGTTGCTCATCTGAGTATTTAGACAATATTATAAAATAAATCTAGTAGCTCAACTCACTCAACCACCCATTATCTACCAGGGCCGGCCAAGGACATTGTTCTTCCGTGGGTCCAAGTGTAAAATCAACGTATGGTTTTCTTCATAGTAAATTCTGCAACGCCGCCAAATCTATAGTGGAAGAAAGAAGAGAAGTGAAGTAGAACAGTTTTCTGTCTGAAAAAGTGGCAAAAAGATTGATAAATCCATTGCGCTGCCAAAAAATGGCATGCAATCAGAAATGACGGTTAGTGGGCAAAAGTAGCATCAGAAGAAAAAAACAACAACAGATTTAATAAATAGCGCCACATATTTGCCAAAAATTAGGTGTCATAGTGTAGGTGACAGTTAAATAAATCTCCCCTAAAGTTTAAAACCTGGCATATACGCTGGAAGGAGTTCAGTTTCTGCCATATTCTAGCAATTAAACCAAGCGACATTGCAGTGGGAGACAGAGGAAACCCCTGCATTAGAAATTAAGACAGTAAATATTTCTATGCTTTAAATTTTTATTCTTGTGTACATTAAATGGGAACTGCCACTTCCCAGGATTTTATATATTATGTTTATTTATAACCATATTTAACAAATATGTATTTGTGAGGTGTGAAAAAATAAAATACATTTAGAAATACACACTTCCAAATCGGCGCCTCCATCTTAGCTTCCTATCAGCCATTGTAATAAGCTCTAATCCTTTGCAGAGGTGAAATGTCACAATCTTTTTGTTTATCTTACGCATTTGTAATGTTTGCCCTGGTTTTGCCTTTTCTAAACTAGATTATGACTAACTTTAAAAAATAAATAAATGTTAAAACAAGTTATGGATGATTTATAATATTTTATTTAATTCCATACAGGTAGCCTTCAGCACATATCCCAATAGCAATTCAGAGTGACTGAATAAAATTAAGATTATTTTGAAGGAATATAAAACCTGACAATGTGACATTTATTTGTGCATCACTTTACTTTTAGCATTTCTCTCTGAATGTGAAAGGAGTAAGAGGTCTGTGTTAGGAACATCATGCCTGAAAAATGTGGAACTCTGTGCAGAAACCATTAGGGTGCATGTATAGGTATCGGATCCATCTGTTAAAAAGTTTTTACATGTAGCTCATGTGAGATTTTAGAGTTTTAAATTTAAAATTATTTTTGCAATGACAGAATATAACAGAGGGGAAAGAACATAACTTTCCAGAGAGAAAGATACGAACTTAGCAGAACATCGAATGGCAGGAGATATGGGAAGCGAATAAAAACGCCTCAATATGTGTAACGCTGCAGGAACAAACATGAAAAACCATGTCTAGGTGGTATACTACACCAGTAAAGCTCTTTAAGATGCGTAAACTGGATACGGACGACTGTTGGAGGGGATGCGGAGCTAGAGGCACATGTGGTGGGAATGCCCGATCATTCAAGGCTTCTGAAAATTGGTTGAGAACCTACTGACCCAGACTTTTGACAGGCCCCTGGTGTTGGACCCGTGGGTATATCTCCTAAATAGAACAATAGAGGGATGGACTAGGAGAGAACAAAAATGAGTGCACAAAATGACCTTAAGCGCAGGACGAGCGATAGCAGCTGCATGGCTGACACCGGAAGGTCCTGTTTTTACGGGCGTAATATCTAGGATTAGAGAAAGCAAATTGATGGATGATCTGACAGCTAGAGTGAAGGGAACCACGACAGCTTTCCAAAATGTTTGGGAACCATGGGATAACAGCGCAGCAGGCTCGGGTAATGACTGAGGGAGATAGAACAGGGGCTCAGGAGATTACGGTAGAGAGGGAATCAGGTCCTTATGGGCCTGGTGGCCTTCTGATGATGGGTGGCGGTCTGGCCTGCTTGTTCCGCCCCTCCCCCCCGGTTATATCGCTAACAGTTTAGATTTATTGAATGTTGAGCTTTGAGAATTGTGATTGCGGCTTCTGTGCAAGCCAGAATGTACTTGGTGTGTTACTGTTCCTGCCGAGTGAAAAAAAAAGAATAAAAAAAAAAAGAAGCAGATATTGGTAAAGGGTAGCTCAATTCCAGGCAATACTTACAGGGTTATTCATTAAAGCGAGAATTGCTGGGGATTCAACGTGAATTTCAAATTTAAGGAAAAAATAAGAGAACTGCCAAAATATTCTGCACATCAGCCATATTTCCAGTTTGGCTACTTTGGCCTTTGAAATTTACTCAGAATTTCTGACAATTCCCACTTTAGTGAATAATTCCCCTAGGCTTACCCACCTTTTAACTTTCATTACCTGGCTTTAGAGTGGTACATCTAGCAAAACATTAAGAACATACCGGTAGTCTGAACAATGTTCGGCCACTCCTTTCTTTTTTTTATTTCCTGGCAGAAATTACAGTAGTATTTTGCAGACGGTCTGTCTGACCACATTGCTCTGCACATGGTTTTATAGCAACGATTTCATCATTTTATTTAATTCTGTTCTGTAACTCTTTGTTGTTTTATTTATCATCATTAGCTGATGTCTCTTCAAGGGCAAAATATTTGTTTATGAGTGACAGAAACAAGCCAAGGTTTGATCATATACACACAAATTAAACCAACAGGCAAACATAAATGTGTGTAGGTTGTGCTTATGTATATCCTAGTGCAGAGCCACATAGCCCTCCCGCTCCCTCTCAGAGGTTTCTGTGGGCTCTTTTCTGTGAGTTTAGGCAGTTTTTTAAAATGATCATATAAAACTTATGTTGCCAGATCGATATGTGGTGTTTTCATGTTTGTTGGGCAGTTGTGCATCCGTGGCAAAACTCAGAGCTGCGTCAATCAGAGGTGCATTATATCAATGCATCTCTATGGGGAACGTTCAGTGCCTCCATGCAGTGTGTGGAGAGGTTGAACGTAGGTGCTGCACACTGTGCAACACTGAGAGAGATAGTAAGCACCTTTAGTGGCTGTCTGAGTGACTGCCACTAGAGGTGTTACTAGGCAGCAATGTAAACATTTCCTTTTCTCTGAAAAGGTAGCATTTACAGTGATGAGCGTACAGGTACAAACTATACACACCAGAACCACTACATTAAACTATAGTGGTTCTGATTACTTTAGTGTCCCTTTAAACCAGAATGGCCTTTTTTTACTGGCTGTTTGGGGTACTGTGCTATCATCTACCGAAAAGAATACATCAAATTGGAATTATAAGAAAGAGGCTTCTTAAAAGAGTAAAGTCCAGCCGTGCCATCTGCTGCCAACAGTAAATCAAGACAGTGCCATAGCAACTGGCTTTAAAGAAGAGGTGCCAAGCTGTACCACACAAAGGCCATAATATATAGTAATACTAAGATGGATTAAAACAAAATCACTTGACACAAAGCTGACTACTGGTTTTCTGATTTTAATTCCTTTGTGTTTTCCTCGGTTTATTGATGCTATGAATGTTTAATTATATAGAAGGAGCTGTAGTGCAGAAAATGTTGTCAGGTCCATCCTAAAACCCATTGGGGGTTACTAATGTATGCAGTAGGTTAGAACTAGTAAAAATGCAGACTACACCTTTTGCAGTGTGTTACATCAATATTTCTGAGCTTCGGGACATGACCGCAATGCAGTGACACGGAAGGAAATGTTATCGCTGAATCTTGCAAAACTGGTTGAAAATTTTCAGACTTTTGTAAATAGAGAATAATACAGGATACAGAATGTCAAACTGCCTTGTTTTATTTTGAAAAGAAAAACAGAATAATGGGTGGTTTCTATATAGATATGTAATTGTAATATGAAATGGAGAGGGGCCACTTTGTTTATTATCAGGGCCGGCCTTAGGGGTGTGCGAGCTGTGCGGCCGCACAGGGCGCCATGGTGCAGGGGGCGCCCTGCGGCCGCATAGCTCACACGGCATGTCTGTTAGCCGCAATGCTAACAAGACATTTGCCTTGGGCGGCATTTTCCAGGGGGCGGCAAAAAAAGCCGCCCCCAAATACCCAAGGCAAATGTCTTGTTAGCCTTGCGGCTAACAGACATGCCGGGCGGTCTGGCGGGCGGCTGGCGAGGGAGCACTTCCTCTGAGCTGTATGTTCAGCTCCCTCGCGCGCCGCAGAGTGAGGCTGGGAGCCGGAATATGACGTCATATTCCGGCTCCCAGCCTCACTCTGCGGCGCGTGAGGGAGCTGAGCAAACAGCTCAGAGGAAGTGCTCCCTCGCCAGCCGCCCGCCAGCGCCGCCCGCCCAGCCCAGCAGCCACTGGACCACCAGGGAGGAAGAGACCCCCCCAGCATTCCCAAAGGTAAGGAGGCTGGGGGGGGGGGAGGGTGTCTAAATACATTTTAAAACATGTGTTAATGTGGGTGAGTGTGTGTGTCTGTTAGTGTGTGTGTGTGTGTGTGTGTCTGTGTCTGTTAGTGTGTCTGTGTCTGTGTCTGTTAGTGTGTGTGTATGTTAGTGTGTGTCTGTGTCTGTTAGTGTGTGTGTGTGTGTGTGTGTATGTTAGTGTGTGTCTGTGTATGTTAGTGTGTGTGTGTGTATGTTAGTGTGTGTATGTTAGTGTGTGTCTGTGTCTGTTAGTGTGTGTTTGTGAGTGTGTGTTTGTGAGTGTGTGTCTGTGAGTGTGTGTCTGTGAGTGTGTGTCTGTGAGTGTGTGTCTGTGAGTGTGTTTGTCTGTTAGTGAGTGTGTGTGTCTGTTAGTGCCTGTGTGTGTCTGTTTGCCTGTGTGTGTGTGTGTGTGTGAGACTGTCTGCGCGTGTGTGTGACTGTCTGCGCGTGTGTGTGTGTGAGACTGTCTGCGTGTGTGGGAAGGGGTAAGGAGTGGGGGAGGGGGGGACGGGAAGGGGGGGCGCTGTGGAGATTTTTTGCACAGGGCGCCCAAATGCCTAAGGCCGGCCCTGTTTATTATACATATAAAAATTATATTTAAAAAGTGAGTGTTTTCTTGAAAATGCATAAGTTTATAAGTATGAAAACTAATTGCATGTGACTATGGACATAACGTTCTGGGGGCACTGCAACAGCACATGCCACTTTCCCATGTACATGTATCTCTCCAGGGCAGGAAAGCCCTATAATATCATTAATCCATCACAGTCTAAATTATTAGTTCCCAAAACCAATCTATGAACTCACCCGATGGGTTACATTTTTTTTTTCCAACTATGGTTTTTATTGAAGTGTAAGGCAATTTGTTACAAACAATTTCAGCGTTGGAAATCAGAAACGTATAGAGCATTGTGAACCTGATAAAAGAACAGTGATATATACAGGTTTGCATCATTTTCTGACGTCATTAATTGCCAGTTTAACAAAAGAGAAATAGGAATTGTCAAGAAGCAGCAAAGCAGAAAGGCACGAGAAGTTCAAAAGCTAGAGAACAGGGAAAGAAAAAGTAAAAATAAAGAGTAGATGAATACCAGTCCAAGACTCCACCAGATCAGCATATCCTCAGGCGGGGATTGTACTGCCCAAGTGCAAACATTTGGAGCTGATCAAAAGCTCCAAAAAACTGTAAGTGCATTTCTTTACTTAATTCACCGATCATAAGAACAAACTACACTATATTGCGTTTCCTGTCTGCTTATTTTGCGTGTTGACTTATTTTTATTTGGACCTGAGGACACGTACAAGACGCTGCTACCCTTACACCATTTTGCATATGACCAAGAGTAAAGTTGCTGGACAACAATTTACCATGATTTTATTTTTTTTACTAGAATGCTTATGGAGTGTAATCTTAGTCCCCTAAAAAGTATGTGGATTTCTTCCTCCATTTGAAATTATATGAGGAGTGTAGTGCAGACCTCCAATGGGTCACTATTTATAAATTTCCAACTGAAGTCCTCATTTAGATTGCTACACCAATGGGATTGATGAGGATGGTTTACTGGTAGGTGGCAGGATGACCTCTCTTTATTCTCCCTTGTGTTTCTCATAGGAGTGAGTAGTATTTCCCGATTCCTTGCTTATAGTGTGGCTAGTGACTGTGCATGGAGTGCAAAGTCTCTGCTCCCTCACACTGAATCACCAGAATACACGCGTACAGAACTGCTGGACCACATCGAAATAAGTTGGCGTCGAGCACACTATTAATACTCAGATGTTTGTATAGATAAAACTAAGAACGCTATAAAGAGAACTCTGCAATGTTTGTCATGGGCGAGTCCCTTTAATTCCCTTTTTTATGTGAAGAAAGCATATGCTGTAGTATAGGCACATGATGCCTTACAGAGTCAGTGTCAGTAAGCTGTAAACATTCTGTAGTGGGTTGCCAGAAGCATGCTTGTCTGTCATTATAAATCTCAGCTTTCATATTACCAGCAGGTGCCATGAAGTGGGTAAGAAATCACACCAATGTCTAATGTTTAAATTAAGCACAGTATGTGACGTGACCTGCCATAGCCTTCTTCGCTGCATCCTTCACTGACAATCTTTATAATACAAAGCATGCCTTCATTTCAAAAACAGATCTGACCCATGCTGTCAGTTGATATTACAGATGTTGTAAAAAGTAACCAAAATAATATTAATTTTAAATTGTAGCCTAATGTAGATGTTATCAAAATAAGTAGAGCTAAGCTGGAGGTCCTGCAAGTGTGCTACAATATTAGTTTTGCAGTGCTCACAGGTCTCATAGAATCATCAGGACATTCTTTGGTTCGCAACCAGAGATTCCAAGTTTTTAATATCCATAGCCTCAGGCTGGGACTATGCATTCAAACTGGCACTGTCACCATCTGGAGATTTTATAGAATTTGCAAAGATCTCTGCTGGGGATATGATGACCGGGCAGGGGCAGGCAAAGGTGAGTTCTTCTTACCTGAACCTGTCCTTTGCAGGCACTGTCATCTTCTCTCGGTGCATGCGCGATAGTACAGCATTGAGGTGTATGTCTTGTGGTATCCTCCATAGATAAAGCCAATTCCATGCAGCTGTCACTGGTGATGATTGTGGGGAGTGACAGTGTCTAGAAGTGTAAGGCATAGGAGAAATACGGAGACAAAGATTCTATCTTTATGAAAAACATATTTTTCAGGGACGGTTGTGACAGTGCTGCTTTAAATAATGTTCTTTATGTGGCTAATGCTAGAGATTCATTGGGTCAGCTAGTTCACAACATCTGGAAGCATCATGTCTCAGATACACCGATGGCTTTGTAAGAGTAATAGGTGTGATTTTTATTTACACTTTGGCGTGACAACATCTAAGTAGATAGTTGTGGTTAAATCTCCTGTATTTTGGTGACCAAGCAACCAACACAAAGCCCTTGATGAGTTTGGTGATCATGGCTCAGGATCTGTAATAACATTATACTATATTTGTTCTGGGGCCTGGTCTCTATAGCTCAGCCCAAGACCATGTCAATAAAGTCTCTCACATATTGACTCCATATACTCAAAAGGATCTAGATTTGCTGAAAAAATATATTATAAATACAGGGATCACTTAACGTTTACAAAGTCAAAGGGAAGGAAAGTGAGCTCATACAGTTTAACACCCCACAATACCTTTCATGCTGATTTCATTTAAAACATTGTTTTGCTTTGTTATTTTATTCTCAGCCTCACAATTAACTCCAGATTTTCATTTGGTGCCATTCAACTATTTTCATTGATAATTCTGGCAGCGGTGCACACAGTTTAAAGACTCGCGTAAAACTTTGGACAAATCCCTCTCTCTCCGTTATCACTAGTGCTTGGGTAAGCAATGTTTCCTATCTGCTGTCATGTTTTATTCTCTTTTATTTAGTGACATCAACTGCTTGTACAGGCAACTACTAGGGTGAGTAAAGAGTCCCAGCTGAGAAAACCCTAAAAAAAGATGACTTTTGTGAAAAGAAAAAAAATAAAGATTAAAAAAAAAAAAGCTTATTTTTTTGTAATCACACTCTATATATTACCTATTTTCCCAAGCTTCTTATTTTGATTTTCTTTTTTTTCAATAGCCTATGGTAAGGTGATAAACAGTGCAACAAAACAAGGTCTTTTTTAGGTTTTAGAACCACATCATTCAAAGACAGAACCGGTTTGGCAGGATCCATTAAAGCAGGTGGATTGTGACACACGTCACCTGCAATTATTAAGGTCAGGGCAAGGGATTTACTTTATATAGCTTGTTTTCTTCATACTTAACATTTTGTGTATTGCTCTTCTATTGTGTCCCAAAATGGTGTTAGGTCTTTAGATTTTTGTTTTCGATTAGTCTGGCATAGATTTATCTAGACTTATTGCTATTTCTTTTTTTTATGTTATTTTTGGATCTTATTTAAAAAAAAAACACTCCTGCAGGTGCTTTTTTATCTTTGCAGATGATGAACGAGGGTGTTGTGACCCATTCACTGTAATTATCATTATGAACCCACAGTAATGCGAGTTAATGAGCTTGTTAAGTAAAATGCTCCTACAGGCTTTCATTGGCTTGTTGTAGGCTTCTGTTTAAGATAATGACTGTATATTTAAATCAACATGTAACACAACAAACTGATAGGAAGTCGTTGCAAAACACTATTGACACAATGAAAAAATTAGCAAAATTAGAAAATGAATAGTTGCATCCCCAACTATCGAAAAGAAAGTATGTGACATTGGCGAGCTTTCAATAATACATGTTTGGTAGTCATAAATAAATAATAAACCTGATGAATGTTTAAAGATAATGGACAATTTACCAAGCTGTATGTTTTATAAATAAACTAACTAAGTGACATACCCAGAGGTAATTTAAGGGGAAAAAAAGAAAATGTCAAAATATGGTAGGTAATAGATGTTACATGATGCTCAAGGACACGAAAGACACGAAGAGAACAAAATGGTGGTTTAGAATGAACATACAGCACTAAACACAATCTGTAGGACGTAAGTAGTTAGTAGGTCACTATAACTTTAATATAAATGTCTCACAGAGCGAGGAGTTCACATATGCAAGTAAATGTTGCAGTGAAATCTCACCTAAATTCAGTGTAATGCTGCAAGACGCTCTGCATAAATCCATACTACATACTGCAAATCAGTGTTAATTTTGGCGGCAAATTTCAATTTAGTTTTCGTCATAGTCTTTTGACTAAAAAGCCATTTTAGTTTTAGTCATATTTTAGTAATCTGAATTGGTTTAGTTTTAGTCTAGCTTTAATCAACAAAAATTTGACTAAAATTGTTAGTCTACAGAATTAACACTGCTGCAAATGACTGATTTTCACGTTTATTATTTTTCAAGCTTCTTCTTCATTAGCATGGCCTGTCTACAAGATATGTTTCCATATTTAGTGACAAAGTCCAAATGTTGTGTTCACAGTAGTGGATAGTTTTGAAAACAAAAAAATGGAACACCACAGTTGTCAATAACTTATACTGGTACTGTTCCAACTATACACTCCTTATAAAAAACAAAATGAATTTCCATTGTGTTTTTTTTAATTCTTTATTTTATTTGTGCTTGGAGTAACAATAAACATGCAGAGCCACAACAGCTGCTGCAAGCGTAGTCATAACATTTCACATAGCACATTTTTTAAATATAGATTTAACAAGCTCTTCTAAGGCATCCTCGTTTTGTGGTACTTAATATACATGCTAAGACAAATAACATAATGTACAGTGTTATGGAAGGCAGGCTAAACATATGTCTCAACATGGGGTTAATTCACATTTTATCAACATATTAAACATGCTTGTACCAGTCAGTGAGTAGAGACTGTTAGACTATTAGGCTGGGTGAATTAGGCTTGATACTCTGTCTGCTGTATTGGTTGTCTTAGTGAGGTATCATATGTTGAGATGGTGGAGCGTATCTAAGATGGGAGAGGGCCACCAAGTGTGAGGAACATTTTGTCTAGCCATATGGTGATAGTCTGGCAAGCTAGTATACAGGAGTATATCTAAAGGTTATTCGTGTCTTTGGTAACAGGCTCTGCATCTTAAACTGAATAAAAACTCAAACTCAATGCAATAATACCAACTAAGGAGAATGACACTGGCGCAGTCTGCAGGTCTATACCAGCCAATACCACATGTGTGAGGCACAGGCCGTATCTAGTGATTGTCAGGCTTAAACATGGCTTGGATGTGGTGCTTATGTATGTGGAGTGAAAATTCCGTATTTGCGAACACCGCATCGCTTTTGACTTTTATGAGCCATAGAGTGGGTAGGTTGATGGGTAAGGGAAGACAGTGGGTTAAATATCATGCTGGGCATATGCAAAACATTACTATTTACATGGTTTTTCTAGCGCCCCTGTGGTTATAATGCCTGGGTAGTAAGAATTACACTTTTATAGTTTGAGTGTAAAGCTTTACATTTTTATGCTATATTGCAAGTAGATTCACCAGGTCTAAGCAGACTATTGCGTGCCGTTCCAGGCGCAAACAATGGTAAGTGTCCTTATCCTACTCTGCATGGCGGGATAATGCGGTGGTCTCAGGGGATCAGTTCGTCAGGTCGCAATGACAGACCTTGTCCATCCCACTCTCGAGTAAGGGTCAGCGGTGTTTCTCTAGCTGGGTCTTCTGTGGCAGGAGGACTTTTGGTGTGCCTGGGCTTGGATTGTTTCCAGTTGCTCACGGTCTTGCGGAGTCTGCGTGCTACCCGTCTTCGGCCTGAGGCCTTAAAGGGAACCTGCGCCGTCGTGCCATAGATCCCGTTCTGAGGGTCATGGACCCAGGGTGCTTCCGGTGCTCGGGTGGCTCCCCTGGTGTATGGCCGGCTTTGGAGAGATGTCTCCATGTGGGTACCCATCCCAGAAGAAGTACACATGGCGGGAACTACCGCATCGTCCATGTGCATGGCCATGTCCATCTGCCGTGCCATGTCCATCTGCCGTGCCCGAGCAGCTATCCTACTCCAGAATGCTGCGCATGGCTTGTCGAAGGTGGCGTTAAAGTTGGCTTCCCATGTAGTTTCAGGATGTTCCCTTGCTCCGTCGGCCATGTTGGTTGCGGCCCGGGAAGTGGGAAGCCGCGTCATATTCTGATGCAGTATTCTCGGCTGCCTTTTCTCCAGCAGGGACCGGGATTACCCCCACCGGTCCAGAGGGGGGGGGCGGGTTGATTATGTTTGCCCGGTGGACCCGGGTTGGAGGATCGGCCGTTTCCTCTCCCCACAGGTCCCTCCGCTGAGTAGGCCTCAGGAGTGGCGTTTGGCTTCTGAGCGGCGGGTAAGTTTCCAGATTCGTCTAGTAGTGCTCCCCATCAGTTATTTGTAGTAAACATTCTCGTTGATTGCTGTTTTGGGGATAGCATCATAGTTTGTGCCCGGTTTAATTGAGTTTGTGTGGGGAGCTCACCCTGCACACGTCTGTCGGCCATGCTGGTCAGGCCCCGCCCCCTCCATTGGGTTTTAAAGGTTAATTTTCACCTTATTAATCCCTTAAGGATGGCGGGCGTGCTACGCCAGTGGGCAGCATAACACGTTCATGCCGTCCTTCCTACTTACCTGCTCGCAGGCGATCCCACGCCGGCGATCGCGATTTGGTGACTTACCTGACATCCCAGGGAATCCCTCTGCTGCCGATCCAACCGTCCTGGGCCACTTGATTGTTAGGTCCTTGCGAGGACCTCATGATCACATGGACGGAACAGCCGTCCATAAAAGTGCCAGCAGGGGGAGTGCCTGTAATGACTTACACATATATATATGTATATCAAAATACACGTAGAATGATATAATTAAATATATATATAATTATAATTATATATAAAATAAAAATATATAAATACGTTAAAAATTAAAAATTAAAAAATAATTAAAAAAAATCAATTATATATATATGTGTGTGTGTGTGTTCTAACTGTATTTTGATAATTATATATATATACATATACATATATATATATATATATATATATATATATATATTGATATCAAAATACACTTAGAGCAAAATAATATATATATCTATATACATAAATATATGTATATATCACTATGTATATACATATATATAAATAATAATTTAAAATATATATTTAATTCTTCATATATATTTATGTAATATTTTTTACATAATTAAGTCATTTTATTAATTACAATTTGCAGGACCTCCCTGATAACCCAGGCAGAAAGGCCAGATAATTTAATTTGCTAGCACTATATTTAACCCTGTAACTTTCCAAGACACCATAAAACCTGTACATGGGGGGTACTGTTTTACTCAGGAGACTTCACTGAATACAAATATTAGTGTTTCAAAACAGTAAAATTTATTACAACAATATCATCAGTGAAAGTGATGTTTTTTGCATTTTTCACACACAAATGGCACTTACACTGATGATATAATTCTTGTGATACGTTTTATGGTTTTGAAACACTAAAATTTGTGTTCAGTGAAGTCTCTTGAATATAAGTTTTATGAAAAGTGTGTTTTCTATACCTATAATTGAAAAACAGATTATTTTGTAGTCCAGACCAGCCCATCTTTAACCAAAATACTAAACATAAGACTTTTGCAATTGAGATCTTTACAGCCAAGCTTAATTTTAGCAGATAGACCAGTAATGAGGCAGGGGCAAGTGGAATATACCTAAGGTTTATCAGCTATATCAGTCTGTCCTCAGTCACTGGCCATAAGAACCTGTTTTGTAAAAGCAATATATGAAATAGTGGAAGAGAACTTTCTGTTAGCTATTTTTTGGAGGGGGTGGTAGGATAATACGATGGTAACATTTTACTGTCGTTTAATGAGACTTGGAAGCTGTCTCATGGATAAAAATGTCTGGCAGTTTAACAATGTCTTTGAAGCAGAGTGTTATCCCACTGATTCAAGGATGCTGGTCTCTTATACTGTGATTAGATAGTTCCTTGCAAACAGGTTTGTACTTGTGCAGAAAATTCTTGCCTCTATGTATGCATCAATGTTGCAGTGAGTACGGCTGTGTTGAATACACATTCTGCAGCATACCCAAAACACTCTGTAAAACGGTCTGCTAATTATAACAGAACACATGTCCGTAAAGTATTCATGCCAGACTTACTGCTCTTGGAAAATAGTGGAATGTTGAGTCATATTGAAATGTAAGAAAAAAAAAATCACTTAAAGATGCACTAACATATCTGTTGCTGTGATCTTTTCATAATTTTGTACCATGGACAAAAGGAAGTCCGTCACTGGACTGCAATGCACCAATTGAATTGTTTACATTAACTGGACACGTGAATAGAGACAAAAATGCATTCAGTTGGTAGGTGTTTGTGCATTGTGGCATAAATGTGTGTCATCAGCTCAGTAGTTTGCCAACAAAAGCAGGTAATATTTTTATTGCCGGGTTCCACGGAAGAGATTAAGGTATGTTGCTAGTGTTTAATTTTAGAATCCTGCGACTTTACAGGGGTGTGGGTGAAGGAGGCCTGGAGAGCTGTATGGTGATTGGCTGCAGGCTCTCTCACTGTTATGCCAGCAATACTAAAACAGCTGGTGGACAGGAGGTCTGGTATTATGCAGTGCATTAGTGTGTTGCAGACATTACAATATTGGGCTTTTCATGTTATACATTTATAAAAAGTGGAGAATAAACAATAGACACATTATTTCCAGTAAAGTGTAAACCCTGAAACACAAGTTTTCCTCTTTTGTGATTTTATCAAAACTTCTTAATATAGTTCTTTCAAACTTCCTAGAAAGCCAGTCATTGCTTCATTTTCTGGACCTTCTGCATGCATTTATATTGCCTATTGTTTACAAACCCAATGCAAGTCCCCATTCCTGCAGTACGATCCTGACTTCAATGGCCTGTCACTCCATCCTGGGTTTGTTCCCTGGTTTCCCCCATCTGGGGAATTGTTCTCAGCAAGAGCACACATCATTACACATGCTTGCGCTGTGCAGCCCTAAGTAAACGCAGCCAGTGTGACAGATAATCTGACATTGCCAACATGCCCCCTACTGAGATGCTCTCTACATTAGCTCTCAACATTGGTAGATATACAGTGCAATCTTTTTTCTTAACCTTTGCTTCTATAAGAGAAACCAAGTGTATTTGTTTTTGTATTTTAAAGGCTTAGTATTTTTTAGTGTACCTTTAATCTGTGTCTTAAAAGACAACATAGTAAGTGCAGAATTACAGTGACGGTTACAGAGCAGCAAATATTGCGTAAACGTTGGCAATAGTTTGGAACAGACTGCTACGTCTGTTTGGTTTTGGAAAAAACTAAATTACTAGTTTCCTGATTGCTATATCCAAGCACATCAAACCTATAAAGAAGACACGCATATCGTTTCCGTGGATTAAATACACAGCGATGTCATTCCAACAGTCAGTTAACTATATCCTTATTTTCTAGTGACACAAGGCTTTAGCAATTGCAAAAAAAGTACATAAGTATAAAAGAAGAATAGATTAATGCAACTTGTTACGCTATAGAGTTAACTGGCTGATCTCTTCAGGGTTTTATGAGGAATTGCTGTGAGAACCACTGTACAAACCTCCCAATTGTCCCTATCTTTTCTATCCAAATGTTGGTCTTTTGTAGGCACTCAGTATTGTTGGTGTGTCGGGGAGTAAAACAGAGCTCCGCAGCAATAATGTGAGTAATGTGCCTATAAGCTACAATACATGTGTTTAGAAATCATAATGTTTTAACCCCTTAAGGACACGTGACATGTCGATTCCCTTTTATTCCAGAAGTTTGGTCCTTAAGGGGTTAATAAGGTACAACATTCTTGTTGCAAACTACCTTTTAGTTTTATAAATTGTTATTACTAAGTCACCTGAAGTTTCTCAGAAGAGCCCCTCCCCTGACCATACTCCCACTCACACACCTACATAAAAGTGTCCCTCTTTGTCCATCTGAAATATTGGGAGGTATGATTGTATGACTTTAATGGCATCCCTTCCTTATAAATACCCAAACCATTGATAATGCCAGTTTAATCGGAAATTCAGGTTAACAGATTTTGACAGTATAAATATGCATTTTTGATACTCGAGTTTGTTTACCAACCAATGTTTGCAGACAAAGCAAACTGTATAATTGCTACAGCACTATTTGCTCTTAGGGATATATTGAATAAAAAGTGAGTTGATACTTTCAGTGCCAGTTGGGAAAACAATCTGACAGTTAAGTCCACGTGATTCACTCTGTGAAATATAATATGTGCAGTAACCCAGTGTAGAAGGCTGATACCATCTGCTCCTGGTAGAGGTTGCAATGCTTTGTTTCCTTGTTGCTGGTAACATATGTACCAATGCTGAATAATTTTAACAGATTAAAGTGACAGTCACGCCACAAGTCATGAAACTCGAGTGGGAGACATTGAACATTTTAGGTATGTAACATATAAGAGGGTTTATATATCTTGGAAGCAAGACATACACTGCACATATGTGGGGGGAGGCATCACACCTGTGAAAAAGGCAGAGGAAGAGTAATTTTGGTGCAGATATGAATGCAGATGAAACTGGCTATTGGATGGGAGGGTCTGCTTTGACCCACAGACCTTTTACCAGACTCAGTGTTTGGTAATAGAGGGCCATCTTACTGATGTAAGGTCAGACAAGGTTTGTGGTGATTTTCAAGTTTCAGTGAAACAAGACTCAACAGGGTAGTAGAACTGTTTAGGTGAGGTTACTATGTGACAAAAATGTAATTAACAGATTCCAAACAGCTGTTATATGGAATACTACAAAGCCTTCCCAAAACACTGCGGGATCTTGGGAAACAGTAATTTTTACTGGAATTGTGTCAATAAGGTATTATTGACTGTTTGAAATGATGGCCCAAAGTAATGGGTAATGTGTGAAAAATGTGCTGGAATGCATAATTATGGGTGTGTTGGTGACTGACCTCCCAATTCATGAAAGTTCTGGTGAGAAGGCCATGTATTTTAAATACTATTTTAATTTGTTCTTTTAATATCTCACTAACAAGGCTGCTGGCTATTTTGGATGGATTTAGTACCTCATGAAAAATTCTAGTGTTTACAGTTTCTGACCAAAAACACTCCTAACAGTACCTCAGCTCTTCTGCAGACAGCTGCATATCCTGGTGTTTTTTCTCGAAACTACAGCCTGTTCTAGTGTTACAGTATTTCACTAGAGTTTAATATTTCAAAACACAAATTGCAGGTTTCAAATTGTTAAGTAACAAGAGTGCAGTTAAAGTAGTCAAGGTTCACATAATAAAATTCACAATACGAAACAGTTGAATCTAAAGGGAGGTTATTATTTTAGTACATTTTTAATAAAACAAGGTGTTCAGATTGCTTTAGTTATATATTATGTGGAAAGGGACATTAATCCCGTGGTTGCCTATATGTTTTATATAAATCACTAATGGCTGCTCACCTGATTTTGCTGTATAGCTATGGGCGTAGCATAGAAGGGTAACGATATAACAAGGCACATTGAATGAATATGTACTGGTATTAAATCATACAGCTAATTTTGCTCATTTTATTATGGAAGGAATATTGGGAAGGTATTGTGGAGATATATGTGACAAAAGTAAACTTGTCACTGGCTTTTGGAGGGGCCTGTTTGCCAGTCTCTTGCCTCAGGACTATGGGCCCTGCAATATACCTTGCCCAATGCACTTTAAAAGGCTTTTGTACTCCAGACAGAGAGACCGACCGTTAGCCCTAATTCTCTGGAACTGTTTTGGGCATGGGAGCATGTGCACGTCAAAAATACGACTTCCAGGAAATTCCTGAACCCCTGAACTGATCTGGGTGATTTTTTTTATATGCTGGTCACCCAGATCAGGTCTATCAGGGGATGTAACATTTGTGGGGTTGTATTTTTAGGGTACTTTTGGGGTGTTTTAGAAAAGTATGTTTTTCTGTGCTTGGAGATAATTAATTTAGATTAGTACAGTTCCTGATTCATTTATCTCCAAGGCAGAGGGGAGGGATTGTGTGTTTGTATATGGGAGTGTCATGCATTTAACCACTGTTGTTATTGGTCTGTGACTTGGTGCTGCAGTTCCCCACAAGGTCCAGATGGGAGTGCCCCTTGCATGGGGACTTGCATATAAGGCCAGCTGTGGCTCCCATTAAACAGCATGCTTTACCCCTTTATGAAGTCTTCGCTCATGTTTGGGGGATTGGAGAACTACATTCACTCTGGGGATTGCTATAATCACTATACTCCACTGAGTATAATCACTAGCTCTTCTAAGACCTGTTCCTGCTACGCTCTCTGGACTAGGAGAGGCCTACCCACTGGAAGCTTGATCCTGGTCTTGGGTCCAGAGTGGGTGGGGGTTGGCGAGACCCCAACCAAGCTACGGCAGTTCGTGGGTTTTACGGAGGTTATGGTGTTCCAGTACAGTGCTTATGGTGCTCGCAAGTACTAGGAAGCAGCGATTGATGGAGGTACCCGGTCGGGGTGCCAGATGGTCCATCACAACATATATATATATATATATATATATATATTTAAAGTCATTATAAAGAGATCTCTTATACTCTAGCTTGATTCTCTGTCTGACTTAAGAAGCCCAATTTTCAAACAACCATAACAGAGGATGATAGCATTTATATTGTCAGAGACAGCTCTATGACCAAGGTTTACCAACTCTTTCTGTCTGTCAGACCAATCATACTGATCTGAGCAAACAATAACAGGGTGGTTAGATTAGAGAAAGGTCTTAGATAGGGTACTATAGATTTTTTGTAATGTAAGGGCAGAAAAGCTAATGAATTTACAGAGGGAAGATGTTTCTGCATTAGGTGCCGTTCGGAGAGCACATGTGAGTTTAGGTAATCTGAGTGGGAATAAGCCTTCGGGCAAGCTATTCCATTTCTGTTTTTTCTCACTCAATGTTTCTTGTTATCAAAGGGTTATTCACCAAAGTGTACATGAACTCAAATTTGAATGTAAATACATTTCAAACAAAATAGCTACATTTTAAAAGCTTTCTGCGACATATATCATATATCCATATTTTGACTTTTAAAGTTAACCTCTAATTAAAGTTCAATCCTTGACAATCTATATCTGAATAACGCTGACGGGTTGTTGGGGATTTTGTTTGTTTGTTCTTTGTAAGAGGGTTAGGCACATTTTAGAATTAACAAAATTTAAATTCACAGAAGTTGTTCAGGGAATTATTCTGTTTTAGGCCTTTGGACCTATCTCTTTTTTTTTTATTTATGCAATAACCTACCAAAGTAATGTATCATACTAGTGCTCTCCTATCGTGGCTCCAGGCCCATCCAAACCCACAGCACAAAGCTTTTCAGCTGTTTGGGCATGATAAGAGTTGGGGCCTGTGACAGCTGCAGTGCCTTCTGTACATGGAATCTAAAACACGTTATTTTGTGTATTCTTCACTGTCTCCTTAGCTCTTTGCCCTGACCAAACAGGATGCATCTTATTTTGTAGCCCTTCTCAAGCAAGACAATACAGTGCTTCGACTTGATAAATAACTCCCACGCAAACAAATACAGATGGTTACTTAACTTATTTGACTCGTCAGCAGTATGATAAATACAATAGCATGTCAGATCCACTCTAGCAATGAATACACATCAAATATCATATTACCATATTTGCTTCCATATGCTGTCTCACACAGTGTCTTGCACAGACGGACACAGGGCGAAAATAATAAGCTTGACCTAAATACATTCGTAGCTCAAGGCTCCTAGTTAGAAATTATTGCAATACAAATAACTAGACCCACAAAGAGAACAGTATTTTCTATTAAAAGATATGACACCCTCTATTGCTATTAGATAGATAGATAGATAGATAGATATGCATATATTTATTGATTCATTTCTATTTTGGGAGGAAGTATCTTGGCATTTGTTAATTAAGGGAAATTTAAAGCAGCACTCTCACTAGTCAAGGTGGCAGCTATATCTGCTTGAATGATGGCACCCAGTAAAGCTTCATCGCTAAAGGCAACAGAAGCCGTGGCACTAATGTACTCTCCGGCATATGGAAGAATATAAAATGGGAAGATCCTATGAGACCGATGGCGCCTCCATAGATCTTCTTGCCCATGCCTGTTAGCAACATTTTGATAAAAGTCAGTTTGTCTATAAGGTCATGTTGACTCAGCATTCTTTTCTCAAAACTTCTGATTACATCTGAAGTCTAAATTAGTTTTCATAAAGATTGTATCTTTAGGAAAAAAAAAATGGCAATGCCTCTTAAAATATTAATTGAATATAATTTTTAAAATGACATATTTACATATAGCAAATATATTACCAAGTGCTTGCAAGTGTGCTGGTAATAGACAATATACATAAGTGTTTATTCCTATTTTTTATATTATGGTTTAATATGTGATCTCGTGATGTCTACATTAAGAACAGCTTGGGTATTAATATCTAAAGTGCAGGGCTCGTCTTAAAAAAATGCACAACTGGTTATTTGATTAGCCAGAAAAAAACATTATATTAGGGGAAAACCAGTAAATGTGTCAAATAAGGTCTATATAGGGAGGTGGAGTTAAAGGAAAATGTGGGAACTTTATAGGTTGCAGCAAGATTATACCTCCCTCTGTATCACAATCTTCAGCCTGTATATTTTCCAGATTTTTAAAAAATAGCCACAGACTATTCACAAATATAGAGATCTGTCAAAACCCTCATGTCCACCCTTATCTTGTCTTATTTTTTTCTCCCTCATCTAATAAGGGGTTTAATATATTTACTGTTAGTGAAACCGTGGCGTTATATTATGTGTTCGCTGATCTTAAGCGCTTCTTCTCCTCGTATTCTATATTACTGTATTTTCTATAAGCTATACGACATTTTTCTTTTTTTATTGCTTAATTTGTGAGTAAAAAAAACATTTTTTTTAACTTACATTAGAGATGTATAATTAAACTCTCAACATGATGTCCCAGGGTATTTCCATGGAGTTATGCTTAAAATGATAAATATATATAGGATAAGTTATATGTTTTCCACTGATGTAAGCCCTCCCCATTGTAAGGCTGGACAATCTCCTTATAAGAGTAAGTTTGGCAACTATCTTCTTAAAAGGAACTGAGATCAGGGCCGGCCTTAGGGGTGTGCGAGCTGTGCGGCCGCACAGGGCGCCATGGAGCAGGGGGCGCCCTGCGGCCGCATAGCTCACACGGCAGGGACATTTTAGCCGCGAGGCAAACAAGGCATTTGCCTTGGGCGGCATTTTCCAGGGGGCGGCAAAAAAAGCCGCCCCCAAATGCCCAAGGCAAATGTCTTGTTAGCCTTGCGGCTAACAAGACCTGCTGGGCGGTCGGGCAGCGCTGGTGGGCGGCTGGCGAGGGAGCACTTCCTCTGAGCTGTCCGCTCAGCTCCCTCGCGCGCCGCAGAGTGAGGCTGGGAGCCGGAATATGACGTCATATTCCGGCTCCCAGTCTCACTCTGAGGCGCGCGAGGGAGCTGAGCAGACAGCTCAGAGGAAGTGCTCCCTCGCCAGCCGCCCGCCCGCCAGCCAGTGCCGCTCGCCCAGCAGCCACTGGACCACCAGGGAGGAAGAGACCCCCCCAGCATTCCCAAAGTTAAGGAGGCTGGGGGGGGAGGGGTGTGTTTAAATAAAATTTAAAAAATTTGTTAATGTGGGTGAGTGTGTGTGTGTGTCTGTTAGTGTGTGTCTGTGACTGTTAGTGTGTGTGTCTGTTAGTGTGTGACTGTTAGTGTGTGTGACTGTTAGTGTGTGTCTGTTAGTGTGTGTCTTTTAGTGTGTGTCTGTGACTGTTAGTGTGTGTGTCTGTTAGTGTGTTTCTGTTAGTGTGTTTCTGTTAGTGTGTTTCTGTTAGTGTGTTTCTGTTAGTGAGTGTGTGTGTGTGGCTGTCTGCCTGTGTGTGTGACTGTCTGCATGTGCGTGTGTGTGTGTGTGACTGTCTGCGTGTGCGTGCGTGTGTGTGTGTGTGTGTGGCTGTCTGCCGGTGTGTGTTTGACTGTTTGTGTGTGTGACTGTCTGTGTGTGTGTGTGACTGTGTATGTGGCTGTTTGCCTCTGTGTGTTTGGCTGTTTGCCTCTGTGTGTTTGTGTGTGGCTGTCTGTGTGTGACTGCCAGCCTGTGTGTGTGGCTTTCTGCCTGTGTGTGTTTGTGTGTGTGTGTGGCTGTCTGCCTGTGTGTGTGTTTGTGTGTGTGACTGCCTATGTGTTACTGTCTGGGCAAACTAGATGGGCCGAATGGTTCTTATCTGCCGTCACATTCTATGTCTGTGTTTGTGTGTGTCTGTGTTTGTGTGTGGCTGTCTGTGTATGACTGCCTGAGTGTGTTTGTGTGTGTGTGTATGGCTGTCTGCCTGTGTGTGTGTGTGACAGGGTGTGTGGGAAGGGGGAAGGAGTGGGGGAGGGGGAGACGGGAAGGGGGGGCCGCTGTGAAGATTTTTCGCACAGGGCTCCCAAATGCCTAAGGCCGGCCCTGACTGAGATCATTCAAATTTCATTTGCTGTCTCTGGCAAGCCATGGAAGCATGTTTAGTCCATAGTTGCTATTTTTGTTCTGATATGTTGAGCCATCTGCACCTTCCCTGTGTTTTTGACGTGCATGCTATCTAATTGCACTATTAAGACTTTATATGACTCATCTACAATGAAGTGCTGTATTCAGTATGTCTTCTAAAGGGCACACAAACACGGGTTTGGAAACTCAATTAGTATACACCATTAATCTGAGAATACCATTATTTTATCAGTTTAAGTCTACTTGAGTTCACTAATAGTTTGCTTACACTTTATTCTGTACTCTGTAATTACAGAATTAATCATTTATGTTGTCTCTGTTCTTCTATTAAACAGATTAGTCCCTGTTATTTTATTGCTAGGAAAAGGGTTATCTTTGCAGGAAGTAACAAAATATTTTGTTAAATATGAAGGGAATTTCCAGGCTGCCAGATTAATATAGTCAATGTCTGTGTTCCGCAAGGATCATGTTTAATGTTTCTATGGAATTAAGGCAGACACACTAGATGACTTTGGCACGGTGCGTATAGTTTGTCGTGGTATTAGTAGTCTGAGAAAGCTGGTGTATGTGTAGGATGCCCTAAAAATAGCTTTAGCCTTCAACATATGTTTTGAAAAACTGATTGGAGAGGTCTATGACATGTTGTATTAAAATGAAAGTAGTTATTTTTATTACAGGAATAATTTTGTAAGAGTTATAAAAAAGTTTCTGGTAGTAGTAGTGTTTCTACTGTAGTAAGCTCTGGAATTATGGTGTTGTGTACAGTCTTGGTTTATTGGAGCACAAAATAACAGCTAGGGTGGCAACCCACCGAGAAACCCAACCAATAAATAATAGCTAGGATGGAAACCCACAAGAAACTCGTTAATAAATAACAGCTAGGATGGGAAACCCACCCAACAATCAGGAGGGAAGATCGGGACAGGGTGGGCGAAACCCTGAGGGGACATTGACAGTAATATGACCCGCATCACCAGTGACACCCATAATTGGTGGATCTGCCTGGAATAGGGGCTGGCACATCCCTTCACAGGTTGCCTGGCCTGCCCCAGGGTTCAGTACCAAGCAGGGAGTGCCGCTGAAGCTCTCTCTGCATGGTCCTAGTACCCACTGCGCAATCTCTTCCTCTATCCTACTCTATCTCCTCTGTCGTTACTTCTTTCCCATTCTCAGTCTATCTACCTGCTTTTTACTGTAGTGTGGCTGAGCTGTCAGTCCTGTTTTCTGAACTTTGTGTTCAATCTTGTGAATTGCAGCAGTGAGTGCAGGGAGTGAGGAGATGATGTAACATCAAATCTCTGCCCCTGCATCACCATAGAGTCACCAGTTTTTTGTGTGGATGTTGCTCAGGAGGGCAGAGGGCAGCAAAGACCACTGGTAGCTTGACCCTGCACCAGAAATAGGAATTGATCCCCCTGGTCTGACTACAGTATTGTTGGCTGGTTGGGGAGTTTTCGGAATGTCCCAGCTGGCTTATCACCACCCCAACGGTTGCAGCAGCACCATCAGACTGTGTGTGTCCTGTGCAGACACACTGGTTGCACATCTGTAAATGTGAAGACAAAGTACACTAAAAAAAGACATGTGATAAGCACCAACATATTACATGACACCAGGGCAGCCTACAGCTGAAACAAGTGAGACGATAGTTTTTTTTTTTCTTTCAGGCCTTGATTCATGATTAAAAACATGTTCATTTTTGTGTTAAAAGCAGCTCAAGACATAAATGAAGAACAAAATTGCGTGAATCGGCTCATATTTCTGAGGAGTCCTGCTGGCTCTTGGTTGAAATATTTTATTCTTTAATAAGCACATGCGAGGCCCATTATTTCATACATCCCAGGCATACTATTTTAAACATCATACTTGCTGATGTCCTGGGAAATCAGTCAAACATATTTATTAATGTATTATAAATGATGAGGCTCAAGTGTAAAATGAACAAAGTTCTAAAAATAAAAAGTGAAAAGGAAACACATGGTGTACAGAAAGAGGTGGATTACAAATATACTCAAGTTCATCTTCACTTTCCTAAGGCGGGCTCAACTCCAATATGGATTCCTCATTGCTTAAATTGTCTGTAGTTGTTCCACATCAGATCGCATGGTCCTGCCTGAAAGGGGGCTGCCCATGCCCAGAACACTGTAGAAGTGCTTTTGCATGGCCTTTACTTTAAAAGGACAAACCATGGCTAATAATACTCCTGTGCTACGCCTAATCAGCACATTATCAGTTTCTATTGGTCCCAGAGAGTAAACAAACAATGGCAGAACAGGGTCCAAAAATCAGGCCTGTCCTACCACATCCGGGATTGTTGGGAGGTATGAGATCTGAGATAACAAGAACAACGTGTTTACTGGCACAAGATGCAGAAGAGAAACACTCAGCTACTTAGTGATCTTGATAGGCCTATGTAATTCCATCTGTATATAACTTGAAGCTGTGGTGCATTATTACAGATTTTGTTTTATTTGATTCATTCAAATGTGATTTAAAGTAAAATTCGAAACACCATACCCACTACAGTATATATATTGTGAGTCTTTGATTGCACTCCCTTCATTTCTTATCAATATTTTGAATAGTATGAAACAATGAGGATTCTCCTGGCACCGAAGGCTCTTCTGCTGCCGAGACTGTAAATGTTTTGCTTCGGCGTGATCTATATTTTTATTATTATTAATATTTTATAATTTATATAGCGCCATCAGATTCCGTAGTGCTGTACATATCCATTCAACTTTGTACAACCAGTGATAGCTTATGTGCATCGGGGGCATCTTACCTTAGTGGCAATCGGGGGAACTGGGCATTTGGGTCAGTAAATTCTCATTTGTTTTGTCAAACCTCTGGAGAGACCACACCATAACTACTACAAAAAAGGCTTAGACTGGACCATTAACTGAACATTTTAGTGACAGCAGACTGCAGCAGTGCATTCTTAATTTCACAGTGCCCCTTTACAACTGAACTGTTTTCTTAAAAAGGAAAGAAACGGATTAAGCAATCAAGTAAAATAGGTTGAATGAGCAATATCGCGTATGTTTCTGGCAGCAAGCCAGCATAAGATAAAAGATGTTGTATGATGGGTATAGAGTGCGCACACCTGGAATGTAGTGATGAAATAATTCAGGGAGGAAAAAAACAAGGAATGTTATTAATTAGTTTCTTTCTTCCAACTGCACGTAGCACTTTTATAACAGTGTGTATTGTAGAAAACATTATTCTGAACACCTATACCCTGATCAGGCATTGTCCTGTCCTCCTATTATACTATATTCACCCAGCTAATATTGTCTGTGGACCTGACCAATTCTGGATATGATGGGGGTCATGTGATATGATTTTAAAGCACTGATAGGTTGAAAGTCTTTCTTGCCATGAGAGCAAAAAGGCTGCTTAACTTTAAGTTTAGTTTACAACTTCTGGGCTAGATTAAAGCGAGAGATTAGAGCTGTTAATCTTTTTTTTTTTTTCAGAGACCCAAATTATGTGAGCCTAAAGGCTAATTTTAGGACAAAATTGCTGAACTATAAAATTGTCCAAGTTTTCTATGTTTTCATGATGGATATCTTGGCTTCAAATTTGAAATTCTCTTTGAATTCCCAATGATTCTCACTTTGGTTATTAACCCTGTTTATAATAGAGAAATTGGCACTTTTATACTTACCAGGTGTTAATTAGAGACAGAGAGTGCTCTTCCTTTAGCTGCCTAGTCACCAGTCCATTTAAACTTCCACTTGGGGGGACATGAGTTAGGCTCTTCTCGACAGCCACTAGAGACACTTCCTCTACCAGAACTGAGGGAGACGTGGTCCTGGTCCTAATAGCAGCATTTGATTGGAGGAGTGCAGCAATTGGTGTTGCATGCCTTGTTCCAATAGGTAAGTGAATAGGTAGGTGATTGTTAACTTAATTTTACTGAGCAAAAGGGGTGCACAACGATCACTTCACTAAAATAACTTGTAATTTTCAGTGCTAGAGGTTCCCATTAAATGATCATGCTAGAAGCCTAGCTATGAAATACTCACACATGTTTAATGTAAACACATATAAGTAAAGTAATGCATAATAAAATGCTGTGTGTATTTTCAAAGAGTAAAATTATTGCAAAGTATACAATGTCCAAAAGAAGTGTAACAGCACTAGTATACATGTTAAATATTATAACTAGAATGCTTGCTTGGGTGTTCAAAAGTGAGCACAGACAGTGGAGCAACATACAAAATGACTGTTTTCTGTCAGGATGTTCACGCTGATACTTTGTAACAAATTATATTCATGCAACTATATTTGCTATGTGAATTACTTTTATTTAATTTTAAGTAATAGGCATGTAGGGACACCCTATGGGCTTTGTCCCAGTGCTCTCCTATAAATGTGCTAACATGTGTTGGAACTCAGAATAACTGTAAACCAAACCTAACCTCAACTTGTCACACTGACAAAGTGAGGTTATCAGTGACTGAGTCAAATGTGTTAGTACAACTTCTGACTAAAAGCTAAGACTTATGGAGGTCAGGCTGTCAGGGCAAGTCTGGCCAATTCAAGACACATTCTGATGGATCCACCTGTTCTCCAATGAAGAGATTGGAAAACTTTTCTGCACTTGAGAGAAAGAAAATACTTTCAGGGTTATTTACCAAAGTGAGAATTGTCAAGAATTCAAAGTAAATTTCAAATTTAAAGCCAAAATAGCCAAATTGTGAAAACTCCTCAAGTTATCTATGCTCCCAGTTCAGCTACTTTCGCTTTTACAATGCCATTCATTTAATTCCCAATATCTCACTTGTGAATAACCCGGTTTGAGAACATCTTGGTTAAGAAAATCGGGTTTAAAATTCAAAAATGGAGTATAGAGCACACAAATTCAGTGCGAAAATCTGATGTACCAGCCCCAGAGGAGAACTATTAATGGCACTTTAAAGGGCAAATACTAGTTCTATATTTGGACTCCATAGCTTAAAAAAAACATTCAGTAAGAAATTAAAGGACAACCATGTCATAGGGTCTTAGTGGCAAAGTATACCAAGAAAAACGTAAACTGTACTACCGGATTAAATAATTGAAGAGGAAGACTGATAGGATGCTCACGTTACCTTCAATTGAGGATGTTTCTCTGGTATTTCTTTTTGAGAATAATGTTTTTTTTATTTAGAATAAAACAAGAAAGAGTATGATTGAAAGAATGACATATCTAGTCAGAGAGACATGTTTGAGCAAATTACCAAAGTAATAATAAGAACATAAAGAGAAAGAAATATAGTAATACGCATCTGGCACAATATAATAGGTAGTTTTCACATAATAAATGTTGGTGTTTGGACTACAGATTCATAGCATTAAAAAAAAAATCAAGCTATGCTACGAATTAGAAGAAAAATGGTATACAACAAAGCACCACCATAAACCAGTGGTATTAAATCAGGTGCCAAAAAAGTGGGGAAGAAATAAATGAGGGGGGATATTTCTCCTATTCTTGTCCTTTCTGTTTGATATTTAAAGAAACACTTTAGTGTTAGGTATACATAGATGTATTAGTAACAGTGTCCCTCTGCCCCTTCGACTACCTTTCATTAATTTAACTGAATTTAGCGTCAATGTCCCCCCAGCGCTGGTTCACGCTCCTCCTCCGCTAACACCAGCTGATGGAGGGGGCCCTAATATGCTTGCACAGCAAGCTCATTAGGCCTCATTAGCTCATTGAATCAGTGCTTTCCTATAGGGTTTTGTGGACGATACATGTTCTCATGCAGAGCGTCAGGATGTTCAGCTTTGTGACTCCGTGACACAGCAGGAAGTGCCTCTAGTGTCTGTCTGTTCTCTAAATCTGCAATGTTTTGCATTGAGAACAGGGACACTGCACCTGGGAACAGATCACTTCAATGTGGTCTGGGTGCCTATAGTGTCCCTTTAAAAAAGATTACATTGGTAAAAAAAGAAAAGAAAATTAAGGCATTTTTGATAAAACAAAAACAACAACAAAAAAAAGATTGAGTCACAATGCCACATAAATAGACATTGGAGACTTATGTGTGCGAGTCGTACTTCAAGAACCTCCAGCAGATGCCTGGAATAGCCTTGCTGTGAAAGACAATGAAACATGTTCACAAATGCATGATATACAAATAAATATCAACAGACAGATCGTGTTTTCAATTCTTGTCTGCATGTATTAGTACATACACAAGCGAAAAGACCAAACTGTAGTTCTAAATTACTAGTTTACTAATTGAGTGCAGATCAGAGTAGGGCCAGCTCCCCTAGTAGCCATGGCAGAGCTATACACATATAAGCACAGCAGCACTTCATATAAACATTATTTTATTTGTAAGTCATAATGATATTTAGTAAAACTTTAAATATCACAGAATCCATTTCATCACAGATGAGGCTCTTAAAGGACCACTATAGTGCCAGGAAAACATACTCGTTTCACTGGCACTATAGTGCCCTGAGGGTGCCCCCACACTCTGGGACCCCCTCCTGCTGGATGGAGAGTAAAGGGTTAAAACGTACCTTTATTCCAGCACTGGGCTGGGAGCTCTCAAACTCCTCTCCGCCTCCGATCCTCCCTTTCGGCTGAATGCGCATGCGCGGCAAGAGCTGCACGCGCATTCAGCCGGTCTCATAGGAAAGCATTATCAATGCTTTCCTATGGACGCTTGCGTGCTCTCACTGTGATTTTCACAGTGAGAATCACGGAAGCGCCTCTAGCGGCTGTCAGTGAGACAGCCACTAGAGGAATTAGAGGCTGCATTAACCCATTTATAAACATAGCAGTTTCTCTGAAACTGCTATGTTTATAAAAAAAAAAGGGTTAATCCTAGAGGGACCTGGCACCCAAACCACTTCATTAAGCTGAAGTGGTCTGGGTGCCTATAGTGGTCCTTTAAGGTTTCGGCAGTACGCCTCAGTTTGGAATCCAGGTAATGTAGAGAATATGGGGTATATCATGCATGTTCTTCTGTTAATAATGAATCCTGGCAGCAGATTGATTTGCTTGTTTGAAAATGTATGGTTTCTGGAAAAATGTAAAATGAAATCCATGCTGTTTCATGTTGTAACATGCTAACTAGAAATATAAATTAAGGAATAGTTTTTTATAAAATGTCACTTCCGGGCAATGAGATCTCAATCCAGTAAACTGGATGCAAAGCCAAGTAACACGTGTTTTAACTGGAGCAGTTTCTGGGAAGTTATTGGGCTCAAAGCCATTTTCTGGGGTTTATTGAAAGTGCAATGCTCCCAAAGCATTTACGTGTTAAGCTCGTACAGAACGAAATACCAATCTAAATATTTAGCCTTTTTACTTACATAAATTGGAAAAACACATATAAACAGCAAAAATAGAGTGTGATAGAGTTCCTACTATGATGCTTCATATTACAGAACACATAAAAGAGTTAGCGAGAACAAAGACGGCTTTATTCACTAAGCAGTGAGTTGTGATGCCAATTATTTCTCCAATTTGCTAACATTGTGCACATTTTGAAACATGTTGTCCAAATCAGCTCCCACATCAATGAATAAATGCCTCGTAGTATAATGTCATGAGCTACTTGGAGCTCTTTTCACGAGTTGCACTTGCAAAAAAATAAAAAGTATACAAAGACAAATACATCTCCATATCAGTATGTACTGGCCAGCATTATCAGACGGGAGGGTTGAGTTCCAGTGACACAATTCAGATCACTGGTGACATTGGTGGCTATAGAAGGGGCAACTCACTTGGTAGCCAACCAGGGCTGTCCACATATAGATAGCTGAGACTCTCTTGTATGCACAGAAATTCCTCTAAAAAAAACACAGCACAGACCTGGATTGCAGGAGATTACAAGATATGTATCCTGCTCAATTTTACATTTCACAAGGATTAAAGGACACTGCAGGCACTATAACCATCTCAACTGAATTGGTTATAATGGCATGAGCCCTGTGGCGCTATCCCTCCATTCAGTGTTAAATTATTTTAGAGCATTCTAACACTAAATAAGGACCCTGGCCATCCACAGCCCATTCCTTATTGGAGGTATAGCTGTGGCAAACACACTTTCTTCTTGTTATACCAATTCATACCATCAATGGGTGCTGTGAAAGGCTGACGGAGGTCAATAGTTAACACTCTCTGCCAATCACAGCCACCTATTGCTGCTCAGGGTATTGCTTCCTCATTAGCTCAAGCAGCACAGAGAGGATGGCATACAGAGGATTTTCGTATAGCATTATAACATTAAAAACAGTTTATTGTAGAATAGAAGGGCAACACCACGTGACTTCACACACTATAACCACTTCAATGAGATTAACCATTTACAGTGTCTACAGTGTTAATTTGAAAATCAAGGGAAATATTCATGTTTAAGAAATTAAACTTTAACAAACATGCTTTATGTAAATTGACATTAGTGTACCGATTGAAATTATTTCCATTGATCAGTTCAAGAGTAGAGTATATCCCATGTTATCATGACAGTTCTGAAAGGGTTAATGCAGCCCTCTTCACAAAGTGCATTTGGGGTTCCAATTTCTGAGTAAACCACCAAAGCATCGCACAGATAAAAGGAATATTTACATTATGAACGTAATCTACCAGGATAGATGTTTATCAAGGACCTTGAGATCCATTTAATTCTGTGTTTATATTTAAGCCAGTAATCACTTAATCTTCGCTGTCAGTGGATACAATTTTTTTTTTTATGCAGGACCAGGTTAAAGGGACTTTCCAGTGCCAGGAAAACATATCCATTTTCCTGGCACTGCAGGATCCTGCAGTGCCTCCCTCCCTGCCACCCCCTATCCCATGTTGCTGAAGGGGTTAAAACCCTTTTAGTGACTTACCTGAATACAGCGCCGATGTCCCTTGGCACTGAGTCAGGCTCCGCCCACGCTTCTCCCCCGCCGGCTGCGCATTAGACCTCCCCATAGAAAAGCATTATTCAATGCTTTCCTATGGGGATTCTGGCGATGCTGGAGGTCCTCATGCATAGCGTGAGGACGTCCCGCGTCGTTTAAAACACTTTTCGGGTTCTAAGCCACTAGAGGAGGACTTATCCCTGCAAAGTAATTATTGCAGTTTATAAAAACTGCAATAATTACACTTGTAGGGTTAAGGGTAATGGGAGTTGGCTACCAATGGGCAGAAGTGGTCTGGGTGCCTGGAGGATTTCTGGCACCTTTGGAAAACTAGGTGGCTAGCACCTCCTCTGTGTATTACATCACCCCAGGCCCCTCCTGTGCCCCATAGCTTTCTCATTGCCTGCTATGCCATAGTGCACTCCCTGCCCTCCCATCTGTGTGGTTTTGTGTGAGTGGTTATGCGTGATGTGTGTGATATGTGTAGCTGTGTATAATGTATGTTGGTAGCTGTGTGTGATGTATTTGGCTGTGTATAATGAGTGAGGGGTAGCTGTGTATAAAGTGTGTGACTGTGAGTGATATGTATGTGTGTAGCTTTGATTAATGTGAGTCTCTGAGTGCATTTAGCTGTAAGTATTGTGTGTAGCTGTGTGTAGGTAGATGTGAGCGATATGTGTTTGTAACTGTGTGAGATCTTTTGATCTCCCTGCCAGCCCATGCAGTAGCATGTGGCCCCTAAGATCTTTGCACCTATTGGACGAGTCAGCCCTGGCACTGATTGTAGTGGTGATCACCTGAAGTGTCTAAACCTTACTGCACTAAAGGTTATGGAGGTCAAATCACTAAAGGTGCTGCTCAGGTGTCTATATTTCTAGGGTTATGTATGTTGTTTCACTACCCTGGCTTTTTCCATCAGAATTGGACTTTTATTTGATAAACTATAATATCTAGGAATACCAAATAAAAGCAAAAGTATATAAATTAATATGACACTATATATAAAGGAACAATAGAAATTAAATTTCAAGTCATTACTATCCCTTCAAGTATCTTTGCATGAAGACTTTGGCATTTGTAAATATAGCTCTTGCATTGAGCAGTATTAAAATGATGTGAATGTTAAAATCACATTCCTAAAATGGGAGTAACTCTCTGGTTATTGAAGAGAAGCATAGAAAGCTCTGGTCACAGTTTACTAGCCGAGGATTGTCCATACTTTGGGATAAAAAATAGTAACTATTTGTCTAATAAAAATGCATTCCATTTTGCTTCTAATTTACTAACTATGCAGTATAGGCTTGCTACTTTCTATACAGATATAGATATTTAGGGATGTAGCGAACCTATAGTATAACACCGTTCAGATGATCACCCCTTGACGTGCTTAATGAATTGCCCTCACAGACCACAGATAGATGTTGAAAAAGGTGTTGAAAAAGATCTGACTAATTTAGATACAATGCGATCCCAAGGCAGATAATATTATTCTTGGCAATCCATAGTACTAACTATAAAAAAAATGAAAAAATGGTGCAGCATGTGAAACATGAATAATTTATTAACTTAACTTTATTAAAAGTATTCAGAGCACATCACATAAAATGTCATCTACTGATTTCCAAACTACCACGCAATGCCCTACATCTGTTGGGACTTCCACAAGCACTTCTAAGTTGGTGAAGAATCGTAGTAAAGTGCACGTGAATAATTAAAAGCTATTTACAAATGAATATAAAACAATCTATGTTCAACACCAAATTGAAAGCCCCCACCCGTGTATGCCATCTTAGTGTTTAAACTGCAGTAATCAATTATCATTGCTTTAGGACCCAACATGATAAAATTATTCTAGAAGTTGGCTAATAAAAAAAATCAGTGGTGGCTGGTGAGGTTTTAATGATGGTGAGTCAATAGATGCTAACTCCTGGAACTGGACTCTGTCCTTCCTCTGAGCACTTCCATCTTGGCTTCCTCTCATCATTGTTAAAGGTTCTGCACTTTGCACCTGTCATTCCTGTCAGAAATAAGCAGAAAAAGAAGCAATGTTTCCATGCCTCCTCAGTGCAATGTGATAAAACAGAGGATCACATGGAAAAAAAAGTTTACACATTTTTGTAAAACATTTTTTTTAAGTGTTCCGTGAAGTGATGGTTTCCTTTATATTGGTAACGTTACCACACTATTACCACTTTTTAAACAAACCATATCTTCTCCCGGGGCACTTAAGATTCATTCATTCATTCATTCATTCATGGGCAGCTTGCCACAATAATGTTGGCTGAATCAAGGCAGGCAGCCATGACACCACTTGTTGTAAAGTGTTGCTATAGTCTGCTGGTAATTAAATAGCTACTTCACTTGCCACTGTTGCTGCCTCACAGAGTAAATAGTACTGGGCTGGAATAAAAATATAGTCAGCCTTCACTGTTGCCTAGGTCCACACAGCTGTGGCTAGGACTAAAGAGGTTGCAGGCTCAGATTACAGAAGCAGAAAATGGGTGACTTCTGATATTGCTAAAGAAGTAGGTCTTGGGTTACTGACATTAACTTTTCTTTGATGTCTTTCAATAAGCATGTTGTTGTGTGGGTGTATCTGTAAACCAATATAGATAAGATGTATTAGTTAGGACGATAGCCAATTTATTGTTGGAACAGCGGAACTTGGATGGACATTGTTCTTCACCTTGTCCTTGGGGGAAAAAAACACTGAAAAACACCATTATTTTCAAAAATATAAAACCATTGTTCTTTAATATATAGTCTTAAACACATTTATTATAGGGTAAAAATAGAAAAAATTCCCCCGCACATTACATGGGAAAGGATAATTATTGTATTTTTACAATATCAGTATAACTTACGTATTTATTTTTGGTATTTGGGTAAAAGTTTTGTTAATATATTCTCTAAATAGAAAGGAATACAATTTTGATGTTTTCTCTCCTTTATTAATACACAAAGATTTATTTTTGATACCCTTTGCGCGTCTGAGAGCTTAAGGGATTTTGGAAAACTAGGGTACGAAGTTTTAGAAATGCTTTGCGGAATAATGCCTTTGGCTATTCACAAGCACCAAAAAGAATTCAAGGCTTCAATGAGGGACAACAACAGAAAGTTCAATGAAAGTCTGTTTTGCTTTTTTTTTGTCTTGCTTTTTCATTAACTTTCCGTTTGAAGTAACTCAGCAGTTACTTCATTTAAACATAACAAGCTCATGCATGCTAAAAGGAACAGAAACGTCACATATTTAAAGATTATCATGCATGAAATGCTGAAATACTTGTAACCTGCAAACCTTTATGGGAGTGCATCAAAATGGTCCAGCACTCCTCCGGTACTTCAGTAGTTTATTGAAGTACACACATAGTGCTGCCAACTGTCCTGCTTTTGACTGGGAAGTCCCTATTTTAGGGTCCTTCCTTCTGTCTCAGTTTAGTTCACTGATGTTTTGTTTCAGCAACACTCTCTGTACTGTCCTATATTTGGGGGGTATCTTTGATGCTGCCAGTCAGCCTAAGGGTGCTTGGTTCTGTCACTTCAGTGGACGGGCACGCCCATTTCCTGGGCAAGCTTGACCATTATGGGTGTCACTGCCCCCTGAAGGATCTTCTACCCATCCCGATTACATCCCTCCCAATGTTAGTAGCTATGATACACATAAAGCAATGCTTCAATGCAATTGAGTTGTTTGTTGGGTATGCCATTATAAAGACTTCAAGCATGTCAAAATGTTGCCAAGTTTGCATAAACCAACTATTTAATTATTGGACAAGTACTGAATAATTTTCTCTGCTTTCTCAGCTCACACAAAAAAATGTTTTTTATTTTTATTTTTTATTATGTGGGTGCTGTTCCCTTAACCAGTATCCTTACACCCCGATATAAATATTACCTGGTGTTGTAAAGATAGGAAGTGGTACACCATGCTGTGGGTGATAGTGATAAGGCAAGGGAACAGAGCTTACTTGTGATTTCCTCCCACAGGAATAGTAGATTTCAGACAGTAATTTTTCAATGACTAATATCCAATTTTACAGCATTAAAGGACGGCAGTCAGAGAGCAGAGACACGTTTAGTCAGCACTCAGATGTTATAAAGCTAGAACTGGCACCATTATACAATGAGATCGGAAATGCAAAAATAATACAAACAACTGCTCTATTTTTGTTCTTAGATCAGATGTGTTTTATTTTTATTTTTTATATGTGTCATGAGTGCAAATGCCATAGTTCCTGAAACAGATATATGAACCTTGTCAGTGATACGTGATAAGCTCTAAAGAAGTTAATGATCATTATGATGTAGAGTAACCAAACACTAAGTGTGTTTTATGCAGAATGGTTTACTGTGGTCACGGGCCACAGGCCCGATCGTCGTATTAATAATGTTGATTCGATTCTTTAGTGGTTTGAATGAGGCATCTAAATAGAGCTTTTATACCCAATGCCCTGAGCTTCTGTGTGAGTGTGTTATAATTGTTCCTTTTGTATGTTCTTGCTGAATCCCACCAGCTGTCTGCTTGCAATAAAGTTAAGTCCGAGTCAATGGCTCCCAAAGGGATGACAAGTAGGATATGTACAATTGAATGGGATGTTGTGAGCCCTCCATTGATCCTTATAGCGTGGGTCTGGATTTAGGCCATAACTGCACAATAAATAAGGGATAATGCTTTTCCTGTTAAAGAGGCTTCGGCGCAGGCGTTTGTGTGTTGAGGCCAGACAGGCACTTGCAAAACCAGAAAGATTTGCCAAGAGGAACTCATTTGTTTTGTATTTGTTTTTTTTTGTTTTTTTTTAATGCTATTGAGTCCCTTATTTTCTGAACAGTGTGAAGATGGAATATAAGTAATTAAAGGTAAGCAGCATTGGCGGGCAGATGTAAATTTGCTCTGGGTTGCATTATAGAACAGTCCATATTTCACTTGTTACAAAACAAATAAATCTTATCTATTCAAATTCTTACTATACTGTTACACTGTCTGAGTGCCAGAAAAATCAAAACAACACATTAAATATTCACAGGCATCTTGGAGTGCCGCCTCAAAGGGAAAGTTTTGTTTGGTCTTGTTCAGATGTGGTGGTCTATACATCACAACTTGAGACCTATTGGTGTTTTTATATGGGGTTTATTTCTGAAGAGAATTTTATGCTTATATTCATCCCAAATGCTTTCCCATCCAGAACAAAGAATCAATCTTTTACATTTCTCACTGGCTTTGAAGATGCATGTTACGTAGTGCTTAGCTCCTAACATTCTCTCAGGGCCTGAGGCCCAAGGAAACAAAGTGAGCAGATATGGAGGGAGAGCTCATATTTTCTTGCTTAGCAGAGTTGCCCACTTCAAAGGCAATATTCTAATTGCTAGATCCAGCTAGCCCAAAATAAACATGATTTATATTTTCAAATAATGAAAGCACTCTGCTCACCTTTGATAACTTCTAACATTCATCGAAAACTGACTAGAAAACGTACATTGCGAACATGTGGAAAAGCCAATCCCACCTTTGATACAAGTGCTTTATGAAAAGATATCAATGTTCAGATCTGTATTAAAACCACCTGTCTTACAACCACTCACTACCTTACAGATGGACTTCTGGGATCCATAATGGTGGGAGAAATTGAATGGGGATATGTTCGTTGTTGAGATATTTTTCTAGTCTGTGTATATTGATTAAATATATTTTGCCACTGTGAGTACAGTTAAACATCCCTGTCACCTGAAATTGTATTCCCGTGTATCAATTTACAACAGAGGTACTATAGTGTACAAATAACAAAGATATGCAAAATTAAGCTGTAAAATGTCCCTTAATCAACATGTTATATTTTAGAGTGGAGGTAGCTAAGTTTATACTGTTCATGATTTGTTGCAGTCTAAAATTCTGCAGAAAATTCCAAATGCAGGAAGTATAGCATGGTGTAATGTGGACACAAATTGTAGAGAGGAGAAATCTAGGTTCTACAAGTCAAGCTGCCCACAGAAACCTCATTAGTATGGCCAACTGGCACCTAGTAGGTAAGCTGGTCTTTCAGATAGCAAGGTAGCAAGTTGTGCAGTGCTTTATGTGGTGGTCTTGCCCAGGATCAATAACTATGGCCTCTATTTTTTGTTTTTGGATAAACTTTAAGATGATGTAATATTTTTGGGTTAAATATAAAAAAAAATATATCAATATAAAATAAATATCAAATTATTACAATATTAAAGGAACACCATAGTGCTAGGAATACAAAGATGTATTCGTAACACTGCAGTGTCCCTCTACCCACACGCCTCCCCCCCACCATGGCATTGAAAGGATTAAAATCCTTTAAAACACTTAAGATAAGATTGCAATGCCTGCCTCTGCCTCCTCTAACGTCATTGCCAGGGGGAACCTACTGCGCCATGTGTGCATTAGGCCTTCCTCATAGGAAAGCATTGAATAAATGCTTTCCTATTGAGTATTGCAAGACGCTGGACGTCCTCATGTAAATCCCATGATCTTCTCATTTAGTAAAGTATACTATAATAGTGTTAGATTCAATACATCTGAACCAATATTATCACAGAATTCAGCCAAAAAATGCATTCCATGTTCAACTGAGCTTTTAACTAAAAGGAAAAGTATGCTGTAATTATCCTTAAAGGGAAACTATAGTGCCATAAAAAAACAAACTCGTTTTCTTGGCACTGTAGCTTCTCCTTTTAGCAAAGCCCCCTCCCGCTCACTGAAGAGGTTAATAACCCTTTCAGTCACTTACCTGGGTCCAGCACCGTTGTCCCTCAGCGCTGGCTCAGCTCTGACCATGCAATGGCGACGCTCGCATTAGGATCTCCCTTCGGTGAAGCTGGAGGTCCTCATGCATAGCGTGATGATGTCCAGCGTCGTTTAAAAAAGTAATCTTAAGAACCTGGCAATCCCCCTAGTGGCTTTCTGGTAGACAGCCGCTAGAGGAGGACTTAACCCTGCAAGGTAATTATTGCAGTTTATAAAAACTGCAATAATTACATGCTCAGTGTTAAGGGTGATGAGAGTTGGCACCCAGACCACTTCAATGGGCTGAAGTGGTCTGGGTGCCTACAGTGTCCCTTTAAACAATTAAATGTACTTGAATCTTTTCACACAACTTCACATTTTATTATTTATGTTACATAGTCAAAATAAGGGTCAATTCAAGTACAACGGGGCAGAACTCTGTGTGAACTCATGCTCAGATAATCCACTGTGAACCAGCATTATTATAGCACTAGGTTGAAATAAAATGGAATGTTTAACCTAACTGGATTAACAATGGCAAACTTTGCTTGTGTGATAGATCAGTAGAGATGGACTTGCGTCTTTACTGATCCTTAATTGCTATTCTGCCGTGTTCGACAATAATATGTTTTCTGAAAAAGAATTAAATTTTTGTTTAAACCCTCAGACAATCAGGATGTTACAAAACAAGAGCATAACTATTCAGATTAAATAGACAAAGCAAAAATGTCAACTTTGTAACCTCTGAAAGGGCTTTGCGTGCATGTACGTTTTGTGAAGACAAAGAAAAACATCCGTGTAAATCCATGTTCCACAAAATGTGAATGGTAAATCTCTCATTCTCCTGTGTAAATAAATAATGAGAATGATAGACGTGATTTTAAAAGTCATAGTATAGTTCATGTCACCTGCACATAGCAAAAAAAAAGCTTTAAAGCATTGTTCTTACTTAGAGGGAATCTGTCATGCCCCATCTCACTGACCTTAATTAAATTATTTTTTTAAATTTAGTCTATACATTGTGCTAGCAAAATTACTAGCAATGTAAAGGTTTGTCAATAATTAAAATATAATTATTAATTAAAAAATTAATTAGAGATCAACCTTTTCCTTACTAATAATGTGTAAATGATGTCAAATAAACACTCCAAGAAAAAAAAAAATATATATATGTGTGTGTGTTTAAAATTATTTTTTATAAATCTATTTTAATTGGAATGTTTCTGTCTGTATTTAGGTTACTACGCCTATTGTAAGGGATCAGAATTATACATACACTGCAATTTACGTGATAATAAAGAAGCATTGAAACCAGTGCTTCTCTATGAGCTGTAGTTAAAAGCGAGTGTGCCACAAGCCCCTCCCAGCTGTCTGTCTGAGATCTAGGAGGTGTTATTAAAGGAACTCTGTAGTGTTACTAATACAAATGCGTATTCCTAAAGATATAGAGAGATTGAGATTAAGTGTTCCTTTAAAGATTTTTAAAAATTTATTTTTATATTGACATTTTTATGAAATAAGCCAAAAGGGACATGCAGTTAACTCCTAAACTTATTCAACAAGCTGAAATGCTTTAGGAAACTGGAGTGTCTCTTTAACTCTTGGATTTAAAAAATAAATAAATTAAATGTATCTCTTAAAGCTCCACTGTTTGTTTTTTGTTTTTAGCTTGCAATGAAATACATTTCAGTGCCAGGTCTCAATTATGTTCCTCTGCCGACTGGCTGTGAATGACACCCCCCTCCATCATTACTCTATGTCAAACGTTGTAGATCAGCCATCAAGGCTTCATTCTGGGAATCAGGGCAAGGGGAAAGCTTGTAATGCCCTGTATAGTACGCAATATTGTTTTAAATATGTGACAAAACAACAGGTGATAAACCGCGCCAAACAGAACTGAAAAAAAATCACACGGGTATACTCAATCTTAACAATAACCCAATAATATGAAATAAATTATGTATATATGTACTCTCTCTGGAGTAAAGTGATTTTGTATTTCAGTACCAGGAAAACCTCAAAATAAAACAGAAATACAACAAAAAATAGTGTAATTTGTCTGGTTTTACAGACAGTTAGGTGTCTCACTCACACTTTTATAAGCTACTGAGAGCTCTGCTGTTTAGTGCTTTGACGGTACAATCCACATTTTGGGATTATTATTTTAATATTATTTTATTATTTATATAGTGCCAGCAAATTCCGTAGCGCTGTACAGTGGGCGGACTAACAGACACGTAATTGTAACCAGACAAATGAACGCACAGGAACCGAGGGGTTGAGGGCACTACACAATGAGCTTACATTCTAGAGGGAATGGAATATATGTAGCTCCACTATTTTATGTGTCCAGTACGACTCCAGCATACAAAATAAAGCAGAGAGGATCTAATAGTGTAATACGTAAAAATATAAGGTACACAAAAGCAAAGTATCCTACTTACACTTTGGAGAGCAATAAACTTGCTCTGGTTGTATAAAGCCTTGGTGGTATAATCCCCACCCAAGGATGTGCAGGAACCAGGATAGTTGTTCAGCAGCAAAACAACAAATTGTATATGATGTTCTAGACAATTCATTTATTTATATATATATAGTGGTTAAAAATAATATTACAAGTAAATAAAATACCAGCATAAAATATATAGATATAAAGAACTTTTCTAAGGTCACACTTTACGCGTTTCTCCCAGCAGGGCTTCCTCAGAAGTGTAAGCATGTAAAGTATGCCTGTTCACATTATAGCGAGTGCCTACACCTGCTTTTATACTTTTTATCCGAAACAAAGAATAAAATATATATATTTAAGGTATCCCTGAACAGCAATATCTGCGTGATGAAAGCACACAATGAAACTACAAGGGACTTCTATCAGTGTGTGGCTTCCATGCTTGCTCTCAAATAAAGTCACGAGAGAAGCCATAGAACTCGTTAATGGTTGCCAATGCTGTACAAGACCTGGTACTCTCGGGCAAATACAGCTTCACCTATGAGTAGAGAGACACGGCTGCAACACTTTTTGCAAATTTCTGTAGTTTTTGCTACATAGTTGAATAAGGAAGATACCTATGTAAGAATCCTGTGTAGTTTTGGTATGTGAAATATCCCTTTAATATTATCTAACGTCTTATGGTTTATTGGCAAGAAAAGAGGGGGAAAGCAATTGCTAGTGGAAAGTTTATTCTTTTTATTGATTGACACTACAAAGAAAAATGATATTGCACTGTGTCTGATCTAGCCTTCTGATCAGAACCAGTTACAAAATGATAGAAAACAGGATGCATTGGCATGAAGACTAAAAGCATTGTCTCGGACAGCTGGTCCCAATGGTCACTTACTAACATTAGCCAGTAAATTGACATTGTCATAGAGATCTCATACTAAGAAAAGTGTCCTGCAAATGTTTGCTTTTAGGTTTAGTGTCTTGTTCTGCTCGGCATCACAATCACCTCGTTTACCACCAGATAATAACAATACAGGACTAATAAATGGCATATGGAACTAGTTGAAAACCAGATGGGGTTTGGGTGGGTCCTAGAAATAGTCTGGTTAAGTCCCTAATTTAGTCACCTGATCATGGAGTGTGTTTGTGCAGTGCATGAATCGGCCAAGTTCGTGAAACATCAGCACACCCACCCATAAGAAAGCAGACAAACTATTACACTTTCAGTTCCAAAACAAGTTAAGGATTTAAATTAAGCAGCTATGTTTCATACAGAGGTCACTTTAAAAGTGTTGGTTTGTGTATTTCATATAAGTCATAATACCATGAGATAGATAGATACATTTGTTTACTTATCACCCCATATCTGACATATGTATTTGTAAAGTGAAAGATTAAAAAAAAATGTAGAGATTCAAACCTCTTTATCCTGTGTCTTCATTATAAACTCCCTGTCAATCATTGTTTCAAACTCTGTACTTTGCACCTGGCAGTCAGCTCAGAGAAAGGAGAAATTAAACAACATTTCTATTTCTCCTCCTCATTTTGCAAAGTGTGCCTTTGCTGTGCCAAGACTAAACTGGATTGTGATTTTATTTGTGGATATAGTGAATATCAATTTAAAGGGATACTCTAAGCACAAAAACAAAACGTTAGTGCTTTGATTTTGGTATATAGATCACATCCCTGCAGTCTCACTTCTCAATTCTTTGCCAATTTAGGAGAAAATCACTTATTTCAGTGAGTGATTTCCAGCCCTTACCACACATCCTCAGGCTGTGACTGACAGCCTGCATGAAAAAAAGGCTAGAAAACATTAATTGCACTTTAATCACACACAGGAGTCTTCTGTAGATGCCAACAGGCTATTAACAGAGCGGAAGATAACACATTCTTAATTAAACACAATGTGCAATAAAAGTAAGTTTAAACATTAGATTTTTATTTACAGGAAATGTGTAGGGAGACTGTGCAGGTCACTTGCAGGGGAGGTGTGAAAAGGGCTGCATAAACAAATAGATTTAAAGAAACATGGAAGGCATTTTGACAACTTTATATTAATAAAGTTGTCATAGTGTCTGCAGTCCTGTTCCCCTCTCCTACTCTCCAAAGCTCTCTGGTTAACTAATAAGAGGACTTAGAACTGTGGCCTTAAGCCACGCCTTCAAGCCCCCTGGGTATGAGAGCTGTGAATCTTACTTCCTGGTTCTCATACTGGAACATACCATGATGTCACACACGCATGCGCAGTGTCATCACAGTCAGCCATGGAGAATCATTGTATTCAATGATTGGCAGAAACGTAGGTGCATCGCGGCGAGCACACGTAGACTGCAGGGGCATAACCCATAAACTAGAATTGCATTATTAAGCTAAAGTAATTTTGGTGCTTATAGTGTCCCTTTAAAAGAAAATGATACATCACACAAAAAGCGAATTGATTTCAATATTTTATTAAATGGTGCACTATGACAAGGAAAATGAAATGACAGCTCCCCATTAAAGACCTGTCATTTGTAAATATAAGTGTTGTAACCCTGTAAAGATTGGCCCAATAGTGGTTTAAAGCCACCCCTAAGCAAAAGGGCAAATAGAATAAAAAGTAAAACCACAGTTAAATAAAATAAACAGAATTAAAGTATAAAGCTGCAAACTGAAAAATACTCCAAAACACAAAGCAGTGCACATTTTATAACTATTTCCATGTGTGTAAATTATATCCTTGGTATAATTTTCATTTAATGTATGAAAGCACTAGAAAAGGATCCTCTGGCAAAATGAACATAACATTCACAGGTCCACAAAGATCCCACAAATTCCCCAAGACCACCCAGATGGGAATACTTAACATGAGAAAATACCTTAAGCCATATTTGCAAAGGTACAACAAAATCTAAATTACACAAACCTTAGTGTAGTTGCATATATAAAATACTAGGTAATGACAAATTTACTTAATACTGCTACATTATGATCTCCTGCATCAGCATCTGTACCAAGTAACCTGCTCTTCAAATGTAAAAAAAAATATAAAACACAGCAAACTCCCTCTAGCGTGCGTTTTGGGAATAACAATATAATTCTACTTGAAGGGATAGTCTCTACACCCAAATCACTTTGTTTTATTGAATTTATTTTGGGGCATAGATGCTGCCCTTGCTCTGTCACAGTGTAATTTCCCGAGAAATGGCACTGTTTACATTTTGCTTAGTCAAGTATATACTGGGACAATTGAACAGTATTGGATACCTAGAAAAAAGCAAAACAAAACATGAATTTTAAAACATATGTTGCAGGGAGATGGGGTTAAGATTCCACTCACATGATTTAGAGCCATACCAGGCTCTGTAAGAAAGGTTCAAGGGTACCACCTTTGGCTATAGGATCTACTTCCAAGTAACAGAATGCAAGATACAGACTTGAAAACAATGAAAATCAATACAAAACATTAAAGCCACTGGGCACTAAATAGGATGGTAGTGGGAATAATATAACAAACATTCTAGGATTGATTCCACTCACTACCAATATTTAACCCAGGACAAATAAACAGCAATCATATATAAGAAGAAGCAAACATGTTTCGGCTATAAAGCCATCTTCCAGTGCTTCCAAATGTGAATGTCACACCTGGAATCAACTCCAGACCTTTTATCTGCTTAATTGATGAAGAAATAACGATGAAATAACCCGTGCCTGTCCATGAAACAGCATTTGAGTCAAATATCCAATAAATTTTGGTCCCTTGAAAAAGACGTGACTACTTATGAAAAAGCTGTATATCCTAAACCTTCCTTCCAATTTCAATGTGAGTACCCTCAAATTAAAGCCAAGAGGCTGCTCTTTAAAGGGACACTCCAGGCACCCAGACCACTTCTGCCCATTGGAGTGGTCTGGGTGCCAACTCCCACTACTCCTAACCCTGCAAGTGTAATTATTGCAGTTTATTATAAACTGCAATAATTACCTTGCAGGGTTAACTCCACCTCTAGTGGCTGTCTACTAGACAGCCACTAGAGGGAACTTCCTGCTCTATAGCACAGATTATCTGTGCTAGAGCGTCGCTGGACTTCCTCACGCTGTGTGAGGACCTCCAGCGTCACTCAAATCCCCATAGGAAAGCATTGAAATTCGTTTTCAATGCTTTCCTATGGGGAGACCTAATGCTCATGCGCGGCATTAGGTCTCCGGCCGGTGGGCGGGATCAGTCTCGCCAACCGGCCGACGGAGTAAGAAGGAGGAGCGACGAGGGACATCATCGCTGCCTCAGGTAAGTGACTGACGGGGTTTTCACCCCTTCAGCAACTGGGGATTGGGGGGTGGGAGGGAGAGGGAACCTCCAGTGCCAGGAAAACGGATTGTTCATTATTTAAAGGGAAACTATAGTGCCAGGGAAAAAAAACTTGTTTTTCTGGCACAATAGCTTCCCTCTCTGTTAAGGCCCCCTCATGCGGTGCTGAACCCTTCAGTCACTTACCTGGGTCAGCTCCGCCCACGCTCCTCCCCCACCGACATCCGCCAGCAACCTAATGTGCATGCGTGGCAATGGATGCGCTCGCATTGCGATTTCCCCATAGGAAAGCATTATTTAATGCTTTCCTATGGGGATTCTAGTGACGCTGGAGGTCCTCATGCATAGTGTGAGGACATCCAGCATCATTTAAACGACCAAAAGTCGTCTAAGAAGCCGGAAGTCCCTCTAGTAGCTGTCTAGTAGCAGGTAATTATTCTTTTTTTTTTTTAAACTGCAAATTGTATCACTGTAGGGTTAAGGGTGATGGGAGTTGGCACGCAGACCACTTCAATGAGCGGAAGTGGTTTGGGTGCCTACAGTGTCCCTTTAACTGTAACATGAATTTATTTTGATTAACATCCGAAATAACAAAACTTGTGTCAGTGTCCAAATATTTCTGGACCTAACTGTATATAATAAAGCAGGGAACGACAACCAAGCAGAATATTTTTTCATTCTAATAGAGAAAAAAAAGAGGAAATGTTAACAATTACATAAAGGACGCAGAAAGTACATCAAAATAACAATGTGGAAAATGTCAAAAATCATCATATGTTGGGGGGCGGAGCTTGACCGCCATGCGGAGCGGTCGCCTTCTCCCAGAGCTCCCAACAAACAGCCGACTTGAAGCCTTGCTTACCCCGACCCAGACAAGTTCAATGGGCCCCACACTCACCCACACCACAAAGCCATCGGTGGGAACAGGACAGAGGCACTACCGGTGCTCCGGAGGCGCTAGCCGAGGCAGGTCCGACTCGCGGCCTAGCAGTTGATGCGGGGTTGGGGACGCGGCCGGTCCTCCAGTCCCGAAGTCCTGCAGACGCAGAACCTCTCCCCCCCCCCCCTTGGACCGTTGGGGGTCATCACGGTCCACCATGGCACCCCCGCAAGCCTGAACAGCTGCACGCAAACCCCGCTGGGCGGGAAGAAACTGCAACACCCTGCTCACCTAAGATGGCGGCGGGCAGCGCCGGGAAGACACCTGTCAGCAACGCGGCCCCGCAGACCCAGTACAACGGTGGTAGCTGAAAAGATGTTTTGCCTGACACAAAAACAAACAAGGTACTACCCACGCTGCAGCGGCACCCCCATGACACAGACGCAAGGCCTACTCTGGCTGAAAACTCACCCAAAGCTCCTGAAGCCGGTGACATGCACCTGGAGAGCACCTAAGGAAACCACTACACGGCAGTCCGCACCAAGGGATTACTGTGACAGATGAGATTGACTCTACATGGAAATAGACAACAGCCAGTGGTTCTCAGACAGCAGTTTGATGTATGATATTCAGGATATTCACCTGCACTGAATCAGCACGGAGGTCGCAGACATCGCAGACCAAGCCTGAACCTAGCAACAAGCCAGAGATGTCCTGGAGAGCCCTGCTCTTGGTCTCTGATCAGATCTGCCGACTCTCGCCTGGGACCCAGGGCCTGAAATGTTCCTGCATATTCATGCACTCTGATCTACCAACTGCTGGCATTGGGTGACTGTGGACTTATTCCCCATAACTCTTCTCACACATACAGCTTAAGTCCCAGTGCTCATTTTCTGTCTGACACCCACTTACACCTCCACACTTACTCCCTATCTAACCAAGTAACCTGCTTGAAGCCTCCCGGGGGCAGCATGCCATTAGTTCTCCTGTTGAGATAAACCTGTTATCAATTTAAAGTATGCAACCATTACTGTTTCAATTTATCTTTAGCTGCAGACATGCTAGTTTGCACACTCTGATTTTAGTACTACTCACACCACATGTCTACTCAATAGTTTTCTCATGTCATAATTAAAAAATGTGCAG